>NC_081182.1:67335036-67935036 GCF_029867415.1 Vicia villosa
CAATTCTTGCAGAAAAAATGAAGATTCCTTGAAGTGAGTCATACTTGGAGGCCAAGCAACCATTATCCATGCATTTTCCTTTTAATTTTAATCTTAAAGTAAGATAAAATTATGCAAAAAATGGCCAATAAAGATGTGGGCTTTGTCTTGGTCGTGGGAGGCCCATAGTAACATGGCAAAGATGTTTGGACCATAAAAACTTGGACTCATTTGGAAAAAAAACATTTTTGAGCAATGTTGATTTCATGCATTTTCCCAAAATTTAGCCAACTTCAACAAGGTGTAAATCCTTCAATTTTTGTCATATGAAGGAGATCTTGCACTTTTTGGAAACCTCAAAGAGTCCTCTAACCAATGTCTTTGGTCTCATATCAAAATGATTTTTGGTTCTCCTTGTGTGTCTATTTGAAAAAAGTGTCTTTTTGTTGACTTTGAAAATGACCTGTAATGTCTTTGGCCATATTTTCCAAATGGTGAATGCTATGACCATGGGATCAATTGCATTTGAAAGATAATTGAATTTCCTTCAAAATGAGCTTTGGTTGACATTTTTTGGATGAAGGATGAGAGAGTTATGATCAGTCAAAGTTGAGTTGACTTTTCAGGCAAAAACCCTAATTTTGAATCTTAGGGTTTTGTTGATTTTTGATCTTTCCTTGATGAATTGTGATCATCCAATGATCAAATGTTGAATCCTTTGACAAAATATGGACTTTGACAAAAAATTTCATTTTTGACTGTCAGTTGACTTTTTTGGTCAAACGGGTCGTCTGTTGACTGTTTGAGCTGCTGACGGTGCGTCTGAGTGAATTGAAGTTTGAAAATTTGTATGATGGTACTTTGAGATGTATGGATGTATATGAAATCCATTTGAGCTCTCAAAACTTGTTGCTCCTGTTAAAACAAGAAAAACCCTGATTAGGGACTGTCTGTATAGGAGGCAGTTAAGCGTACCTGATTTTTGTGCAGTGTTGAGTTTCTGCTAATCATGTGATATTCAGAAGACTTCTAACACAAAAATCTTGGAAATTTGAATTGTGAATGATTGATTTGATTGATTGTACAAATCACTGTGAATTGTACTGTCTGCAGTTTGTCTGTCAACCGACTGTTCGTGTACTGAAGCAGCAGTTAAAGTGAAAAATCAACCGTCAAAGTTAATTTTCTTTTTTTTTTTTTGTTGTTATTTTTGTTTTTGTTTGGTGTGAAGCATGAAAATTTATTTACATGACTTGTTAGAAAACAGAAACATAATAAATAACTGATATTTACGGTATGCGGGCAAAATTACCGATAATAACCTGAAAATTATTTAATGCACAGAAATAGAAATATTTGACTGGCAGAAAATACACAAAATATTATCTTAGTAGTTAAGCAATATTATGACAACTAGTACAACATTTAATACTGACAGTATAAATATTACATACTATATTGAACAGTACGACGAATAAACGGTACATTTAAGAAATAAGAAATACGGCAAATTTTAAGAATGACGATTGATGACCCATGCTATGAACAATAGCATGTAGATGATTGGGAGCATAACCATTGCAGGTCCACACTCCTCAGGACTGTGCAGGCAGAAGAAAGTCATGATCACCGTAGCAATGGTGATGACTGTAAGAGACAGTGTCTCTATCCATTTTGCCATTTTTGTTAGGGAAGAAGAGAAAATGGATTATGAAGTGGAAATTTGAGAAATGAATTAGAATTTGATGTGAGATTTTATGGAAGAATGAGAAGTATTTATAGAATGGAAAGATGATAGAGACGTTGGGGAATGATGTGATTCCGTACAAAAGGAAAATTTGAGTGGAAGTGAGATTTGAAAGAAAGTGTAAGGTATTGTTGGGAAAAGAGAGATGGATAGAATAAAGTTGAGATTTGAATTTGAAAGGATAGATTTGAAAAGATTTTGAAAATAATGGAATATAGCACAAAAGTTAGTGGGAAAACAAAAACAATTGTTACCAGTACAGTGTGAGTTTCCTGCTTTTGCGCCTGCAAAAAGATTTAACCCTGCATGAACTGTGTTAGTACTATTTATCTGTAAAATAAATAAATAGTATTTGTGAAGTAAGGAACAGTATTTGGCGTTTGCGTAAGAATAAATTCCACTGTAAGCCAAGTTACTGTGTAAGAAAAATTCTGAAAACCAAGTTCTTCATATGTCAGGATATTTTGAAAAAATCCATGTTTATATGAGACTCTTAATTTTCATATTGAAACTTTCCTGAAAAAAGAAGTGGGCAAATTTTGGGGTATAACAGTTTCGGATATGCATATTCGAAATGACCTTTTCAAACATTTTATTATTTAAAAGTTGGATTTAAAATTTCAGAGGTATTTTCATATTTGCATATCCGAAAATACACTTCCTATACATTTTTTCTACTATCAATATTTCATTCATTTTCTTTCACTCAAAAACCAAAACCTCAACCATTTCTAATCCAATTTTCGTCTCCAAACCAAGTTCCAAGTGGTTGATCATACCAAAGAGAGCATCGAAAGCTATAATTTGAGGTAAAGTTTCCTCATTTCATCTCTTATTTGCTTGCATTGGTGTTGATTTGTTGTAGAAGAAACCTGCGTTACAACAAAAAATATTTTAACATAATGTAGATTTTATGCACATGTTAGGTATGGTGCACCCCGACAACATTGCTAGAGATGTTCTAGTTGTTCCAGAGGAGGTCAATGAAGATGCTAAGCCAAAAGAGGTGAATGGCGATGTTAAAACGATTGTCGTAGTGATAGATGTTCAACAAGAATTTACAAATGAAATGACTTTCACTTCTGATCAACATTTGCTTGAGTGGATTCGAATTGAAGCTAGTAAACTTGGATTTGGTGTTGTGATAGCAAGGTCCGACAGTGGCACTAGTAGAAAGCAAACATTTATTGTAATGAAATGCGAGAGGGGTGAGAAATATGTTCCAAAAATTTGGAAGTTAAAACATGATGACACGGGATCGAGAAAATGTGTGTGTCTGTTTAAGTTGCACGTATCTTGTAGGGTTGATGGTTTGTGGCGTTTTAGTGTCGTTTGCGGACTTCATAATCATGCATTGAACACCAAGCTACAAGGACTTCCAATTGTGTGTCGGCTTAATCCCGAAGAGAAGGAATCTATTTCAGAATTAACAATAATCAAAGTTGCGCCGAGAAACATACTTGCCAATTTGAAACGAAAAAGACCCGAAAGTGTTTTAAATATCACACAGATATACAATGAACGTTGTAAACTGAGCATCGCAAAAAAAGTTCTAAGGTCGGAAATGCAACAACTTTTGAAATTGTTGAATGATAACCAATACGATTCAAGGTATAGAACTTGTGAGGACAACATTACTATTCGTGATATATTTTGGACTCATCTAGTGGGATACCCGTGCGATCGCATGGATACTAATGTGGTACGCACACTTTTATTTTCAAAATATAATAAAATTGTAAGAGAAAAAGAAAATAATTTTACGAAACTAGTTTATTATTTCTATAAAAAAGACATATTTTAAAAATAAAAACTTTGTATCGATTTTTCATTTTTTAAAAGTTATATTATCTTAAAATTTTATCTAAGTTATTCATATATTATCTTAAAAATTATTGTATATATTAAATTAAAATATAAGTAATTAAAAAACAACACATTATTTTAAATATATTTACTATTATTTTCTTTAATTGTAAAAAAATGTAATAACCCATGTGTTCACAAGGATTTTGTCCTGATTACGCGTGCGTTTACACGGTCCTGGTGTGTTACTGGTGTGTTCACACATATTTTGGTCTAGTTACCCATGCGTTCACACGGTACTGGTGTCTTATTCGTGCGTTCACACTTATTTTGGCCTGATTATTCATGAGCTCACACGGGTACTGGAGTGGTACACACGTTTTTGTTTTCAAAATATAATAATATACCAAATTTCACCCCATTTGAGCTCAAGAACGACAACGATTTAGAGATTATATGGAGAACTTTTTAACAATATTTTTCAAAGGGTCCGATCGAGTTGGATGTGAAACATCAAAGATCGGGATAAAATGTTATCAAAATGTTGCGCCGTCCTCAACTACCTATTTATAACAATATGTAACATTGAAATTTTGTTGAACTATCTATGTAATTTTGATTATTTATGATAAATCTATGCTTTGTTGCTTTGGTGATACATCCGAATTCACTTTTTTTCTAAAAAAATGTGACTTCATATATGCATATGCGAAGACACATTTTTTCCCAAAAAAATGGTGACTTCGGTGATGCATATGTGAACTCACCTTTTTTCCCAAAAAAAAAAGGTGACTTCGGAGTTGCATATATGAAATCACTTTTTCCTAAAAAAAATGTGACTTCGGAGATGTATATCCGAAATGTAGGGGTATTTTGGAGTTTTCACTAGAGGTCCCTAAGAAGGTGTATGGGTGCATAAAGAAATTCTCTAAAATTTAATATTCCGGTCTTGTATTTTGGATTGGGCCAAACCATTCTATTATTCAAATAAGGTTATTTCTTAAAGCATCCATATGCTTTCTTAGAGATCTTTGGCGCAAATTCCAAAATACTCACAGAATTCGGATATGCATTTTCGAACTCACCACATCTTGTTTTTTTAGAGGGGTTTTCAGATATATATTTCTGAAACAACATTTTTTTTTTCAAAATCAGGGAGGATTCGCATACGCATCTTCGAATCAACCTCATAATTTAAGTTCAAGGGATTTTTGGAGATGCATCTCCGAATCAACCCTATAATTTAAGTTTAGGGGCTTTTCAAAGATGCATTTTCGAACCTGTTTTAATTATATATTTGGCACAGACAGAACCCCTCCTACTTCATTTTCATTATACTTTTTCTATTCCATTCACAAAAGCTCTGAACCCTTCATTTTGCTCAATTTATTGAAGCAAGTTTTGCAATATTTTGACGGAGTAAGTGTTATTAAAGCAAGTGTGTCTTATACTCATTTCAACAAGTTTTCAAAAGCTCTGATTTTGAGTAAGTTTCTCCAAATCAATTTTTACATTGCATGTATGTAATAGGTAGTTTATTATCATTTGAAATTATTAGATAGAAGTTAAATTTGGAAAATGTGGTTGTTTGGATCATTAGTTAAAGTTTTTTGCGGCACTTAGGGCAAGAACATGCACTTGTGTAACAATGTTTGTTCGCAGGGGTGCTCGAATGTGCATACCTGAAATCCCCTTTGAGGAATTTTCAGATATGCCAATCTGAAATGTTACCTAAGTTTTTTTCTCAAATTTGTTTCATTGCCTCCTGAGTATTTTTTAATTAATGCTATTTTTAAGGATTATGGCTGAGAACCCTATATTCAGACTTGGCAGGCCAACCCCGACAACATTTGCTTGCGTGAGAGAGTTGAGCAATCTCGAAGGGTCCCGAGGAGTCGCCTGGCTGATGTGTCATCGTCTCGGGAGCACAGGGATAATGAGCAGAAACCTGAGGTTGCTCCTGATATGCAGGCTGCACAGCTACATGCAACAATGAGACAGGTTGTCGAGACGTCTGTCTAGGAGTACATAGGAGGGCCCTATGACACCTCCCTTTTGATATATTACGACATCCATGCCGCTCCACATGTTTGGACATAAGAGGTATTTTTGTTTACACATTGATATTAACAACTAACAAATGTAGTCTTTAAGGAGGTTTTTTAAAACATTTAAAAGACATACTTACTAATACCTTTCTTTATTTTCTATTTATTATTTAAATTTCCTTCTGGAAACTGTTTTTTTCCTCTTTTTTTCATGTTCAAGATTTGCTTAATTTATAAGTCTTCATGTAAAACAACCTTATCTATAAACAATGTTAATATTCTAATACTAATTCTATTACTTCAATGTTGACACATTTTATTTTGGTTAATGTATTGTGACATTTCAATTCAATGCAATTTATTATTTTCATTTTATATTAGTTATACTTACCCATGCGGACGCACGAGTATCTTACTAGTTTATTCTAATAGTAATGTTGTGTAGTACATACTGTAGTGGTGAAAAATTGAAACCAAAGCCATTGGATTGACTTGTGTCATTATTTTAGTGAAAGTCGCCATGACGCTTTATTGTTTCCAAACAAAATGGGAAAAGAGCGAAATAAAACTCAGAAATTTTCTAAATCAAAACTAATAAAAATAAGTCAGATATATTAGGTACGGGGGTTAATTATGCAAGGGGAAGGTATTAACACCCCTCACATCTATGGTACTCCATATGAACCTTTTTGAAAATCTGTATAAAAAGAAATTCTTGTGTGCAAAAGATGAAAAGAACGTTTTTGGATTTTTTAAATTATGCTCGACAAGACATCGCACCTTGTGCCTACATACCTCCTCAGTGCAATGGAGAAGTCAAAGCAATTGAAGTTCTGCTCAAAAAGAAAACAAACTTTTGTTTTAAAATGAAGAGACACTTTGTCACCTTAGGAGAGAAAACTCGGCTAACCATACTTGAACATGAGAACAAGTGGATTCTTTACATCACAAGTGAAAGAAGGGTTCCAACTTGGATAGAAATCAACAAGTATGCCACTAACTCTTTCAAATGGAAAATAATCAACCATATCAATAAATATCAAGGGAATAGGAAATTACATCTCACCTATGATAATTACTCGTGTTTAATCTTTAAAATATTTTAAAAGAAAGAGCCAAAATGGTACAAGGTTTAAAGTTTGAAAACAAAGAAGGTTTTGAAAAAGAGAGAAGATTTTGAAAACTTAAGAAGGGGAGGAGATGAAGAGACTATCCTAAGAAATAAAAATAAATGCTAAGGACAATAACAAGCTAAGCGACAAGAAGCCAACACTTGACATGAAGTCAACATAAGCATTAATTTCCTTTTGATTTAACTCAACATGTAGCTAAAAAAGCACTTGGACAAATGGCCAGAACTCCAAGATAACATTCCCCTTTTAAGCAATGACTTAAGAATATTGGTTTTTCCTCTGATGAAATTGTCTCAGATAAGCATTCAAAGCTTTCATATCAAATAAAACATGTGCATTCAGAAAAATTCCCAAATTCCTAGGAGTAAACTCCAAGGACTTCAGACAAAATAATAACAGGATATCACAAAGTCTAAAGGTGTCAGATGAAGGTTCTAAGGTCAAAGTCCAAAGCCTAAGTCCAGAGGTCCAATCTCCTTGAGTTGGGGATAATAACCATAGTCTAGAGGGCTTTAAGTATTTTAATTTTCGAGTTGATTATTAATGTCTTAAGAACAAAACAAAATGTCCAAAGGGGCAAAAGAAAAAGTACACAAGCATGAGTAAATGTTCAAGTGGACAAAAGGAAAATAACAGAAGAAAATATGAGAATGGATGCTAAAGATGAAAATAAAGCATAAAATAAAATAAAGCATAAGGTAATAAAAGGAACATAAACATAAAAAATAAAGTTAGAAGTTAGAAGTTAGTGGTTAGCAGTTAATCGTCATAAAGAATTATCAATGATGATTGAATAATGAACTTAGCCCTAAATTAATGAAGACTTATTAGACGATTGATAAAATAAGAACCTCCTAACAACAAGTCTCATAGGTATTTGGCCATTAGTTAAATAAATAAACCATCATTGGACTTTCAAACATAAGTTTGAGCCACTAATGATCATTTTTTGATACGGGACAAATTTAGCACCATGTTAAACAATCGTAAGTGAACTTATGTAGAAGTTGCACCTATATGAGGCTAGTTAATGACAATTTATGTGTTTAAGAACAAGTTAGGGAAATGATATAGAAGATCATTCTCCTAAAACTTGCAACACATGTAAAACAACAAACAAAATGATCAATACAAAGTCAAGGTCAAGTGTAAAACAATAATGAGATTGAGATGAAAAGGGAGGGGAATGAATCAAACATAAAACTACAAGTCCATATGAATTTCCCTTTGTCATTGTGGGACTTAATCTTAATGATTCATTAGAGGAATGGTAAAACCATAACCTCTACACAATGAATGCATTAAGACATGCACCCATGAGACAAATGAAAAGAGATGAAAAGAAAGAGAAAATCAGATCAAGAACCTTCACCAAATGGATCATCAAGTTTCCAAAAGAAGAAATTTAAAACAAAATTTAAAAGATTTGTAAAAAGAGAAATAGAATCAAAATTCAAATCAAACATCTAAACATTAAATAAATTCAAACCAAATATCACCATAGGTCAACGACTATCATACGATCATTTCCAAATTTTTCCAAAATTTTAAGACACTCAAAAGCATTATTAAATCAATTAAAAAACAAATAAAATGAGAGAAAATATTAAAAATATCAAATGATAAAATAAAAATATGGAAAATATTAATAAAATCATAAATAATTCAAAGTATTTTTGGTAATTTTTTGATAATTTTTGGATTAAAAAGAATGAGTTATGAATTTTTGAAATAAAAATCAATCTAAAACAAATAAGAAAAAGAAATTATAATCAGAAAACATAGGAGGCATTGGATTGAGAGCTCATTAAATGATCTGACATATCTAATGGATCTAAAACACGTGCCATGGTGGACCTGAGTCAACACACGCTCACAAAGTTAAAAGGGTCAAACCAATCAAAATATTTCAAATGGCATGATCTCATTGGTTGAAGATGACACGTAAGTCATCTTCAACCTTCAGCTAACAAAATCAAGAGAAATCTGCAGGAAATTGAAGGTTCTTCAAAGAGTAACCAAATCAAATGCTATTGGTATCATTGGATTCACCTCATCTGGACGATCTCAACCACATCCTCGCGAAAAAATTTATTCAAAGCGTAACTCACTCGTTTTGGATAAAATCATAAGAAGTTTTAAAAATGGATTTGAAAACAGATGTACCAAACAAAGCCAAACCTTAAAATTAACTATGAAGTGAGTATTAGTGAGTCAAGAGCTTCATGTTAGCCATAAGTTTGACTTGAATTGATGGAGATTTCTACCAGAAGAAGTAGAGAAAATATGCTCTGAAACTTGACTTGGTCTGAGCAAATTTGGACACGATTTGATTTGGTTTTGATGTGGTTAGCTTTAGTGAAGATCAAGGAAGGTTTATGAATTAGAAATTTAAAGTTGGGAGCTCTCAAAAGGTGAATTCGAATTTGCAGAAAAATGAGTTGACGAGAGAGTTTGTCAGGGTGTTTTTGGCTCTCAAAAGCTTGGGAAATGAATGAAATGGCTACCTTATTTATAGCTGAAGATGATGGAAGCATTGGACGAGAGAAATGATCAAGTACGGGTGGAATTCGTGTGCACTTGTATCATGAAGAAAGTGTGACCTCATGTGCACTCAAAACTCAGCCAAATGATGCATTTTAGAGGCTAATTATCTTCTGGAACCTTGTTAAAATCAATTAGAACAAAAAACGCATGAAAAGCTTGCTTAATTGGGAGATTATAGATTGTACAAATTTAAACTTCATCCAAAAATATGATTTATGAAGCCTTATTCAAAAAATCATAACAACCAATCCAAGAGGCTTTATGGCATAATCTTTTTGCAATTGAAAGACCTTTGTACAAGCTTCACAATGCACCAAGAAAGTTTTCATTTGGGATGTTGAGCACAAAGTTATGATACTTCAAAGTTGAGGAAAAATAAAATTTTTATACTAAGAAACATTTCTAAGTTTAAGAGCCTAAAGTGACCTATAATGTCTTGCATAATTCCAAGGCCTTCCTCGATGATTTTGCTCTTAATCCTTGAAGATGATTTGAAGAGCACATCAAGAAGAGTTCATAGAAAAAAGAGGCACTAAAAATGTTGAAAATTGAGAGATTTATGATCTTTGGAAGTTGATGAAAATTCCTTGAAAACTCCTTAGGTGACCTATAATATTTTGCCATTTTTCATGACCTTCCTCTCAAAATTAGCTCTTGAACCGGAAAGATGAAATGAATTAGACTCATTCAAGATTATTGTACAAAAAGAGTGGGATCAAAATAATAAAAATCGAGCAAGTTACGATCCTTTGAAGTTGACACAAAATTATTTGATTTTCAAGGAGGACCTATAATGTCTTCATATCTTTGATGGCTTTCTTCACAACATTATCTCTTGACTTGTGAAGAGAAATTATTAATGATGTCAAGGGGAGTAATGTTGAAAATTGAGAGAGTTATGCCCTTTTGATCATGGGAGCAAGAACTTGTTAAATAAGGTCAAACACCTTGGACCAACCTTGAATCTCTTGAACTTTGCTTGCACTCTAAGGCATGATAAGGTACATAGGGCCTTAAAATGATGTTATATTGAAGAACTTGATGATGAGACTCATAGCTTGATGAAACTTGTTGAAGCAGGCATGGAAACAAACACATGAACTTATGGAATTCCTTGATGAATGAAACCACATAATCTTGAGATGAACTTAATCAAATGAAGTTAAAAGATGCTCAAACATGATACTTTGATGATGATGGTGCTCCTTTGAAGTTTAATCCATTAAGCTTTCATAGATGACTAGTTGATTGAGATTCAATCCTCAAAAATTTAACTTAGGATAGGAGATGAGTGCTCTTGGTTCAACATTTAAAATATACAAAGTTTGAGGAGAAACAAAACATCTTTATGTATTTTGGTTAGTGTAACATGTATTCACAAGAAAACAAACATAGGTGCTTGGTAATTCCTCAAAGGAAAAATGAGCACAAAACCAAGAGACACTCTCAAGATTGTGATCTTGATGTGTTATATGGATGAAAAATGATTGAGGATTCTTAGGGTCAAAAATTGGGGTATGACACATACACGTCACATTAAAGACGTGTCAATTTGGTGTCATGTGTTGGTGTCTATATAAATCCTTTTCAAATGACAACTAAAAAGGCCACACTCATATGTTATTGATGTTTTGTACATTAGATGTTATATGTGTAACTCAATCCTCTTTTTCAAGTAGCAAGTATTTCAAAATCCTCTCAAATGGATCGAGTTGCGCGAGATAGTTGGAAGTTTGTTCTTCTTGCACTATTCTCATTTGCGCCTTCCTATATTATTAACTACACCTTAGCTGCTAGTGAAGATAGGCTCTTCTTGGACTTTCTCCTTCCTACCATTGTTGATCTTGCAGAATACATCTATAAGAAGTCTTACCGGTGCAGCTATTGTTGCAACTTTTGGCTCTAGGAATATTGATTTTGGTCTTACCTTTTCCACATAGTTGGTATTTTATCTAGCGTAATTATTTCTTTGAGATTTAAGAACTCGTCCCAAATATCTGAACTTGAAATCTCTTCGAACAAAAATAACACTTTCAATAGTGAAGAGACTATATTTGTATGATTGTCATTTTTTCTTGTTATCAAATATGAATTATTCCTGAGTGTTTCATTATGAAATAACCTTCATTTAATCTGGTAGTTGAACTTCATTTAGGTTTTGTGTACTTTCTTTAGATATGATAATGGGTGGTCCTAAGTGAAAAATGAATGTAAATGGAGTCAGGGTGTTTGATTAGTCTTGGTGGTTGACGTGAGGAACCAATATTTTCCATCTAAGATATAGAAGTAACTATTTTGTGAGGGGAAGAAATGTCTTATCTTTACTATGTTTAGCATTACGAAATGATAGAGCTCTAGAAGTAAAATGATGAAGTTGGAATTGTTGGAATTTCAATTAAATTGATGAAGATGATGATAATGAAGATTTATGGAGAAGAAGAGAGAAAACGAAAAAAATATTAAAATAATGTTAATGAAGTTTATTGCCACGTAAGAAAATTATTTTCCACCAATGCAAATTCATTGTGACCAATTATGCCAACTAGGATATCATGTAAGTATAATTTAACTTTCTTTGTTGTTGCAAAGTTAAAAAAAAAAAAAAACTGAGATGTTTTTTTTTTTTAATTTAAAAGAAAAGATTACTAATATTTAGAGGAGCAACATAAAAAAAAAGTTAAGTTAAAGGATCATTGAACTAATTAAGCTAATATGTAATTAAAAGTTGGGTTAATAGTCATTTGCCCCCCTGCAATAGTAGCGATATTCGGTTTACCCCCCTTTAAAAAAAAAATTGTTTTCCCCCTATAATATTAAAATTGTAAGTCTTTTGCCCCTAAGAGGGAAAATTACCCCCCTGTAAAATATATTTTTTTGATTTTACTCCCTGGTTTTTACACGTTTAGGGGTACCCAAATATTACAGAGGGGTAAAACAAATTTTTTTTTTAAAAAGGGATAAACCGAATATCGCTACTATTGCAGGGGGACAAATCACTATTAACCCTTAAAAGTTAAACAATTTTATTATAAGTTTGGCCATATCTAGAGTGAACCCTCAATTAACTGGTTCATTTACCATTTGATTCATTTAAAAATAATACATGATTAAAATGAGTCAATAAAAAAATAAGGAGCACATGTACCTTTTATTGCACAATCCGGTCTTCCACCCTCGTTATCATCTCTCTGGCGTTCATAAATTATTTGGGTGATAGATCCAAACACAACAACCAATCTCTACTATTTAAAATTTATTTATTTTCATTCTCCCCAACATTTTAGTAAGACAAAATTGTGGTATGAAACTTATATCCTTCTCAAACTCTTAATTTTTATATTATATCTTTTATTCCATGGCTAACTATTTTTAGCCTATTTTTCGATTTTTTATATTTGTTCGGTAATTTTTTTAAAAAAATTTATTTGTTTAAATGCTACTCTATAATATAAATGTTGAGTCACACTTGGATTTTAAGTCTTGCTGTATATCTACGACACCAGAACTTAATGTTTTTTTATCTGAAATTAAAAATAAAAAAAACCAAATAAAATAACAGAAGTAAAATTAAAATTAAAAATTAAGTTGTAATATTTTTAGTTAAAGGACTAAAGCAAAATATTAAATTAAGTTAAAGAATTAAAATATATTAAATTAATATCTTGATTTAAAAAATTTAATTATGTAGTAAAATTATTTGATAATAAAAATGAGAATTGATATAATTAAAAAAAAATGTTGACATGATGGGATAAGATCGATATGGGATAAAGTAATTAGCTACGTGGAGGTGGATAGCACTGTTTGTGCGGGCTTACAGTGTTGTATGATGTTAACCATCCACATGGCTAATTTGTCTAATGGTTTACAGCTTCTAAATATACTTTCTCTTTGATGTCTTTTCGTTATGCTGAGGTGGTCTCAACTCTCCACCAAGCACACTCAGCATTTAAACAATTTTATAATAGCACATCTTCTCTACCCATCACAATAAGTTGAGTAGTGTATCTCCAACCAATCACATGATTCCATCTCATTTAATACATTGAATTATTTATTAAAATATTACAAATATTTGTTATTTTCAAAGCATTTTACAAAGGAAGATAACTTTACCCAACTTTTTAAGTTGGGTAGATAAGAATTCACCTTTTATAATATATATGTATAAATCACGATCATGTGTATATTGAGATCAATGAACATGTTGGAGAATTAATGGCTGCTTAAAATAAAATTCTTGATTTAGAGGTTTATGATACGGCAAGGCATTCGTCAAAATAATAATAATGGAAACTTAAAACTTGATAGTTGTCTCAAGTTATAAAATAAAAAAGAAAATTTAATCAATAAAAGTTTAATGCATTTGATCTTATAAAATTTGAATCATATTTATCAATTTTGCTATCTAGATTTAACCTATATCTAAATGTTCGGTCCAAGAACTAAAAATAGGTGATAAAGTGATGAAATAAAATTCAGAAGCAATGAATCAATCTTCTGATGCGGTGGATTAGACTTCTAGTATTTTGGAGAGGGGGTATATTTATAAGGTTAAGGTTAGTATCTAGCGCCTAAATAAGTGAATAAGTGAATTGTAATTTTAGAGTGGAATGGACTGAATATTTGAAATTGCACAGAGTGATCTTTATATAGTATGAGCGCGTAAAACTGTCTGTATGTGATTACTTCTTATGCGAGTTGTCGCTCGATTATATCCAACAATGATAGAAGTGATGGAGGGCAAGATCATGTGTCCCCGACAGAGGTGAGGATCCACCTGTTCCGTGCACCTTCTTCTTCAACACTCGTTGATGGGCCTTCTTTATGAGCCTTGCGGGCGGCCCAAAATAGTTGTCTCCTAAGCCCTTGTTCCTATGTCGCAGAACGAGGAATTTTCCGAGTTATTCTCTGTTCTGATCTATGGTAGAATGAAATAGAAGAGCGTTGATGGGACGTTGGTGTCATTGGGAAGATGTGCATTAAATGTCCCCTCGTGATTCGCAACTCTACACAGACACATTTCAACATGTGTCCCTATGTCTGAAGGTAATGATTCCTTCTAGTTATGGGGCAGTTCAATGCTCTTGAACAGTTCGCGATGAGATCTCGACCGTTCGTTGTGTGTTTCACACTTCTCAATGTTATAGATCTCACAACTCATTTCACCATTTGTGAACCTTTTAGAGTTTTTCAACCACATCTGTAACCTTTGGCTTCGCCAATCTCCTCCCATCAACCATTATTTTCTATGTACTTAAAGCACCTTTTCTGGAAGAGCACACAAAGTGTGGGTCACTAAGTTTATCTTTTCAAAGTAACGCCTGAACCTGAACCTTTCTTTCCTTTTCATACTTAATTGCTTTATTAGGGTTTCTGGAGATAAGAGCTACGAGTTTTTAATCTTTTCTATTTCATATATTGGCGAATTCCTCGCCATGGATGAACTTTGGTGGGGTGCAAAGTTTGTTTTTATATCAACCTCTTTTGACATGGACAAATCTCAACTTAGATTCGCGAAGGAGACATGAGATAAATCTTTCGTGTGGATGGATCAAGAGATGCTGGATATCATTTCTGCCTTCATTGGTGAGAGCGGTCTAGACCATACATTTACTAAAGTAGGCCCCTCCTCAGACTGGGAAGTGCTTCCTCCCAGAGAAGAAAACATGATCTCCAATAAGTGCGATGGATGTGTCATCCCTCTCCAGGAATGGTTGTTTTTGTTGATAGGTTTCAACATCCCTTTTAACAAATTTAAGGTGGACTTTCTAAATCATCTAGTAATTTCTCATTCTCAACTACACTCAATGAGATGGGCTTATATCAAAGTTTTCCATTACTGGTGCAAATACAAGAAATATATGTCATCTCTCATGTTTGTATCCTTTATTTAAATCCTGGCAATTGATTCTATGTCAAAATCATAAGTATTGCTTGAATCACAAGTTATGACACTTGAATCAAGGCTGTAAGGTTGTATGATTCAAATTATACATGTGTGACTTGAATCATAGTGCATCATGAAAGGTGGGATTTGGTTATACCTCATTTGAGTCAAATCATAGCAAGGTGTGACTCGAATCACAACTTCTTTAAGTCAGATCATGAGGTATACATGACTCAAATCATGGCCTTTTTCTCATCTTTCTAGCCTTTTATTTAATTTTATTATCTCTTTGGTTCGAATCATAACTTTATGATTTGATAAAAACCTTTTGCTTTAATTAGTAGAGAAAAGCATTTTGCAAGAGAGTGTGTCTATTTTTTGCACACCAACTTTCATCTTTCTTCTTTTTTTCAATGAGATAGTTTGTGTCACCCTTGAGTGGAAAACTCAGAAAAAGTGAGAGGAATCATATCTCTAGAATCATTGTTGTTCTTATGTTGTTGAAAACCAAGAAACTTAGAGAAAGTGAAAGAAGTTTGATCAATCAAGTGATAAAATTGATCAATATTAGAACAACGAAAAAAGAACCTTGAAACATATATTTTCCAAGAACCTTGAGAAAACTTAGAAAGTGTTTTTCATTCAATAACACCCAGTTCCTTGTTGATATCTTATGATTAACCTCCTAGAATGTGGATCTTGTGAATTTTTGTTGTGAGTGAGATTCTTATGATACTATTAATCATCTTCAACCTTTGTCAAGAAAACCATTGTTGTAGACTTTTAACTCTAAAAATTTAGTATGAGAGGTAGATAAAAGGTACACTAGAAAATATAGTATTTTTCTTTGAGGTTATGTTTTTGTGTCTCGGGTAGAAGAGTCGATTATTGGATATGGATTTTGGTTGCATGTTGTTTACTAAGAGTGAAGAGTGTCACTATACTCCATTGAAGTCTTTGGTGAAACCATGTGAAAGTTGTTGCATAACAAAGTTGGGAGTTATCCAATTAATCGAGGCTAATGGCAATCACTCAGACAAGTCTTTATCATATTTGAGGGAAGAACATTGCAGAAAGGAAGCTTGGAACATGTTATTATGTGGCAAGATTATTGGATCAAGATCATTGAGGATCTTGTATGTAGCCATTGAGTATCTGCACCAATAGAAAGAATTGTCATTGGATTTGTGCGTAGGCTAATGCAGTGTGGCTATTAGCATCCAAATTGATGATAGTTTGTTGTACTAAAATACTTGTGTATTAACTCTTGAAAATAGTTGAATACTTAATTATTTTTCAAAATGGTTTCAAACAATTGAAGAGTGGAGTAGGCATAACGAGGCCGGTTGTCGAACCACTATATATCTCTGTGTACTTTCTTCCTTCATTATCTCTATTTAATTCAATATTTAGCATGTAGAAGTTAAATCATAGCATAATTTATATGTCATTTAGGTTAGATCATGTTTTTAGTGATTTATTTTATAAGCATAGGTCAGTGTTACATTGAACCTATTGAATCATGCTTAAGTTGATTGTGTTAAACAACATGTCTAAGTTTAGATATTAAATTGCTTAGATTAAGCAACTTGAATTGTCCTAGTTGACTCAAGTCATCGTTTGATCATTATCTTAGTGATAACATTGAGATACATTGGTTAGAATCCATAGTGATGGGATTCTATTCTTTCATTTTATGTTGTTTTAGCTTCCACCCATCAAACTCTGATTTTTGTAAGGAAAGATTTCAAATTTTCAAAAAGGGGATCAGTCTATTCCACCCCCCCTTCTAGACCTTTTTCATATATATATTCCCAACCAACATCTCACACTCTTCAACCACCTCTTTAAAGCCTAGCTAGGTTTTGTTGATTTTGTCCATGGTCAAGGTATAATCTCTCCTAGGTAAAGTACCAAGATGTTTGAGGTTTATTCATAGAGTGTGAAGAACTTCAAGGACCGCTATAACCTGATTAGACCTCTTACCGAGGTGGCTCATGCTATCATATGCAACATAGATTTTGAAGAATTATGTATTGTTGATACCATTTCTCATTTAGGGGTGGTGCCAAGGTGTAATACGGTGAACTGACTTTAAAGAAATGTCGCGGTAAAGCAAGAGTCGCCACCGACTTTTATTTTATCCAATTTATAGAAAGGCTAAAAGAACAGAAAAAAACTTTTTAAAAGACTTTGAGTTCGGGGGGTAAATTATACAAATGGAAGGTTTAAAGCACCCTTTGTATCCATGGTTATCCATGGACTCTTAATTGCTTAGCTCA
Source organism: Vicia villosa (assembly GCF_029867415.1). Lineage (NCBI taxonomy): Eukaryota > Viridiplantae > Streptophyta > Magnoliopsida > Fabales > Fabaceae > Vicia > Vicia villosa. Next base: position 67,352,469 of record NC_081182.1, read on the forward strand.
CTTTATTTTCGAAAATGTTTGTAATGAACAGAAAAAGAGTTTGAATAAGGACTTTAGCTTGTAAAATAAGCGTAGCCTTTTTGAAGGTTTTTGAAAAAAGGTAAAATTTAAACCAGAGCAAGAAATTAGAAGCAATTACCCCAAAATTATAAAAATGTTCTTTTAGCTTTTCAGGGCTATCCATACCATAGGAGGGTAGGAAGTCCTTTTATTGGATGTAAAGGGTCATCAGAATGATCGTTCGCCATAAGACTGGTCCTGCCATAAAGAGGGCAGATAGTCTAAGGGAAAGATATAATAGTCATTCTTAGGCAGCAGGCGAGGATACCTTAGCAATGGGACAATCATCTTATTTCCGAGGCAGCATCGAGGGACAAAATTGATGACGAATGAACTGAGGGCAACATTTGCTTTAGGTATCCTCGGAATCGAGGGACTTGACTATTTTGTAATAATAAGAGGCAATAAAGTAATAAGGCAACAAGGCAGCAAATCATAAGGCAACAGGCAACAAGAGGGGTTACCCAAAAGTGTGTGTGTGTGGCACAATCAGGTGGTTAGATTCAGTTATTTTATCTTGTAATTAGTGATTCTAGGTTAATTCAGGCTTGCACTCCCTAGGATTACTAACCACGCAGAAAAATAACACATATTAATGATCCTACGCTATTATAATAAACACCTGCGGGGAAGGGGAAATAAAAAACAGAAAGATAATAGAGGCAAAAATAGGTTAATTCATGTGCCTCGAGCCTTCATCGCATCCCTGATCAACCCTGAAAATTACGAATGAAGAAGAGAAAAGTTAGTGCATTAAAGATCAACAACCCTAATTTACCGGAATAAATCAGGGTTAAAACCATAAGGTATGAAAAATTAATAATTTAAATAAACATCGAAAGTTCGAATAAATATAAAAATTAAATAATTATTGGATTGAATCCTAATTATTTAATTGGTTAAAAGTATATGTGAAAATAAAATTGAATTTTGAATATAAAAAAAAACAATTATTAATAGAATTATGAAAAATCGAGTTTTTGATAAAAAATAAATAAGTATAAAATTATTATAAAAAAGTAATTTATTAAATAAGTAAAAATAAATGAAAAAAGAAATTATAATAAAAGAAAAAAAATAAAAGGGAAACATGTAATTAAAAATAAAATTTTTTTAAAAAACTTAGCTTTTGATTCCATGTGGCAAGCCTGTGAGGTCTATGGTGCGCCTGCGCTTCAGGATGCGTTGGATGAGGAGCTAGAGTGATCCAATGGATGAGAGAGCGAGGGTGCACAGTAAGCACGTGAACGACACACATCTGGGCAGAAGAGAGAGAGCGCGTGCAGACTTTTTGAATCGGACCAATAAAAGACCGCCACGCTATCATCTTCCTCGCTGCGTCCGTCCCCTTAGGCTATGCCCATAGTTTTTCCGTCGCTAAAGCCTTTAGCTACGGTTTTATCCCGTAGCTACATGTCCTGCAAATCACAAGATACTATATACGCAATATAAATTTCACACAGGACCATGAATCGACTCGTTTCGATCCCCTGAACAAGATGGTGCCCTTGGTTTGTCCTGATTTTGCCTTAAACGAAAAACCCTAACTTAGAGTTCAAGAACCCTAACAATGGCACCTATCTGTACAAGCGGCTAAACAACAATTAAATGATCCAGAAACACTCATAGCATCATGGCAAATGCAAATATACAATCAAAACACATTCATGATGCATAAAATCGCGAAATCAAAATTGAAAAATAATGGCCAAACCGTGAGTTATGGAGGACGGTTATTGGCTATGTGAATGAAGGTGAGGGTCGGTATAGCTTCAAAATGGTCCAGGGAACGTGTTAGAATCTTTAAATCTCCTTGAATCTTCCTCAATCACCAAAAACGATCTTGAGCTTCTTCTTGAATTTTGAAGGCTTGAAGAAGGTTCTTGCCTGCAAAATTTCGTGCCCTCTGCCTCTGGGAATGTTGTGATCTTATAGGGGAATGAATTAGGGTTGTGAAACACAATCAAATCTTCTTGAATCAATCATTGGAAGCTTGATTGAAATATGATTTCAAATATTTCTAAATTAAACCCAATTTCAATCTCTCATGACCAATATCTCCTTGAACGAATTTAGTATTAATTAATACATATTTTGACAATTGATTCTGATTAAAATCAAAAGCAAATCAAATTTTCTTGAATTTTTTCCAATTATATGATTTATATTGCATTTTCCATGAATTAAATTCAATAAAAAATCAAATATTAATCAATAATTCGTGGAAATTGGATTTGATGCTTTGGATAACTTGAGGATCAAGATTGGATCATAAAAAGTTGGGCCTCTTTGCAAAAAAATCTCATTTGAACCATTTTTATTTCACATTTTTCCTTCAAAATTGTCCAACTTTGACAAGGCATATCTCCCTAAATTTTTAAGATATGAAGGAGTTCTAGGACTTTTTGGAAACCTCAATATATCCTCTACAATCCACTTTCTAAGCTTTTTTCCATTTGAGGATTTTATCTTGATGATATGGGCTTTGACAAAAAATTGCTTTTGGTTGACTTTTAAAAAGGACCTATAATCTTTTGATCCATATCTTTCAAATGAAGCATTTTTAGACTTGGCATGTGAGAGACAAAATTGTAGAGAATTCAATTTCCTTCAAAATGAGCTTTGTATGGGAAATTTCTGATGTTCCATGTGAAAGTTATGGCTGGTCAAAGTTCAATTGACTTTAGGTCAAAAAACCCTAATTTAGAAACTTTAGGTTTTGTTGATTTCTAAACTTTCCTTAATGAATCATGATCAATCCTTGATCAAATTATGAATGATACTTCAAAATAAGGATGTTGACCAAAAATCAGGAATTTTGACTGTACTTTGACCACAGTTGACTTTTAGGTCAAACTAGTCGACTGCTGACCTTCTGAGCAATTGACTGAACAATCCTTGGAATTGAAGCTTGAATTTTGTCATAGAGATAATTTGAAACATCATGAATCATTTGAAGTTCATTGGAGACCTTGATTTAGTAATTTTCTTCAGAGAAACCAAAACCCTAGTTTTAGGAGGTCATCGTTTAGGAGAGTATGTCCTTGAGCCTTGAACTTTAGTATAAGCTTGAAAAGGTGAAATGAGATGGGCAAATTTGGGGGTATGACACAAGGAAACAAAAGAAGTGGTTCATAGAAACATGTTTGCTAGTGGAAGTTGTTATAAAAGAGGATAGGCAGGTCATCTTTGATGAGTAATGTGAGAGACTTCCTATTTCCTTTGGCACTACTTAGATGATTTATATTTCCTTGTCTTAATTAATCTTTGGATTACATATAAGATAAAAGGTCACAACACGATAGTTCAAATAAAGAGGATGCCTATGTTAGAACAAGATTTGTTCTGATCAATATTTTTAGTTTTGATGATAATAATGTATATGAATTTTGCTTGAGATAATGTGGTACTCTAATTCTATGCAATTTCCATTTCAGGAAATATATAAAGAGTATGCAAAAAATCAGCGCAAGAAGCACTGACTCAGAAGGTTCAAGTATGCAACATCAGAACATGCTCTCGCAAGACATCAGAAGATGGTCAAGCAGAATCAGAACATGGTCTATTGAAGCATCAGAAGAACTTGAGATCAGAAGCAGAAGCACTGAAGTTCTCATGGTATCACGCTAGAAGCACTTCAAGGTCAGAAGACAAGAAGATGCTCTGCACCAAGCTGTTTGACTCTGATGAAATTCAAAAGTTGTTTACACAAACATCAGATCAGAAGCAAGTACAAGATGGCAGGCTACACTGACTGACAAAAGGAACGTTAGACGCTATTAAAGGAAACGTCAGTTAAAGCAGGAAAAACAAGGCTCGAGGTAGTTGACAAAAAGTGAAACAATAAATGCAATGCTGTACGGATCACACAACGCATTAAATGCTCCCAACGGTCATCTTCTCAAACGCCTATAAATAGAAGTTCTGATGAGAAGTTGAATACAACACTTTGCGCAAACATACAGAAACGCTGTCAAATTCAAAAGCTCTCAAACTTCATCTTCAACCTCACTTCATTACTGTTGTAATATCTTAGTGAGATTAAGCTTAAACTTAAGAGAAAAATCACAGTTGTGATAATAGCTTATTAAGAAGCATTGTAACTCTTATAAGAATTTGTTTACATTCATTTGTAAGAACTAGAGGAGATCAAGTTGTGATCGGATTCTCTAGAAAGTCTTAGAGGGTATCTAAGTATTGTGTTCCTAGAGTGATCGGGTTGTGATTAGAATACTCTAAAAGACTTAGAGGTTATCTAAGTGGAAAACCATTGTAATCTTGTGTGATTAGTGGATTAAATCCTCAGGTGAGGTAAATCACTCCAAGGGGGTGGACTGGAGTAGTTTAGTTAACAACGAACCAGTATAAAAATCATTGTGCAAATTGTTTTTATCTTACAAGTTTTAAAAGCTACACTTATTCAAACCCCCCTTTCTAAGTGTTTTTCTATCCTTCAGCCTAGGGTTTCCCCCTCGTATACAGTTGCTAATATCGTGCTGGCTACTGGAGGAATTCTACGTAGAGGGTCCTCGGCATTTCTAGTCGCGATTGACCTTCCTATTTTGACCCAAATGGATATCCGATATTCTTCGGACCAGGATTTGGAACTATGTTTTGTGGAGATATAACCACCGGTTGGATTTGATGATGATAACTAATGACAACTATTAAACAACTTCAAAGATGATAACTCCAAAAGTCAGACGACCTTTGGACGTTGATATCTATTTTCAAGAGTTCTATGTGATAATCGTCAAAGTGGGGGGGGGGGGGGGGGGGGGGGTGATATCAACTGTCTAGTAATTTTTTATGATGACATATGATTAAGATGAATATATCTCAAGCCTAATTAGATCTAATGATTCAAAGATCTAGTTGAAGTTGTAACACCCCGTTTGAATATCTAGTCATTGAGTGTTTTGATTGTGAAATTATATTGGTATAATTAAGGGTATGTGATAAGGGTGAGTGTGAGAACTTAGTCTTAATTGGTTAATTTAAATAAAAACCTTAGAATAATATTATAATGATAATATAATTAGTAATAGATGGGATATATAAATTACTATTTTTATTATTAATATTATTAGTAATATTATTATTGATATTAAGACTAAAATTAAGGAAAATAAAATATAATTAGGGAGAGGTTGGAATAGAGTTTGAGAAACAGTAAACACGTAGAAAGAAAACAAGAGAAGAAAGAGAAGTTAGGGCAAGAGGGAGACTAGGAGATTCCACCATTGTTGAAGGATCAAAGGTTTAAACTAGGTAAGGGGGAGAAAGGGATATCAATGTGTGTGTATTTTATGATGGGGGTAAATAAGAGAGGTCCTTACTCTCCTATTAGAGTCGTATAATTCTGTTTTGAATGTGTTATTGTTGTGTTTCAAATCTGAAATTGGTGATTCATTGATTATACTAATAAACTACATGTGAATGTATTCTATTGTACCTGCTTAACACGTTGTCGCTAAAACAAATAAATAATATATATTAATTATGTGGTACTCAGTATGTAGTCGAATATAATCTTTGATTTTGTGATTCCAATATGCTACCTTGGTAATTTTATCTACTTGCGTTAAATATGTGATTTAGTGGTACTGTTTGGAACATAATTTGAAGTCTATTGTATAACTAGGTATGCTATGAAATAACAAGTCTTATATTTAGGTGATTTAGTGATTGTTACTATTGCTTGCTTACGTCTGTTCATGGATCATAATATAATTGTCTTGCTAGTGTAGTCCTCATGTGTGGTTAGATGTAGTATGAATATGATTCTATAAGTAGTGACATACAACACCAAAATAAAGTGCTATTTACTCTTTATTATTACACATAAAGTACTGAATTATTATGCTTAGAGGTGTATTGTATTTATATGATGATGTCGTACCGTAATTGTTTATTGCTTCAGCTATTGTGAGCAACAATGTACCTTATAATATTATATAATGCATGTCTCTATGGTTTTAACCTCGTAGTTTGAAATTAGAAGTGTGCCTTCATGTTTATATATTTATATTAATACATGTCTTTATGAATGTTTTTCCATTGTAACTAATAGCCTACTTACATCATGATTTGCTTTAGCATTGTACAACATGTGTTCTTAGTGTCTATCAGAGTGTATCGACTGCTGCAGTATCTATTATTATTTTATATATACTCTTAACTGAATAGATTCAATATATAGCTGGAGGTTCGTAACTAACCGTGGTTAATACAATCAATTAAATATAATGAATTTAGTAATGATAGGAAAAACGGTAAAACATGAAATAATGTGTGAATTGTTCAATGGTGAGTGGTTGATGCTTATGTGATGAGATTGTTGTTGTGAGTGAACAGTCTTGCGACAAAGATGGTAATTCTAGTGGGAATTACGGTGAGCATATGACTTATGTGTGATCGGTGTGGATCGTGTGTTATGCATTAATAATATTGTCTTATGCATAATTATATGTCATGCATTTCATGTTGTGTCATGTGGAGATGATTCTAGGTGGGAATCCATGATGGGTGCCTAGTCTTATCCGGACTCAGTGTGGGAGTTGTGTGGAGATAAGTCGTAGTTCAAGGGAACAATTAAGGCTTATCCGGATTCCAACGGGAATCGGGTTCATACAATTGAACCGTATTGGTTGTGTATGTACTGCATGCATAGAGTCGTGAATAGGTGAATCACTTGCATATATACATAAATGGAACACGAATTGTGCATAGTGAATATGCGGGATGTGGTTATGTGATTTGTTTGAACATGTGATTGTTGGATTAATTGTGAATACTACTCCTTAGCATGTGATATTCATCGATTATTATTTAAATGTAATTCTCACCCCTTTTCTGTTGTTATGTCTATGCTTCTTCGGGAGTACAGATAATCCAGGTACTTGAGTAGGCATGGAGCTTGTGTTGCCCGGTCGAGTCTTAGGAGTCGCTCTCATACGTAACACGGGAATATGGGATTATCTTACTTGTGATGTTTTATTTGTTTTGTTTTTATGTATCTTATTTTTCGATTATATAAACCACGAGTTGGTGGGATTTATTGTGTTAAGGCCTTGGAGCCATCAAAGTGTTTTGTTTTGAACTTCCGCTACTTAATTTAAAATTTGAGCAATAAAAGATGAAGTGACTTGATATTTCATGCGTTTTTTTTTTGGATGTGACATTCCTACTTGTGTGAACTCTGATTTATTTATTAAAATTATTTTGTTATTTACAATTAATTCATGGGGAAAGTAGGGTGCTACAGAAGTTCTAATCAATCATTGAATCAAGTAGAGGATCTTAAAGTCTAAAAGAGAGAAATTTTCAAAGCTCACATGGTCATGCACTTAGACTATTAGTGATCAGTTTAAATTACAAAAGGTTAAGAGTAATTCTTGAAGTAATAAAGCAATCACACCCATACAAAATCTTTTCAAACCCTCTCTCTTTTTATTAAAACTTATTAAAACCATCAATGAATGCATGTAATTAAGAAGTGTTTCTAATCAATTAACGAAGTTAACTCACTGCCTAATCAATTAAGGATTTAGTCCAATTTATTAAAGCAATGAGAAATACCTTATAGTCCATTAGAAAAGCTATTAGTCAATTTGTAACCATTTTAGAGATTCCTTTTCTAAATTAGGGTTGCCATCTTTTGAAGTATTTTAATCGATTAGAATATGTGTTAATCGATTAAATCATTTAATTTGACCCATGGATCATTTCCTTTTTTAGCCAATTTTTTTCTATATAAAGGAGTTTTCTACTTATTTCATTTAACACCAAATTTATGAATAGAAACCTCTCTATTTTAATCTTCTCTCTGTTTTTATAATTGATTTTTCCAAAGAATTGTCATAATGCATAAACACTGAAAAATCCCTCCTGAGAGTTGTGTTGTAACGGACGTTGTGCTTAATGTTTTTTATTCAAGAGTGTGATTCGCTTGTGAATTATTTTTGTAAAGTATTTAAATTTTTTATGATAAGAATGAAAAAATGATGGGTGAAGGTTCTTGAGCTAAAAGATCTGTTTGAACGTTCTTGAGCTAAGTCTGTGTAAAAGATATGCTTGTTGATTCTGGAGCTAAGCTTGTATTAAAGCTTTGTTTGTTGGTGAAAGTTGCATAGATTGATCTTGTTGAAGCTCAAGTCTATTTTTAATGGAGCAATCAAGAGAAAACTCTTGGGAACAAAAATAGACCAAGTGGTTAGGTCGAACTTATATAAATCTCTGGGGCAATGCTGTTTATTTTATTTCTATTGCATATATATATATATATATATATATATATATATATATATATATATATATATATATATATATATATATATATATATATATATATATATATATATATATTACATATTTTTCCCATCTTTATGATGCCATTTCTCTATTTTTTATCAAATCTAATATAAGTATTTTAAAAATCGAAGTTTTAATAAATTAATCTTTATTTTTGAATAACATAATTCCCCCGCTCTTGTGATTGGAGTAACTCGGTCAACACAAGTGATGGTGGAAAGTGCTCTATGCTTGTTGTCATTTGTACTTGAAGGAGTCCTTTCACCAGGCCTATTTCTAGGGTGCTTAATGAGGAAGGATCTTCTGTTGGACTTCAAACGCTCGAGAAAAACTTAGGAAGGTATTGTTTTGGTGTAAACTCAACACCAACCACAACTGCATTACCACCATCACTTCTGGTTCATACTAGTATGTAGATAATAAGGAGTTTGTATCTTTGATTTCTAAGGATTATTACGCATATTTTATACAAGGTTGAGGTCGTTCGTCAAGAAGAGTTAGCTGAACTGGCTACCAAACTTTCAAGGCATCAGCCGTGTTGGCCTTTGGTGCTGCCGAAAAAAAGAAGATGTTATCTTGACCGACCATTTTCGAAAGGAAAATAAGTGCTCCGCGAATGTGTTAGTGATCTTACCATTGATCAGGGCCGATACCTGGAGGAGCTCGGAAATGCGATCGTCTTATTTTGGAAAATAAGAGTTGATGTAGAAACTTTTGGGTACCTTGACTTTGTTGGTCGAGAAGGTGCAATCACTAGTGTAAGAGAAGAAGACGGAAGATGATTCTCTAATATATGCTCAGATAACCTTATCCAAGATTTAGTTTTTTCTTCATGAAGTGAATTAAGCATTCAATTCATGTTGTAAGATGGTGAGGGTGTTGGAGTTGTCCCTAACTGAGGCCCGGGATGGTTGGAAGAAGGTCAAAGACGATCTTCAAAGATGCTTATTTAAAACATTTTCCTTTTCTATAGAGTATGAAAAGTTGAAGGAAGACATATTCTCCATCCAACAAGTATATTTGAAAATGCATTGCAGAAGGTGGAATACTTTCATCCTAGTAGGGATGTTCAAAACCAAATTGGCCCAATACAAATCCGCTAATTGAACCAAACCAAACTAAAAACTGAAAAAATCACATTTGGTTTGGATGTGTTTAAGCCATTTTCTAACAAAACCATGCGGTTCAGTTTAGTTTGCATTTTGTATTTTACAAACCAAACAAAATCAAATTGGATCTCATTATGTTACAAAATCTTACATACCATTAATTATGTAAGACACAATTCATATTTATGCATCAAAATATAAACTTATTTTATGATAGTGTATGAATGACAAAACACAAAATTACATTGTCCTCTATAAGTGTATGTATGCCTCACTAAAAATCTTGAAACAACTAAACCAACCGAATCAACCCAAACCAAACCACATTGGTTTGGTTCGATTTTATTTCTAAAAGAAAATTGAACCAAACCAAATCACACTTTTTCTCTTGAAATTCGGATTCCTTTTAACTTCAAAACCGCCAAAATAGCACCGCGAGCACCCCTACATCTTAGGGTGTGTTACACCCTATTTCTTGTATTTTAATTTTAATGGATTTTAATATAGATTTTTAGGTATTATTTGTGTGCTTGGGTATTTTATTGGTAATATTTGATGTGTGTAGAAATTATTAGAATTCAATTAGAATTTTTGGTTAATTTTAATTAAGTAAAATAAATAGAAAATAGAGGTTTAAGTGGAATTGGGTGGGAAATAGAAACTATGAGAAAATAAGAGAATGAGATAGAAATAATGATAAGTTGGGGCCAATGGAAAATAATTAAAGTCTTAAATTAAAATTTTTAATAAGAAGGGATTAATGGAGCTTTTGGGTTTTCAAATACGTAAGAAAATAGGCACAAGTAGAACAAGGGCTCGAAAGAGAGAACCACCTTTGTTATAGCTTAGAGATTACTTGAAATTAAGTTAAGGGGGGATAACTACTCTTATTTGGGTGTGAATTGCAAGAAGGGTATAGAGGGATCCTCACCCTCCAATATGTTTTCCATCCTTTCACCATTATTGATGTTTGTGTGTTATTGAGAAGAATTGATATGAACTATGTTGTTATTGATATGATTAATATGGAATTCGTGTTCTATGTTATTCTAGAAATTTGTGCATGATTGATAGATTAAAATATGAATGTTGGTGTTCATGTTAATTGTTCTTGAGTATAATGAATATGTTGATGAGTTGGTGTTGATTTGATGAATTAAATGTTTAATCCATGGGTATTTTATGTATTAATATTAGTATGAAATATACTTGTTGTTTCCTGTGCAATTTAGGTGATATGGGGTTGATATCGGAGCTTTGGGGGAGCTCTAATGGTGGAATTTGCATTATGACTTCTAAAGGTTCTACCGCCTAGCAAGATTAGAGGCTCCCCTGGCGATTTGTGTAGAAGGGGGAGGGGTTATGGTATGGTGAGCTCGCCTGGTGAGCAAGAGCTTTTCCTGACGAGCTAAATGGTCGTCTGGCGTGGCTGACAACATAGGGTGATTGTTTTTCAACTTGATTTTTTGATATCATTCTATTTTAGCAAATGTTTGGTACTATTAGATGTCAATTACCATTGTTGAGTGGTGTTTAATGTTTATTGATGACTTGTTGATTATTTTTACCTGATTTATTAATTAATGTGTTTATGTGTTCGATTCAAATATGGAATCAATGTGTGATGTGGCCTTGTGTTGCGGCAATGTTATGCTAGTGTATTTGGTTCAGAGATGGAACCATTGTTGGATTATGTAGGTGAATATTGAGATGAACCTCGTATGAGTTAGGTTTGATGTTTCCAGGTTTAGAGATGAAACTAGTGCCATGTCCCATGATCTATCAGCGATGGGATGATTTCAGTAACATACCTCTCAGCTTCTTAAACTTTGGTACTACATGCATATAGAGTCGAGGAGTTGAGTTGAATTGCATACATACTTGTGTTGCAAATTGATTGTTGTTGTGTTGAGTGAATAATCGATTATTAATGATTATTGTTGATGGTATCTATCATTGCATTCTTTTAAACCGCTAACATATTTTGAGTGTATTCTCACCCCCTATTTGCTTGTTCTGTTGGCTTTTGTTAGGGACCAAATTGTGTTAATAGTTTGTATAGTTTTGTGATTCCTTTTAGCTCAATCCATTGTATATTCTTTTTAAAACCCTTTCTTTTAGTGTAAATAATCACATTTTTTGTTTAGCGAGTAAATATAGTGCAGATTAATCACTTTTGGATCCAATTGTAGGTTTAATAGCATTTGTGAAGCATTGAGCATTGAAAGGCTAAAGAATAGCTTCAAGTGCAATTTTTGTGAAGAAAATCAAGGTACGGGTTGGGCTAAGTGCAGTGGTAGCGCATTGGTAAAAGGCTTGGCAGAGGTGAGCGCACTAAGCGCATGAAATATCTCGCTTAGCGAGTTTTGTGGCGGTTTGATGTTTTTGAGTAAAAGCGAGCTTAGCGCGCTAATCTGGGCTAAGTGAGGTCTGCGTATTTTTGGGTTATATAAATAGAATCATTCAGATATTTTGGGAAAGTTACAAATTTTAAAAGAGTGAAAAATCTTAGAAACAATATATCAGCTGAATCTTGAAGAATCATAGCTGATCTACGCATCAATCGTCGAGGAATCATCATTGATACTTGATCATCTTCTCATTTTCCTTATCAAGCAAGCTATCATGTCAATGGATAGCTAAACTTCTTTTGTATCAAGATTAGATGTAATTAATGTTCTCTTGTATTTATTTCCTTTAATATTTTGTGTGTGAACAACTTGATTATCCATATAGATGATAATATTTTCTTTCATTGAATATTTGTGGTTTAAAGGATTGTGAGATACATCTTTTATGTCTTGATCAAATGTTATTATCTGTCAAAGACTAAGTCTAGACATGTAAGTGGACATTGATATCCACTTTGTATCGGTTCATAAATGTTATTTGTGTTGTTTAATATGTTAAGATCTAGTCAATTAAACAATACGGTAAAAATCACAATACCGTGTTAGACATAAGCAGTATAGATGAGTGATATGTGGTTTATATTGACTATAAATGAGTTCACATGCTTGATTAATAGAATATATGCAAAATAGGTTGGTGAAATCTAGTCTTGATATGCCCTTTTAAAACATTAATCTTTCTAAACTTTAATCGTTGCTACAAACTTTTATGAATGTTACTGTTACCAAAACAAAACCAATCAAACCTTAGCTTAAAACATTGTAAACTATAAATATCACTTCAATCTCTATGGATACGATAAAACAAATACCTACCGAGAAATATTCTCAACAAAATGGCGTTGTTGCCGGGGATTGTTGTTATGATATTGCAAGCATTGCAATAGTTTATATTGATTTAAGTCTCTTTGCACTAATCTATCTTATCTATCTTATCCCTTTTGTTTTTTATTTGCTTGGTTAGCTTTTAAGAACTCTATTTATGCAAGGAAGAGTACCTAAAGATCAACTTCTTTTCGATCCTGAAATAGAAAGAATTTCTCGTAAACTAAATAGTAAGACCAAACAGCGAAGGCAGCTAGCTAGGGAAAGAAGAGAACATGAAGGAACTTCAAATAGTACTCCAACAACTCCCATTGTTACTCTAACGAAATGAAAAATCCACCTCCACCTCCCGAAAGAGTACCTTGTGCAAATAGTCCAAGGAGAAATGTTCTGTTTGCAAGAAATGTAAGCAATGGAAGACAATCGGAGATGAAAACCGGGATACTTCAACTGTTATATGCAAATACCTTTACAAGGCTTGATCACGAAGATTCCTACAAACATCTTACAAAGCTCTATGAGATTGCGGACGCAATCAGAGCTCCAGAAGAGGATGAAGAGAAAATGTTCAAGAGACTATTCCACATTCTTTGGTAGGAAAACCAAAATAATGGTATCTTGATCAACCTACTCAAACAATGACCGATTGAAGTGTGTTAGAGGAGAAATTTCTTGAAAGATTCTTTCCACACAATAGGTTCACGGAAGCAAAAACTTAAATTGCGGTTTTCTCACAAGGCTTGAGTGAATCTCTTAATGAAGCTTGGGAGCGGTTCAAGCCAATGTTATGCAAATGTCAAGGTCATGGTTTTGATGAACTTACTCAAATCCATATCTTCCGTTATGGACTCCAACCATAACCTAAGATGTTATTGGATGCTACTGCAGATGGTTCTTAAATGTCGAAGAGTGCGGAAGAAGCAATAACCATTATTGATAGAATGACACTCAACGATCATCAAGTCCAACATAACCGAGGTACGATGCAAAGAAAACCGAGAATCGTTGAGTTTGGCATGAATGATGCAATTCTTTCCCAAACCAAATTTTTATCTCAACAGGTGGAGTTACTCAAACAAAAATGTCAAAACTTCCCAACAAATAAAAGAGATGCAAGAGATGCCTAACAAACAACAAGTTGCTTCTTGTAAATTATGCAGAGGAGATCATCCTACCTGTTATTGTCCTTCTGTTGAAAAGGAAGTGAATTATACGGGGAATCCTAATTCAAATCAAGGTTATCAACCTAGGCAAGCTCCTTATCAAAACAACCAAGGTTACCAACAAAAAGGAAATAACCAAGGTTATCAACAAGGTTGGAAATAAAAGGTCAGAACTTCAAACCGTCAAAATCCTTATCAAAACTACAATCAACCTCCACAAACTCAAGGTGGAAATTATAAGATAGAAGAAACTCTCAATCAATTCACGCAAATGTCAATGGCAAACCAAAAGAGTACCAATGCGCCTATCAAAAAATTTGATACACAAGTTGGTCAATTGTCTAAGCAATTAGCCGATCAACACAAAGAAACTTTTCATGCGAATACTCAAGACAATATAAAAGAGCATTGTAAGTCTATCTTAACTCGTAGTGGTAGAAAATTTGACATGAGAATTGGTGGTGAAGTTGAAGAAGAGGAAGTGGTGGTAGAAAAAGAGAAGGAAAAAGATGAGAATGAAGTAGAAAAAAATATTGAGGTGGACTTAGTTGAAAAAGAGAAAAGTGAGAAGGAGTAGAAAATAAAGAGAGTGGAAAGAATAGGACAAAGACATGATGCACCATTGATTCTTGGTCGACCTTTCATGAAGACGGTGTTTCACCCCAAAATTTGCCCTCTTTATTCGAGCTATAAGTTAATAATGACGTTTATTTCGTCATTCAAAAATTGAAGAAAATCGATAAAGAGTTCTCGTGGTTTTAAGGAAGCGCGATGTGAAAAATGGTTTAAACAGTGAAAATACGAGAAAATTCGCAAGTATTATTTTGAAGGTGATGTGAGCTGAGTTCTTGTGGGGTCCCGACTATTTCGACGATATCTACAACTTTCATGTTCGGCTCGGAGGCTAGTTCTTTGAGTAAGGTCGATGAATTGGCAAATTACGTGGATTTTTATAGAGAAAAAGGTGCTGAATGTAAGGTTTCGGAGCTCAGAAAATTCATATCTCATAATCCGCTTGCCGGATTCGCTCGAAAATTTAACTGGATCTCCATGTTATCATTACCGAGATTTCATATGTTTGGACCGAAGATAAATTATGCACTGAAAATTCCCAGCATTTTGAGGAACGTCATAATCTTTCGGTGAAAAGTGTGTTTTCGGGTATGTCGCACCAAGTTTGAAAATTCATAACTTCTTTGATTTTTGTCGTATGAAGTCCATTCCGGAGGCATTCTCTCGGAAATTTCGTTAACTTCGATTCTTTTTCACACTTGCCTGTTCAGATTCTGAGCCGAAGATAGGGTTTTATCGAGTTCTTTGAGCGGTACTCACAAAATTCTGCACAGTCGCGCCGGATGAATCGGCGTTTCTCGTCATTCAAACGCGCATGATTTCTTCATCGCTTATCGGATTGAGACGATTCTCGCGGCGACGAGTCACAAATTTGGCCATCTTCACAGTGGCATTGGTTTCATTCCGGAATTCAGAGCCGAACCGAGTTTCCTTAAAAACGAGCCAAAATAAGACGCACCGATGGCAATTTGGACACTTCGCGTTGACAATATATAAACTTTTTTCTCTTCACAAATAAAGGGGGGAACTTCATAATTTCATTTCACCAAAAGATCAAAAACACTTTCTCTCAATTCTCTATCAATTCTCTTGGATCAAAACCACAAATTATATAAAACTTTCATCAATACTCATCAATTTTCTTCAAGAATCAAGGAACAACATGGATTGAAGATCAAGGTTTCAAGTTCGAATCTCTCCTTCCTCTTCTTGATCTTGCGCTCCACTCTCCTCTTCCCTTGGGATTTGCTTTTCGACTTCGCTTTTGTGTTCGCGTTCGTGTCGTGTTCGTGTTCGCGCGTCGATTTAGATCTCCATCCGGTAAGCTGTCGGATCTTGAATTAAGTGCTTAATTGTTGATCATTTTGTGGATTCAAATCTAGATTCATATTTTGTTGTTGATTAATGTTGATTGATGATGATTGATCGGTGAATTTGCATGTGGGTTGATATAATTGATAGTGATTTAATGAGATCTAATGATTGTTGCATATAATTGATGATTGTTGATGATGAATTGTGTCATTCGTGTTTGGATCCATGATTTGTTGGTGATTTTGTGTGCAAAATTGTTAATGTTCATGTATGTGGCTTGCGACGCACTCAAAGTGTTTGTGTAAATGCATACAGTAACTCTTGCGTGATAATTGCCTTGCTTGATGTTTAAATCATGATTTGAATATGTTGTGTAGCTTGATCACTATTGCATGTGCTAATTCTTGTTGACATTGTTGCATTAATATGATCATGGGTGATGGTATTCGAATGTTGAGATTGGATGACGCGTCGCACTTAACATAATTGCGCACTTAACATAATTGTTGGCATTAGGTTCATTTGATTGGTGGACTCATGGCTAACGTTTATTAAGATGCTACATGATGCTTAATTGTGGAATCAATACATGTTTGTTTTTGTTTGATTTAGCGCTCAATTCTTATTCACTTGTTGCTTATAGTGTGCTTCGCGTCGATGTTTGGTTGTATTGTGCATATGTGTGTTTATCATGGCAAAATGCCTTGAATTTGTGCCTTGTTCCCATGAGCGTTTCCTTGCGCATTGTATGTAATTTGATGCCTTTTCATATTGATCTCAAGTTGACATGGTTTTGGATTGAGTGGGAATGGCTTCTAAACATTTAAAAAGCAAAAAAAAATGTTTTTCTACAGCAGGAACCGGGTTGTCCCTATGCAGGAACCGGTTCCCAAGTGCATCGCTGGCTCAGTCTATGGTTTTTTGTACCAGGAACCGGGTTGTCCCTATGAAGGAACTAGTTCCCAGTTGCTTTGTTGGATCAGTCTCTGGTTTTTTGTACCAGGAACCGGGTTGTCCCTAGGCAGGAACCGGTTCCTGTGTGTTGTTTTGTGCTTTCTTTTCTAACTTCTATCTTACATAACTTTTTACTCGTAGCTCCGATTTGCACGTTCTTTATATCGTTGGAAAGCTTATGAGATATACTATCTTACTAGATGCTTGGTTTTCATTAATTTGTAGATCATTCATGTTTGATTTCCTTTTGATGTTTCATCGTCTATTTCACGTTTACATTACTTGCCCGTTTCTTTTGGTTTATAGCAATAACGCAATTCCAATTGCGATGTTTGTGTCATACCCCAAAATTTGCCCTCCTATATTCAATCAAAGGTTCTTCATTTCATCTCCAATAACTCAAGGCTCTAAGGTTTTCTCAAGTCACTCTCTCATATCCAAAACTAGGGTTTTGCATCTTATCAAAGGTGTTTGAATCTCTGAGGCCTCAAATGAACCTCAAGGTATCTCATATGTCTTAAAATATCTCCATGTCAATTATCAAACCTCAATCCCAAGGATTTCCCACTCAATGGCTCAGATGACCAATAATCGACTATATTGACCTAAAAGTCAACTATAGTCAAAATACAGTCAAACTTCAAGATTTTTGGTCAACACCAAGCATGTGAGGTTATATTCATCATTTGATCAAAGATTGATCATGATCCATTAATAAAAACTCAGAAATGAACAAATTTCAAAGTTCAAATTAGGGTTTTTATAGGAAAAGTCAACTCAACTTTGACTGGGTATAACTCTCTCATACTTTATCAGAAATTCCTCACTCAAAACCTATTCTGAAGGAAATTGGATTCTCTACAACTTTGGCTCTCACAAGCAAAGGCCAGAAATGCTTCGTTCAAGAGATATGGTCCAAGAGATTATAGGTCCTCCAAAAAGTCAATGAAATATACCTTTTGGGTCAAAGCTCATAACTCGAGCATGGAAGCTCCAATCAAGATGAAACCAAAAAGGCCATTTAGAGGGTTCTTTGAGCTTTCTAAAAAGTCCTAGAGTGCATTCATATGATTAAAATTGAAGAAGATACAAAGCTTAGAAGTTGGTCGATTTTGGAAAAATACATATAAAACTAATTAAGTGATTTTGGGTTTTCTTGATGAATGGGCCTAAGATGTAGGTTTCAAACTTAACCTTGGGCCTTATAATGATTTTTAAATAATTATTTTATTATTATGATATTTATTTTTACTTATTTGGATTTTAATTCAATAAGTATTAATAATTCATATAAAATATAAAATAAATTGTTTAAAAACAAAGATTGATTTTCCAATCAAATAAAATCAATCAATATGTCAAATATGTAGTACAAATTCGTGGGCATGGAGATTGGAAAGAGAAGATTGCATTTTAGCCAAATTTGGAAGTTTAAAATCAAGGTTTCAATCAAGTTTCAATCCCAATAATGATAGAGATAAATCCAATCAATATCAATCATCACATTACTCAATATTTGATGCATAATTGATACAAGAGAAGATTAGAGAGAAAAAGATTGAGATTGGATAATTTTAGAAACTTTTTAAAACAAAGATTCCTTAAATTTTCAATAATGGATTCAAAAGGATTTTGGCAGGTTTTAACCTAATAGGATTTCCTATAAGTAGAGAAGAGAGTGCAATGCCAAGGGGGGCGAGATTCTTGACTGGAGGAACCCTAACTAGTTTCAAAAAAATCAAGAATAAGGTGAATTTGGTTTTGAGGATTGGAGAAGTTTCAAAGCGTTTTGAAGATTCAATCGTGTTCCTGGGATGATTCTGAAACTATACCAATCCCTAGTTGTAGCCAACGCATGCTGAATCACTCCATACGAGTCATGGTTTGCTCTTTCCTAAATTGTTTCGATTGCATTGATTTATATATTATAAACTGGTTTTGAGGACATATTTGTGTTTATATGGATGTGTAGATTGTTTCTGTATGGTTTAATTGTTGGTTAAGTGCAGGAACTACTATTTGCCATTGTTAGGTTTTTGAGGAACAAATTAGGGTTTTGCGTTACAGGGGAAATTAGGCCAAGCCGAAGCCACTGCTGTGTTCGTGGGGTCAAACCGAGTTTATCCATGGCATTATTTTCTGATTTTGACGACTGTATAAGGACTGTGCAAATCGGCAGGTGTAGTAAACATAACCTTTTATACCTGACCTGGGAGAAGCGCTGTAGAAAGTCCATGTGCAGATTGCTAGCAAGAAGGTGATGAGGTGTAGTCATCCCATTGGCTTAATTCGAAAATCCACCTGCGCGCGCGTTTGGTCACTAGATAATTCCGTTTTTGTACATTATGACTTTGACGAGTTATGATTACAACATGTGTAACTGGTTCAGATGGTTAGTGCCTCTCCTTGGGAAACAGCAGCGCGTTGGTTCGATCCCCATGCCAGACCAAATATTTTTACACATGTGTTTCTATATGATCATGTATGCGCTCTCAGGGCAAGTCTATGGTGAATCCTCATCATCACACCATCAGATTCAACATAAAACCAGATCTAACGCCCAAAGAGTGTAGCTCCATGGTACTCCTTCAAGGATGCGCAACACATGGTCGGTGCCAGGTTTCTAAATTATTTATTTATCTATTTACCTTAGTATAATTAATTGTTTAGATCAATAATATGGTTTAATCTATTTAATTTAATTTATCTATTAAAATTAGGATTAGGAATATATTGGGTTTTAGGATTTATTTTTCCGATTATTTCCCCGATTATTCGATTTGATTTATTTAGTCAACTTTAAGTAAAAATCACAAAAACCCTAAAATTAATGTGTTAGGGTTCGCCCAATCCCACTGGCTGTGGCCAAAGTATTAGGATTAGGGTTTTCTAACCGATTTAGGTTTTAGCCAAACAATTTTAGAATTTTATTCGCTTCGATTAAATTAATTGATCGCGGTGGGTAATAATCAATCCTTTAAATAATTAAATACAAATTAAAATAACATTTATTTGGCTAAAGGGTTTCAACCATTTTTATTGGTTGCGATGATTAGCCTATTTCCCTTATTCTAATTCATTATCATTTTTAATTGAATCAATCGGTTACGAGGGATAATGATACAAATTAAATTACTAAAATTCCTAAAAAAAATACTTTCATTCGTTATCAGTGATAATTGAATCCATCAATTAAAATTGGTAACGATACAACTACTATTCTTTTAACTATGGTGATCGAATCTATTGATCATTGCGGTTAATAGTACAAATTAAAATCAGGGTTGTACGCCCAAATCCTAAAAACACTTCCCAAACCTTTTCAAACTGCTAGTACCAAACTACGGATTTTCATCCTTATTCAAAACTACGATAGGTCATTCAAAAAGCCTTCCAACCATATCATATCAAATTCAAAGGCGTACAACCCTGTGCCCCGAACTACGTAGACTCTGATCCTCCATAAGGAGGTACGTAGGCACTTGGTAACAAGGCGAGTCCCCTTCCCCATAAATCTCATTTTTTCCCGATTTGTTTTCCCTAAATTATTAACCCTTGAAAGCATAAACCTTACCTTAACACTCTTAGCCATAAAACTGTTAACCTTAGATTCAAAGCCATAGGAAAGGGTTGAGGGTGCCTAACACCTTCCATCGACCTGAATATAGTATCTTACCCTGATCTCTTAATCGCACGAGGTTTCCTATTCGCCTTGGTAGAATAGGTGGCGACTCTAATCTTTAATTTTTAGGGCAGGTTGCTACAGCTGGCGACTCTGCTGGGGATACACTTAATGGTGAATTACTATACTCCTATAGGTTTTGGCAGGGTTTAGGTTTGTGGCAAACTATTTAGGTTTTTTGGCAAACTTTTTAGGGTTTGGCTAATTCGCCATTTTAGGGTTTATTTATTTTTGCAAATATTTAAAATTTTATTTTTTTTATTTAAAATTTCATCATTTAAATAAATATTTGTTTATTTAAATATTTGCTTTTTGCTGCATTTTTCTAAATTATAAGCAGCCGGATTTGAGGTTAGTTCTGTAAATATTTAAATTTTATTTTATTTATTTACATCCTTAAATTACAGTAATTTAAATCTTTATTTAATTGTTGTTTTACCATATTTAAATTATAAGCGGCTGGAATTCGAGGTTAGTTTGTTTTTTAAAATATTCAAATTTAAATTCATTTGTTTATTTATCTACATCTATTTACAGTAATTTTATTTATTTATTTTTACTGTAATTTAAAATAAATATTGCTTTAGTTGCTTGTATATAATTGCTTTTTTTTTTTTTACATTTTGGGATATATAAAATTGTTGTAAAACCTAAGTGTGGGAATTATCCTTAAGACTAGGGGGGACATGAATCGCCTACGAGTCTTATTGATAATTCCACTCTGAGTGGGTTGAATATCCGGAAATGTCCAATACGAGGCTTGACCTTGTTGAGGGCATGACTTGGTACTTGGCTGATCTCTCTGGGAACCTACCCCAAAAATTCGAACCTCATTGGATAAAATGAGTTGTTCTAAAATCCGAAGAGACAAAAAGTCTTGGAGGGTACGAACGACCCCATGAGACCCGTGTCTAGGACTTACCAATGGAAAGGGTAGGCTCCCTAAAGCTGCTACATCGAACCTATGAACCTAGGACTTTTGTGCTTATGTGCTTATTATATGTTTGCAATTTATATACTTCGAGTATCTATGCGTTTCAATTTTGCAGGTATCCCTACGTATTCCCTAGCCTGTAGGGACTCTAATTTCTAAGACCACGTCTTTCCCATGAACGATATAACCATATACGCACTCCTTAGCCTGTAGGGACTTTCCTTTTATATCCTTGTATTTCTATAACTACGCGTCCTTCCCGCGAAGGACATCTTTATTAACGCACGTCGATTGGCCTCTCGATGGCCATGCGACCTTGTGACTATATTGAATAGTCACCCCGTGTTTCCCTCTACGCATTCCCTAGCCTATAGGGATCCTATTCTTAAAATCGTATCCTTCGTACGAAGGACACCTTCGTTAGCATACGTCGATTGGCCTCTCGATGGCCATGAGATCTAGTGACTGTCTTGAACGGTCACTCTATGCTTTCTCCTACGCACTCCCTAGCCCGTAGGGATTTTGCTTTTACACCTTTGTATTTTTACAACCACGTGTCCTTCCCACGAAGGACGTCTTCATTAACGCATGTCGATTGGACTCTTGACGGCCATGAGATATAGTGACTGTCTTGAACGGTCACCTCGTGCTTGCTCCCGCGCATCCCCTAACTCGTAGGGTTTTGAATTCCCATGTATACATCTTTCATCCCTAAGCCTGTAGGGATTTCATTCCCTCCAATATCGTCCTTAGATAGGTTGCGTTCCACATCGAGAACTTTCCCACGAGGGACAACTTCGTAAGTACACGTCGAACGACCTCTCGAAGGTCATGAGACTTGGTGACTGTCCTGAACGGTCATCAATTGCTACTTTCCATGCACTCCCTAATCTATTCCCATTAATGTGTCATAATATCTAGCTCGCAAATATTTCATTAGAGTCTAATGTCATCCCTAAATCCGCATAGGCTATCCTTAGGATTATATCTATCGCACATCCGCATTGCATTACATACAAAGAGTCATAGTATACAAAAAATAAATGAGTCCTTTGCATACGCGTGCATTTGCATTTTCATACATTCATACATTTACATTTACCTTGGCATTTTCGCCTGCATCCACACTTACCATGCTAGCTAATTTCCCGATACTCGCGAAAAAAATCAAAGGATCAAAAAGTATGGAGAAAGGAGAATAAAAGATCCTGGTCTGGCTAAAAAAAAGAGGATGTCTTCCACTATGCCAACCACGTGTTCATACCTTTTCGTAACAGGATTGTAAATACAACAAATGTTCTCGTCGAGCAAGGATTAATGCAACAAAGAAGTTCCCTCATAGATACACTCAAGGGGTATCTAGTCATAAGGGGTTCTTCTTAGAACACATCAAATTTACAAGGGCGCTCTACCATAACCTGGGGGAAAGGATTAGTCCAACTGGGGCAATGTCCTGAACAAAGATGCATAACTACGATGGAGGGAAGTCGACATATCTCAACTCCCCACCAAGGGACAAAAGGGGCAAAAGGGTCATAGGTTTCCTTCACCAAACATACAAATTTCGAAAGTGGCGAATGGTGTAATACTATCCTTAGAAAAAAGCAAAAGAGGTTCAGTCAAAGGAAACTCAAGAAGTTCCGATACGACGAAAACCCACCGCTAACAATTTATTCCCGACAGGTTTGACGTGCCCAAGAAGAGTTCGAGATTACCCTTTACTCCTACAAGTCCACGAACTAAGGAGTAAAACAAAGTCGACAGATTCACAAAGGAGATTGCCCTTAGGATTAATAGGTTCATCGTTTCAAGTTGTAACTTCTACGATCGCAAAATGTTATTTGATGTAAAACGTTGTAACTTTCGAATAGTAATTCAATAAAATAATCATGCATGTTTTGAAATCAATTCATTTCGCTCACTATTACGACTTTCCAGGTTTTAGGATTATTAACAAACTTAAGGGAGAATGACGAATACAAATAACTAAGTCTCGCAAAACGTATGCTTTCAAGGTAAGACCGAACCGACGATGTACAGGCATTGTTTCAATTCCCAAACAGTGGAGATATAAGGATGTTAATCCCTCGTTACCCCCTCGAGCCAGGAGTTGGATTTTGTTTCTACTTTTCAAATAAACCTTGATTTCAACCAGGGGCAGGGTAGATTTTGATTAATTCAATGGCGTACTTTGGTTGTCAAGAGAATCAATCAATCCGAGTCAGGATCCAAGTAAAGTTCAAGCATAAAAGGTTCAAGCATATCTTCTTCCTCGCGTTAATCCAAGATTGAGGAAGCAATGAAGGTAACATTCACAACATCTTCTTCCTCAATATATCATCCAAGATCGAGGATGTATCAAATCGAAGCTTACAAATCAGAGTATACATGGCAGTCACAACATTCAATACCCAAGGATCAATATTTCCAAAGGAGTATTCAAAAAAAAGAAGAAGAAAGCGCCCGCTAAGTCAAAACGGAAAATTCCATGAAAACAAAACCAAATGACTTAGGCAAAATTTAGGGCATCCCGATGGATCAAATGCAAAGAAATTGGTTCACGCAAAAATAAGGGATAAAAACAAAACAAAATACGAAATACCAAGGATAATCTAGTGACTGCTAATTCATCGAAGCTTACCATCAATGCTTGAATCTCTACATTTTTTATCTATGCTTGGATCTTTACAATATTTTTACCATCAATACTTGGATCTCTACTAAGGCTTCTGCTTAACATCAATACTGAAACGATTCTCTTACAAACAAAGCACATTCATTGGATTAGGAGAATTTTTAGGACTTGGAGAACATCAAGGAGAAATGGGTGGGTTAAATAAATTTTGAGCCTTATATCCGTTGTTTCTTAAACCGCGAACCAAGCCAAGTTACAACATTCAAAAGTCCTAATTGAGGCAAGGTTAACTACGAAAGCATATTAAGCAGGATTTGTTATACTGACTCCTAAGTTTGTTAAAATTATTCCTAATCACTACGCTTCTTCAAACATTCATTCCCAATCATCCAGTCCTAATTCATAACGGACTTCGATTTCAAAACTTGCATACACATTGGAGTTACTTCTCAAAGGGTACGACGTCGTCTACGGACAAACACTTAGCACTCAAGGAGATCTCGAATTTGGTTTAACCAAAGGCGACCATTTCTGATAAAGACTCTTGAATGAGTAACTTCTCAAAGTTGATTGATGATGATTGATCGGTGAATTTGCATGTGGGTTGATATAATTGATAGTGATTTAATGAGATCTAATGATTGTTGCATATAATTGATGATTGTTGATGATGAATTGTGTCATTCGTGTTTGGATCCATGATTTGTTGGTGATTTTGTGTGCAAAATTGTTAATGTTCATGTATGTGGCTTGCGACGCACTCAAAGTGTTTGTGTAAATGCATACAGTAACTCTTGCGTGATAATTGCCTTGCTTGATGTTTAAATCATGATTTGAATATGTTGTGTAGCTTGATCACTATTGCATGTGCTAATTCTTGTTGCCATTGTTGCATTAATATGATCATGGGTGATGGTATTCGAATGTTGAGATTGGATGACGCGTCGCACTTAACATAATTGCGCACTTAACATAATTGTTGGCATTAGGTTCATTTGATTGGTGGACTCATGGCTAACGTTTATTAAGATGCTACATGATGCTTAATTGTGGAATCAATACATGTTTGGTTTTGTTTGATTTAGCGCTCAATTCTTATTCACTTGTTGCTTATAGTGTGCTTCGCGTCGATGTTTGGTTGTATTGTGCATATGTGTGTTTATCATGGCAAAATGCCTTGAATTCGTGCCTTGTTCCCATGAGCGTTTCCTTGCGCATTGTATGTAATTTGATGCCTTTTGATATTGATCTCAAGTTGACATGGTTTTGGATTGAGTGGGAATGGCTTCTAAACATTTGAAAAGCAAAAAAAAAAATGTTTTTCTACAGCAGGAACCGGGTTGTCCCTATGCAGGAACCGGTTCCCAAGTGCTTCGCTGGCTCAGTCTATGGTTTTTTGTACCAGGAACCGGGTTGTCCCTATGCAGGAACCAGTTCCCAGTTGCTTTGTTGGACCAGTCTCTGGTTTTTTGTACCACGAACCGGGTTGTCCCTAGGCAGGAACCGGTTCCTGTGTGTTATTTTGTGCTTTCTTTTCTAACTTCTATCTTACATAACTTTTTACTCGTAGCTCCGATTTGCACGTTCTTTATATCGTTGGAAAGCTTATGAGATATACTATCTTACTAGATGCTTGGTTTTCATTAATTTGTAGATCATTCATGTTTGATTTCCTTTTGATGTTTCATCGTCTATTTCACGTTTACATTACTTGCCCGTTTCTTTTGGTTTATAGCAATAACGCAATTCCAATTGCGATGTTTGTGTCATACCCCAAAATTTGCCCTCCTATATTCAATCAAAGGTTCTTCATTTCATCTCCAATAACTCAAGGCTCTAAGGTTTTCTCAAGTCACTCTCTCATATCCAAAACTAGGGTTTTGCATCTTATCAAAGGTGTTTGAATCTCTGAGGCCTCAAATGAACCTCAAGGTATCTCATATGTCTTAAAATATCTCCATGTCAATTATCAAACCTCAATCCCAAGGATTTCCCACTCAATGGCTCAGATGACCAATAATCGACTATATTGACCTAAAAGTCAACTATAGTCAAAATACAGTCAAACTTCAAGATTTTTGGTCAACACCAAGCATGTGAGGTTATATTCATCATTTGATCAAAGATTGATCATGATCCATTAATAAAAACTCAGAAATGAACAAATTTCAAAGTTCAAATTAGGGTTTTTATAGGAAAAGTCAACTCAACTTTGACTGGGTATAACTCTCTCATACTTTATCAGAAATTCCTCACTCAAAACCTATTCTGAAGGAAATTGGATTCTCTACAACTTTGGCTCTCACAAGCAAAGGCCAGAAATGCTTCGTTCAAGAGATATGGTCCAAGAGATTATAGGTCCTCCAAAAAGTCAATGAAATATACCTTTTGGGTCAAAGCTCATAACTCGAGCATGGAAGCTCCAATCAAGATGAAACCAAAAAGGCCATTTAGAGGGTTCTTTGAGCTTTCTAAAAAGTCCTAGAGTGCATTCATATGATTAAAATTGAAGAAGATACAAAGCTTAGAAGTTGGTCGATTTTGGAAAAATACATATAAAACTAATTAAGTGATTTTGGGTTTTCTTGATGAATGGGCCTAAGATGTAGGTTTCAAACTTAACCTTGGGCCTTATAATGATTTTTAAATAATTATTTTATTATTATGATATTTATTTTTACTTATTTGGATTTTAATTCAATAAGTATTAATAATTCATATAAAATATAAAATAAATTGTTTAAAAACAAAGATTGATTTTCCAATCAAATAAAATCAATCAATATGTCAAATATGTAGTACAAATTCGTGGGCATGGAGATTGGAAAGAGAAGATTGCATTTTAGCCAAATTTGGAAGTTTAAAATCAAGGTTTCAATCAAGTTTCAATCCCAATAATGATAGAGATAAATCCAATCAATATCAATCATCACATTACTCAATATTTGATGCATAATTGATACAAGAGAAGATTAGAGAGAAAAAGATTGAGATTGGATAATTTTAGAAACTTTTTAAAACAAAGATTCCTTAAATTTTCAATAATGGATTCAAAAGGATTTTGGCAGGTTTTAACCTAATAGGATTTCCTATAAGTAGAGAAGAGAGTGCAATGCCAAGGGGGGCGAGATTCTTGACTGGAGGAACCCTAACTAGTTTCAAAAAAATCAAGAATAAGGTGAATTCGGTTTTGAGGATTGGAGAAGTTTCAAAGTGTTTTGAAGATTCAAGCGTGTTCTTGGGATGATTCTGAAACTATACCAATCCCTAGTTGTAGCCAACGCATGCTGAATCACTCCATACGAGTCATGGTTTGCTCTTTCCTAAATTGTTTCGATTGCATTGATTTATATATTATAAACTGGTTTTGAGGACATATTTGTGTTTATATGGATGTGTAGATTGTTTCTGTATGGTTTAATTGTTGGTTAAGTGCAGGAACTACTATTTGCCATTGTTAGGTTTTTGAGGAACAAATTAGGGTTTTGCGTTACAGGGGAAATTAGGCCAAGCCGAAGCCACTGCTGTGTTCGTGGGGTCAAACCGAGTTTATCCATGGCATTATTTTCTGATTTTGACGACTGTATAAGGACTGTGCAAATCGGCAGGTGTAGTAAACATAACCTTTTATACCTGACCTGGGAGAAGCGCTGTAGAAAGTCCATGTGCAGATTGCTAGCAAGAAGGTGATGAGGTGTAGTCATCCCATTGGCTTAATTCGAAAATCCACCTGCGCGCGCGTTTGGTCACTAGATAATTCCGTTTTTGTACATTATGACTTTGACGAGTTATGATTACAACATGTGTAACTGGTTCAGATGGTTAGTGCCTCTCCTTGGGAAACAGCAGCGCGTTGGTTCGATCCCCATGCCAGACCAAATATTTTTACACATGTGTTTCTATATGATCATGTATGCGCTCTCAGGGCAAGTCTATGGTGAATCCTCATCATCACACCATCAGATTCAACATAAAACCAGATCTAACGCCCAAAGAGTGTAGCTCCATGGTACTCCTTCAAGGATGCGCAACACATGGTCGGTGCCAGGTTTCTAAATTATTTATTTATCTATTTACCTTAGTATAATTAATTGTTTAGATCAATAATATGGTTTAATCTATTTAATTTAATTTATCTATTAAAATTAGGATTAGGAATATATTGGGTTTTAGGATTTATTTTTCTGATTATTTCCCCGATTATTCGATTTGATTTATTTAGTCAACTTTAAGTAAAAATCACAAAAACCCTAAAATTAATGTGTTAGGGTTCGCCCAATCCCACTGGCTGTGGCCAAAGTATTAGGATTAGGGTTTTCTAACCGATTTAGGTTTTAGCCAAACAATTTTAGAATTTTATTCGCTTCGATTAAATTAATTGATCGCGGTGGGTAATAATCAATCCTTTAAATAATTAAATACAAATTAAAATAACATTTATTTGGCTAAAGGGTTTCAACCATTTTTAATGGTTGCGATGATTAGCCTATTTCCCTTATTCTAATTCATTATCATTTTTAATTGAATCAATCGGTTACGAGGGATAATGATACAAATTAAATTACTAAAATTCCTAAAAAAAATACTTTCATTCGTTATCAGTGATAATTGAATCCATCAATTAAAATTGGTAACGATACAACTACTAATCTTTTAACTATGGTGATCGAATCTATTGATCATTGCGGTTAATAGTACAAATTAAAATCAGGGTTGTACGCCCAAATCCTAAAAACACTTCCCAAACCTTTTCAAACTGCTAGTACCAAACTACGGATTTTCATCCTTATTCAAAACTACGATAGGCCATTCAAAAAGCCTTCCAACCATATCATATCAAATTCAAAGGCGTACAACCCTGTGCCCCGAACTACGTAGACTCTGATCCTCCATAAGGAGGTACGTAGGCACTTGGTAACAAGGCGAGTCCCCTTCCCCATAAATCTCATTTTTTCCCGATTTGTTTTCCCTAAATTATTAACCCTTGAAAGCATAAACCTTACCTTAACACTCTTAGCCATAAAACTGTTAACCTTAGATTCAAAGCCATAGGAAAGGGTTGAGGGTGCCTAACACCTTCCATCGACCTGAATATAGTATCTTACCCTGATCTCTTAACCGCGCGAGGTTTCCTATTCGCCTTGGTAGAATAGGTGGCGACTCTAATCTTTAATTTTTAGGGCAGGTTGCTACAGCTGGCGACTCTGCTGGGGATACACTTAATGGTGAATTACTATACTCCTATAGGTTTTGGCAGGGTTTAGGTTTGTGGCAAACTATTTAGGTTTTTTGGCAAACTTTTTAGGGTTTGGCTAATTCGCCATTTTAGGGTTTATTTATTTTTGCAAATATTTAAAATTTTATTTTTTTATTTAAAATTTCATCATTTAAATAAATATTTGTTTATTTAAATATTTTCTTTTTGCTGCATTTTTCTAAATTATAAGCAGCCGGATTTGAGGTTAGTTCTGTAAATTTTTAAATTTTATTTTATTTATTTACAGCCTTAAATTACAGTAATTTAAATCTTTATTTAATTGCTGTTTTACCATATTTAAATTATAAGCGGCTGGAATTCGAGGTTAGTTTGTTTTTTAAAATATTCAAATTTAAATTCATTTGTTTATTTATCTACATCTATTTACAGTAATTTTATTTATTTATTTTTACTGTAATTTAAAATAAATATTGCTTTAGTTGCTTGTATATAATTGCTGTTTTTTTTTACATTTTGGGATATATAAAATTGTTGTAAAACCTAAGTGTGGGAATTATCCTTAAGACCAGGGGGGACATGAATCGCCTACGAGTCTTATTGATAATTCCACTCTAAGTGGGTTGAATATCCGGAAATGTCCAATACGAGGCTTGACCTTGTTGAGGGAAGGACTTGGTATTTGGCTGATCTCTCTGGGAACTTACCCCAAAAATTCGAACCTCATTGGATAAAATGAGTTGTTCTAAAATCCGAAGAGACAAAAAGTCTCGGAGGGTACGAACGACCCCATGAGACCCGTGTCTAGGACTTACCAATGGAAAGGGTAGGCTCCCTAAAGCTGCTACATCGAACCTATGAACCTAGGACTTTTGTGCTTATGTGCTTATTATATGTTTGCAATTTATATACTTCGAGTATCTATGCGTTTCAATTTTGCAGGTATCCCTACGTATTCCCTAGCCTGTAGGGACTCTAATTTCTAAGACCACGTCTTTCCCATGAACGATATAACCATATACACACTCCTTAGCCTGTAGGGACTTTCCTTTTATATCCTTGTATTTCTATAACTACGCGTCCTTCCTGCGAAGGACATCTTTATTAACGCACGTCGATTGGCCTCTCGATGGCCATGCGACCTTGTGACTATATTGAATAGTCACCCAGTGTTTCCCTCTACACATTCCCTAGCCTTTAGGGATCCTATTCTTAAAATCGTATCCTTCGTACGAAGGACACCTTCGTTAGCATACGTCGATTGGCCTCTCGATGGCCATGAGATCTAGTGACTGTCTTGAACGGTCACTCTATGCTTTCTCCTACGCACTCCCTAGCCCGTAGGGATTTTGCTTTTACACCTTTGTATTTTTACAACCACGTGTCCTTCCCACGAAGGACGTCTTCATTAATGCATGTCGATTAGACTCTCGACGGCCATGAGATATAGTGACTGTCTTGAACGGTCACCTCGTGCTTGCTCCCGCGCATCCCCTAACTCGTAGGGTTTTGAATTCCCATTTATACATCTTTCATCCCTAAGCCTGTAGGGATTTCATTCCCTCCAATATCGTCCTTAGATAGGTTGCGTTCCACATCGAGAACTTTCCCACGAGGGACAACTTCGTAAGTACACGTCGAACGACCTCTCGAAGGTCATGAGACTTGGTGACTGTCATGAACGGTCATCAATTGCTACTTTCCATGCACTCCCTAATCTATTCCCATTAATGTGTCATAATATCTAGCTCGCAAATATTTTATTAGAGTCTAATGTCATCCCTAAATCCGCATAGGCTATCCTTAGGATTATATCTATCGCACATCCGCATTGCATTACATACAAAGAGTCATAGTATACAAAAAATAAATGAGTCCTTTGCATACGCGTGCATTTGCATTTCCATACATTCATACATTTACATTTACCTTGGCATTTTCGCCTGCATCCACACTTACCATGCTAGCCAATTTCCCGATACTCGCGAAAAAAATCAAAGGATCACAAAGTATGGAGAAAGGAGAATAAAAGATCCTGGTCTGGCTAAAAAAAAGAGGATGTCTTCCACTATGCCAACCACGTGTTCATACCTTTTCGTAACAGGATTGTAAATACAACAAATGTTCTCGTCGAGCAAGGATTAGTGCAACAAAGAAGTTCCCTCATAGATACACTCAAGGGGTATCTAGTCATAAGGGGTTCATCTTAGAACACATCAAATTTACAAGGGCGCTCTACCATAACCTGGGGGAAAGGATTAGTCCAACTGGGGCAATGTCCTGAACAAAGATGCATAACTACGATGGAGGGAAGTCGACATATCTCAACTCCCCACCAAGGGACAAAAGGGGCAAAAGGGTCATAGGTTTCCTTCACCAAACCTACAAATTTCGAAAGTGGCGAATGGTGTAATACTATCCTTAGAAAAAAGCAAAAGAGGTTCAGTCAAAGGAAACTCAAGAAGTTCCGATACGACGAAAACCCACCGCTAACAATTTATTCCCGACAGATTTGACGTGCCCAAGAAGAGTTCGAGATTACCCTTTACTTCTACAAGTCCACGAACTAAGGAGTAAAACAAAGTCGACAGATTCACAAAGGAGATTGCCCTTAGGATTAATAGGTTCATCGTTTCAAGTTGTAACTTCTACGATCGCAAAATGTTATTTGATGTAAAACGTTGTAACTTTCGAATAGTAATTCAATAAAATAATCATGCATGTTTTGAAATCAATTCATTTCGCTCACTATTACGACTTTCCAGGTTTTAGGATTATTAACAAACTTAAGGGAGAATGACGAATACAAATAACTAAGTCTCGCAAAACGTATGCTTTCAAGGTAAGACCGAACCGACGATGTACAGGCATTGTTTCAATTCCCAAACAGTGGATATATAAGGATGTTAATCCCTCGTTACCCCCTCGAGCCAGGAGTTGGATTTTGTTTCTACTTTTCAAATAAACCTTGATTTCAACCAGGGGCAGGGTAGATTTTGATTAATTCAATGGCGTACTTTGGTTGTCAAGAGAATCAATCAATCCGAGTCAGGATCCAAGTAAAGTTCAAGCATAAAAGGTTCAAGCATATCTTCTTCCTCGCGTTAATCCAAGATTGAGGAAGCAATGAAGGTAACATTCACAACATCTTCTTCCTCAACATATCATCCAAGATCGAGGATGTATCAAAATCGAAGCTTACAAATCAGAGTATACATGGCAGTCACAACATTCAATACCCAAGGATATATATTTCCAAAGGAGTATTCAAAAAAAAAAGAAGAAGAAAGCGCCCGCTAAGTCAAAACGGAAAATTCCATGAAAACAAAACCAAATGACTTAGGCAAAATTTAGGGCATCCTGATGGATCAAATGCAAAGAAATTGGTTCACGCAAAAATAAGGGATAAAAACAAAACAAAATACGAAATACCAAGGATAATCTAGTGACTGCTAATTCATCGAAGCTTACCATCAATGCTTGAATCTCTACATTTTTTATCTATGCTTGGATCTTTACAATATTTTTACCATCAATACTTGGATCTCTACTAAGGCTTCTGCTTAACATCAATACTGAAACGATTCTCTTACAAACAAAGCACATTCATTGGATTAGGAGAATTTTTAGGACTTGGAGAACATCAAGGAGAAATGGGTGGGTTAAATAAATTTTGAGCCTTATATCCGTTGTTTCTTAAACCGCGAACCAAGCCAAGTTACAACATTCAAAAGTCCTAATTGAGGCAAGGTTAACTACGAAAGCATATTAAGCAGGATTTGTTATACTGACTCCTAAGTTTGTTAAAATTATTCCTAATCACTACGCTTCTTCAAACATTCATTCCCAATCATCCAGTCCTAATTCATAACGGACTTCGATTTCAAAACTTGCATACACATTGGAGTTACTTCTCAAAGGGTACGGCGTCGTCTACGGACAAACACTTAGCACTCAAGGAGATCTCGAATTTGGTTTAACCAAAGGCGACCATTTCTGATAAAGACTCTTGAATGAGTAACTTCTCAAAGTTGATTGATGATGATTGATCGGTGAATTTGCATGTGGGTTGATATAATTGATAGTGATTTAATGAGATCTAATGATTGTTGCATATAATTGATGATTGTTGATGATGAATTGTGTCATTCGTGTTTGGATCCATGATTTGTTGGTGATTTTGTGTGCAAAATTGTTAATGTTCATGTATGTGGCTTGCGACGCACTCAAAGTGTTTGTGTAAATGCATACAGTAACTCTTGCGTGATAATTGCCTTGCTTGATGTTTAAATCATGATTTGAATATGTTGTGTAGCTTGATCACTATTGCATGTGCTAATTCTTGTTGCCATTGTTGCATTAATATGATCATGGGTGATGGTATTCGAATGTTGAGATTGGATGACGCGTCGCACTTAACATAATTGCGCACTTAACATAATTGTTGGCATTAGGTTCATTTGATTGGTGGACTCATGGCTAACGTTTATTAAGATGCTACATGATGCTTAATTGTGGAATCAATACATGTTTGGTTTTGTTTGATTTAGCGCTCAATTCTTATTCACTTGTTGCTTATAGTGTGCTTCGCGTCGATGTTTGGTTGTATTGTGCATATGTGTGTTTATCATGGCAAAATGCCTTGAATTCGTGCCTTGTTCCCATGAGCGTTTCCTTGCGCATTGTATGTAATTTGATGCCTTTTGATATTGATCTCAAGTTGACATGGTTTTGGATTGAGTGGGAATGGCTTATAAACATTTAAAAAGCAAAAAAAAAAATGTTTTTCTACAGCAGGAACCGGGTTGTCCCTATGCAGGAACCGGTTCCCAAGTGCTTCGCTGGCTCAGTCTATGGTTTTTTGTACCAGGAACCGGGTTGTCCCTATGCAGGAACCAGTTCCCAGTTGCTTTGTTGGATCAGTCTCTGGTTTTTTGTACCAGGAACCGGGTTGTCCCTAGGCAGGAACCGGTTCCTGTGTGTTGTTTTGTGCTTTCTTTTCTAACTTCTATCTTACATAACTTTTTACTCGTAGCTCCGATTTGCACGTTCTTTATATCATTGGAAAGCTTATGAGATATACTATCTTACTAGATGCTTGGTTTTCATTAATTTGTAGATCATTCATGTTTGATTTCCTTTTGATGTTTCATCGTCTATTTCACGTTTACATTACTTGCCCGTTTCTTTTGGTTTATAGCAATAACGCAATTCCAATTGCGATGTTTGTGTCATACCCCAAAATTTGCCCTCCTATATTCAATCAAAGGTTCTTCATTTCATCTCCAATAACTCAAGGCTCTAAGGTTTTCTCAAGTCACTCTCTCATATCCAAAACTAGGGTTTTGCATCTTATCAAAGGTGTTTGAATCTCTGAGGCCTCAAATGAACCTCAAGGTATCTCATATGTCTTAAAATATCTCCATGTCAATTATCAAACCTCAATCCCAAGGATTTCCCACTCAATGGCTCAGATGACCAATAATCGACTATATTGACCTAAAAGTCAACTATAGTCAAAATACAGTCAAACTTCAAGATTTTTGGTCAACACCAAGCATGTGAGGTTATATTCATCATTTGATCAAAGATTGATCATGATCCATTAATAAAAACTCAGAAATGAACAAATTTCAAAGTTCAAATTAGGGTTTTTATAGGAAAAGTCAACTCAACTTTGACTGGGTATAACTCTCTCATACTTTATCAGAAATTCCTCACTCAAAACCTATTCTGAAGGAAATTGGATTCTCTACAACTTTGGCTCTCACAAGCAAAGGCCAGAAATGCTTCGTTCAAGAGATATGGTCCAAGAGATTATAGGTCCTCCAAAAAGTCAATGAAATATACCTTTTGGGTCAAAGCTCATAACTCGAGCATGGAAGCTCCAATCAAGATGAAACCAAAAAGGCCATTTAGAGGGTTCTTTGAGCTTTCTAAAAAGTCCTAGAGTGCATTCATATGATTAAAATTGAAGAAGATACAAAGCTTAGAAGTTGGTCGATTTTGGAAAAATACATATAAAACTAATTAACTGATTTTGGGTTTTCTTGATGAATGGGCCTAAGATGTAGGTTTCAAACTTAACCTTGGGCCTTATAATGATTTTTAAATAATTATTTTATTATTATGATATTTATTTTTACTTATTTGGATTTTAATTCAATAAGTATTAATAATTCATATAAAATATAAAATAAATTGTTTAAAAACAAAGATTGATTTTCCAATCAAATAAAATCAATCAATATGTCAAATATATAGTACAAATTCGTGGGCATGGAGATTGGAAAGAGAAGATTGCATTTTAGCCAAATTTGGAAGTTTAAAATCAAGGTTTCAATCAAGTTTCAATCCCAATAATGATAGAGATAAATCCAATCAATATCAATCATCACATTACTCAATATTTGATGCATAATTGATACAAGAGAAGATTAGAGAGAAAAAGATTGAGATTGGATAATTTTAGAAACTTTTTAAAACAAAGATTCCTTAAATTTTCAATAATGGATTCAAAAGGATTTTGGCAGGTTTTAACCTAATAGGATTTCCTATAAGTAGAGAAGAGAGTGCAATGCCAAGGGGGGGCGAGATTCTTGACTGGAGGAACCCTAACTAGTTTCAAAAAAATCAAGAATAAGGTGAATTCGGTTTTGAGGATTGGAGAAGTTTCAAAGCGTTTTGAAGATTCAAGCGTGTTCCTGGGATGATTCTGAAACTATACCAATCCCTAGTTGTAGCCAACGCATGCTGAATCACTCCATACGAGTCATGGTTTGCTCTTTCCTAAATTGTTTCGATTGCATTGATTTATATATTATAAACTGGTTTTGAGGACATATTTGTGTTTATATGGATGTGTAGATTGTTTCTGTATGGTTTAATTGTTGGTTAAGTGCAGGAACTACTATTTGCCATTGTTAGGTTTTTGAGGAACAAATTAGGGTTTTGCGTTACAGGGGAAATTAGGCCAAGCCGAAGCCACTGCTGTGTTCGTGGGGTCAAACCGAGTTTATCCATGGCATTATTTTCTGATTTTGACGACTGTATAAGGACTGTGCAAATCGGCAGGTGTAGTAAACATAACCTTTTATACCTGACCTGGGAGAAGCGCTGTAGAAAGTCCATGTGCAGATTGCTAGCAAGAAGGTGATGAGGTGTAGTCATCCCATTGGCTTAATTCGAAAATCCACCTGCGCGCGCGTTTGGTCACTAGATAATTCCGTTTTTGTACATTATGACTTTGACGAGTTATGATTACAACATGT
Organism: Vicia villosa; assembly: GCF_029867415.1. NCBI lineage: Eukaryota > Viridiplantae > Streptophyta > Magnoliopsida > Fabales > Fabaceae > Vicia > Vicia villosa. The sequence continues at coordinate 67,388,928 of NC_081182.1, forward strand.
GTAACTGGTTCAGATGGTTAGTGCCTCTCCTTGGGAAACAGCAGCGCGTTGGTTCGATCCCCATGCCAGACCAAATATTTTTACACATGTGTTTCTATATGATCATGTATGCGCTCTCAGGGCAAGTCTATGGTGAATCCTCATCATCACACCATCAGATTCAACATAAAACCAGATCTAACGCCCAAAGAGTGTAGCTCCATGGTACTCCTTCAAGGATGCGCAACACATGGTCGGTGCCAGGTTTCTAAATTATTTATTCATCTATTTACCTTAGTATAATTAATTGTTTAGATCAATAATATGGTTTAATCTATTTAATTTAATTTATCTATTAAAATTAGGATTAGGAATATATTGGGTTTTAGGATTTATTTTTCCGATTATTTCCCCGATTATTCGATTTGATTTATTTAGTCAACTTTAAGTAAAAATCACAAAAACCCTAAAATTAATGTGTTAGGGTTCGCCCAATCCCACTGGCTGTGGCCAAAGTATTAGGATTAGGGTTTTCTAACCGATTTAGGTTTTAGCCAAACAATTTTAGAATTTTATTCGCTTCGATTAAATTAATTGATCGCGGTGGGTAATAATCAATCCTTTAAATAATTAAATACAAATTAAAATAACATTTATTTGGCTAAAGGGTTTCAACCATTTTTATTGGTTGCGATGATTAGCCTATTTCCCTTATTCTAATTCATTATCATTTTTAATTGAATCAATCGGTTACGAGGGATAATGATACAAATTAAATTACTAAAATTCCTAAAAAAAATACTTTCATTCGTTATCAATGATAATTGAATCCATCAATTAAAATTGGTAACGATACAACTACTAATCTTTTAACTATGGTGATCGAATCTATTGATCATTGCGGTTAATAGTACAAATTAAAATCAGGGTTGTACGCCCAAATCCTAAAAACACTTCCCAAACCTTTTCAAACTGCTAGTACCAAACTACGGATTTTCATCCTTATTCAAAACTACGATAGGCCATTCAAAAAGCCTTCCAACCATATCATATCAAATTCAAAGGCGTACAACCCTGTGCCCCGAACTACGTAGACTCTGATCCTCCATAAGGAGGTACGTAGGCACTTGGTAACAAGGCGAGTCCCCTTCCCCATAAATCTCATTTTTTTCCCGATTTGTTTTCCCTAAATTATTAACCCTTGAAAGCATAAACCTTACCTTAACACTCTTAGCCATAAAACTGTTAACCTTAGATTCAAAGCCATAGGAAAGGGTTGAGGGTGCCTAACACCTTCCATCGACCTGAATATAGTATCTTACCCTGATCTCTTAACCGCGCGAGGTTTCCTATTCGCCTTGGTAGAATAGGTGGCGACTCTAATCTTTAATTTTTAGGGCAGGTTGCTACAGCTGGCGACTCTGCTGGGGATACACTTAATGGTGAATTACTATACTCCTATAGGTTTTGGCAGGGTTTAGGTTTGTGGCAAACTATTTAGGTTTTTTGGCAAACTTTTTAAGGTTTGGCTAATTCGCCATTTTAGGGTTTATTTATTTTTGCAATTATTTAAAATTTTATTTTTTTTATTTAAAATTTCATCATTTAAATAAATATTTGTTTATTTAAATATTTTCTTTTTGCTGCATTTTTCTAAATTATAAGCAGCCGGATTTGAGGTTAGTTCTGTAAATATTTAAATTTTATTTTATTTATTTACAGCCTTAAATTACAGTAATTTAAATCTTTATTTAATTGCTGTTTTACCATATTTAAATTATAAGCGGCTGGAATTCGAGGTTAGTTTGTTTTTTAAAATATTCAAATTTAAATTCATTTGTTTATTTATCTACATCTATTTACAGTAATTTTATTTATTTATTTTTACTGTAATTTAAAATAAATATTGCTTTAGTTGCTTGTATATAATTGCTGTTTTTTTTACATTTTGGGATATATAAAATTGTTGTAAAACCTAAGTGTGGGAATTATCCTTAAGACCAGGGGGGACATGAATCGCCTACGAGTCTTATTGATAATTCCACTCTGAGTGGGTTGAATATCCGGAAATGTCCAATACGAGGCTTGACCTTGTTGAGGGAAGGACTTGGTATTTGGCTGATCTCTCTGGGAACCTACCCCAAAAATTCGAACCTCATTGGATAAAATGAGTTGTTCTAAAATCCGAAGAGACAAAAAGTCTTGGAGGGTACGAACGACCCCATGAGACCCGTGTCTAGGACTTACCAATGGAAAGGGTAGGCTCCCTAAAGCTGCTACATCGAACCTATGAACCTAGGACTTTTGTGCTTATGTGCTTATTATATGTTTGCAATTTATATACTTCGAGTATCTATGCGTTTCAATTTTGCAGGTATCCCTACGTATTCCCTAGCCTGTAGGGACTCTAATTTCTAAGACCACGTCTTTCCCATGAACGATATAACCATATACGCACTCCTTAGCCTGTAGGGACTTTCCTTTTATATCCTTGTATTTCTATAACTACGCGTCCTTCCTGCGAAGGACATCTTTATTAACGCACGTCGATTGGCCTCTCGATGGCCATGCGACCTTGTGACTATATTGAATAGTCACCCAGTGTTTCCCTCTACGCATTCCCTAGCCTATAGGGATCCTATTCTTAAAATCGTATCCTTCGTACGAAGGACACCTTCGTTAGCATACGTCGATTGGCCTCTCGATGGCCATGAGATCTAGTGACTGTCTTGAACGGTCACTCTATGCTTTCTCCTACGCACTCCCTAGCCCGTAGGGATTTTGCTTTTACACCTTTGTATTTTTACAACCACGTGTCCTTCCCACGAAGGACGTCTTCATTAACGCATGTCGATTAGACTCTCGACGGCCATGAGATATAGTGACTGTCTTGAACGGTCACCTCGTGCTTGCTCCCGCGCATCCCCTAACTCGTAGGGTTTTGAATTCCCATTTATACATCTTTCATCCCTAAGCCTGTAGGGATTTCATTCCCTCCAATATCGTCCTTAGATAGGTTGCGTTCCACATCGAGAACTTTCCCACATGGGACAACTTCGTAAGTACACGTCGAACGACCTCTCGAAGGTCATGAGACTTGGTGACTGTCATGAACGGTCATCAATTGCTACTTTCCATGCACTCCCTAATCTATTCCCATTAATGTGTCATAATATCTAGCTCGCAAATATTTCATTAGAGTCTAATGTCATCCCTAAATCCGCATAGGCTATCCTTAGGATTATATCTATCGCACATCCGCATTGCATTACATACAAAGAGTCATAGTATACAAAAAATAAATGAGTCCTTTGCATACGCGTGCATTTGCATTTTCATACATTCATACATTTACATTTACCTTGGCATTTTCGCCTGCATCCACACTTACCATGCTAGCTAATTTCCTGATACTCGCGAAAAAAATCAAAGGATCAAAAAGTATGGAGAAAGGAGAATAAAAGATCCTGGTCTGGCTAAAAAAAAGAGGATGTCTTCCACTATGCCAACCACGTGTTCATACCTTTTCGTAACAGGATTGTAAATACAACAAATGTTCTCGTCGAGCAAGGATTAGTGCAACAAAGAAGTTCCCTCATAGATACACTCAAGGGGTATCTAGTCATAAGGGGTTCATCTTAGAACACATCAAATTTACAAGGGCGCTCTACCATAACCTGGGGGAAAGGATTAGTCCAACTGGGGCAATGTCCTGAACAAAGATGCATAACTACGATGGAGGGAAGTCGACATATCTCAACTCCCCACCAAGGGACAAAAGGGGCAAAAGGGTCATAGGTTTCCTTCACCAAACCTACAAATTTCGAAAGTGGCGAATGGTGTAATACTATCCTTAGAAAAAAGCAAAAGAGGTTCAGTCAAAGGAAACTCAAGAAGTTCCGATACGACGAAAACCCACCGCTAACAATTTATTCCCGACAGATTTGACGTGCCCAAGAAGAGTTCGAGATTACCCTTTACTTCTACAAGTCCACGAACTAAGGAGTAAAACAAAGTCGACAGATTCACGAAGGAGATTGCCCTTAGGATTAATAAGTTCATCGTTTCAAGTTGTAACTTCTACGATCGCAAAATGTTATTTGATGTAAAACGTTGTAACTTTCGAATAGTAATTCAATAAAATAATCATGCATGTTTTGAAATCAATTCATTTCGCTCACTATTACGACTTTCCAGGTTTTAGGATTATTAACAAACTTAAGGGAGAATGACGAATACAAATAACTAAGTCTCGCAAAACGTATGCTTTCAAGGTAAGACCGAACCGACGATGTACAGGCATTGTTTCAATTCCCAAACAGTGGAGATATAAGGATGTTAATCCCTCGTTACCCCCTCGAGCCAGGAGTTGGATTTTGTTTCTACTTTTCAAATAAACCTTGATTTCAACCAGGGGCAGGGTAGATTTTGATTAATTCAATGGCGTACTTTGGTTGTCAAGAGAATCAATCAATCCGAGTCAGGATCCAAGTAAAGTTCAAGCATAAAAGGTTCAAGCATATCTTCTTCCTCGCGTTAATCCAAGATTGAGGAAGCAATGAAGGTAACATTCACAACATCTTCTTCCTCAACATATCATCCAAGATCGAGGATGTATCAAAATCGAAGCTTACAAATCAGAGTATACATGGCAGTCACAACATTCAATACCCAAGGATATATATTTCCAAAGGAGTATTCAAAAAAAAAAAAAAAGAAGAAAGCGCCCGCTAAGTCAAAACGGAAAATTCCATGAAAACAAAACCAAATGACTTAGGCAAAATTTAGGGCATCCCGATGGATCAAATGCAAAGAAATTGGTTCACGCAAAAATAAGGGATAAAAACAAAACAAAATACGAAATACCAAGGATAATCTAGTGACTGCTAATTCATCGAAGCTTACCATCAATGCTTGAATCTCTACATTTTTTATCTATGCTTGGATCTTTACAATATTTTTACCATCAATACTTGGATCTCTACTAAGGCTTCTGCTTAACATCAATACTGAAACGATTCTCTTACAAACAAAGCACATTCATTGGATTAGGAGAATTTTTAGGACTTGGAGAACATCAAGGAGAAATGGGTGGGTTAAATAAATTTTGAGCCTTATATCCGTTGTTTCTTAAACCGCGAACCAAGCCAAGTTACAACATTCAAAAGTCCTAATTGAGGCAAGGTTAACTACGAAAGCATATTAAGCAGGATTTGTTATACTGACTCCTAAGTTTGTTAAAATTATTCCTAATCACTACGCTTCTTCAAACATTCATTCCCAATCATCCAGTCCTAATTCATAACGGACTTCGATTTCAAAACTTGCATACACATTGGAGTTACTTCTCAAAGGGTACGACGTCGTCTAACGCCCAAAGAGTGTAGCTCCATGGTACTCCTTCAAGGATGCGCAACACATGGTCGGTGCCAGGTTTCTAAATTATTTATTTATCTATTTACCTTAGTATAATTAATTGTTTAGATCAATAATATGGTTTAATCTATTTAATTTAATTTATCTATTAAAATTAGGATTAGGAATATATTGGGTTTTAGGATTTATTTTTCCGATTATTTCCCTGATTATTCGATTTGATTTATTTAGTCAACTTTAAGTAAAAATCACAAAAACCCTAAAATTAATGCGTTAGGGTTCGCCCAATCCCACTGGCTGTGGCCAAAGTATTAGGATTAGGGTTTTCTAACCGATTTAGGTTTTAGCCAAACAATTTTAGAATTTTATTCGCTTCGATTAAATTAATTGATCGCGGTGGGTAATAATCAATCCTTTAAATAATTAAATACAAATTAAAATAACATTTATTTGGCTAAAGGGTTTCAAGCATTTTTATTGGTTGCGATGATTAGCCTATTTCCCTTATTCTAATTCATTATCATTTTTAATCGAATCAATCGGTTATGAGGGATAATTATACAAATTAAATTACTAAAATTCCTAAAAAAAAAATACTTTCATTCATTATCAGTGATAATTGAATCCATCAATTAAAATTGGTAACGATACAACTACTAATCTTTTAACTATGGTGATCGAATCTATTGATCATTGCGGTTAATAGTACAAATTAAAATCAGGGTTGTACGCCCAAATCCTAAAAACACTTCCCAAACCTTTTCAAACTGCTAGTACCAAACTACGGATTTTCATCCTTATTCAAAACTACGATAGGCCATTCAAAAAGCCTTCCAACCATATCATATCAAATTCAAAGGCATACAACCCTGTGCCCCGAACTACGTAGACTCTGATCCTCCATAAGGAGGTACGTAGGCACTTGGTAACAAGGCGAGTCCCCTTCCCCATAAATCTCATTTTTTCCCGATTTGTTTTCCCTTAATTATTAACCCTTGAAAGCATAAACCTTACCTTAACACTCTTAGCCATAAAACTGTTAACCTTAGATTCAAAGCCATAGGAAAGGGTTGAGGGTGCCTAACACCTTCCCTCGACCTGAATATAGTATCTTACCCTGATCTCTTAAGCGTGCGAGGTTTCCTATTCGCCTTGGTAGAATAGGTGGCGACTCTAATCTTTAATTTTTAGGGCAGGTTGCTACAGTTTGTCATCTCTAACTTGTGTGCTAGTGTGCAAGGCTTTTGGATAGTCACTGATCTGCGCTTATTACTTGAGTGTTCCGCTTTATTTACGGGACATGATCTCATTCACTCGCATCGCATTCTCGTCTTGGAGACACATTCCTATTACTTTATATCTGCTTGTTTGGTTTGCTTGTTCCTCTTGCAGGAGTATTGTGATTATGTTCGACGCGCGTGTCGACCTTTGTGTGCTTTCATGGCTAATCGGTGTGCTGACTATTTGCTTTTGCTTTGCTAGCTCGCTCGCGGGATCCCGGTTTCTTTGCTTTTCTGCGCTTTAGTTTACGGATCATCATCCGTTTGGTATTGATCCCGTTTCATTTTATTTTTCTCGCACTTTATCGCTCTCTCGCATCATCCTTTAACATGAGAAGTAGGACCTAGACATGCATCTGGCCAAGCCCTCGAAAGAGGCTCTGTTTTTGTTGGTGTGTTTACTTTTGTGCTTTGCGGCAGGGAGTCACGGTGTAATAAGTCCTATATGGCACTTCGTTAAGTCCTCTTGGAAGGCATGCGGAAAGGGTTAGTAATCAACCCCCGCCTAGTCTCATCGAGTTTGTTCAGTATGCGCACGCTACGCGTGGCTCGCTTTTAAACCTGCACAAGATCTTGTTATCGAGTATGTCAAGAAAAGGGTTCATGCAGCCGGACCCCCGCATTTCCTATAGCTCGCGTTGCTCGACGTTGATGCTCGGTGTATGCACGCACCGTTTTCCTTTCCGATCCGTGACGGCTTGGTTGCTGAGAGGGATCCACTCCTCTTGTCTATGGCCCGATCATTTTTGCGAGGTCTAATGCTTGGTTGACTCGGGTGATTCGCTCCCCTTGGCTATGGCGGGACCGCTTTTCTACCATTCGACCAGCGTCGTTGGTTTGTTTGCTTTACGAGCGGAGCTCGTTTGTGTGATATTATTGTTTGCTTTCGCCTTTTTCCCCATAGGTTGCTAGTTTAGTTTAGACTTGTACCCTTTGTATGATAACATTAGGTAGCAAGCTTTCCCCCCTTAGCTTAGGTCTTCCTCATGTATTCTTTAAAACACAAACCACACTCTTTGATTTTCTTTTCTTAAGAGATTGTTATTTCCGCTCCATTCCAAAGCATAAGTCTCCAAAGGTCGAGCACCGGAGTGTGAATGTAACTCGTTCACCTAAAAAACACAAAACAAACAGAATCTAGTTAGCCGAGCTACGGTAGCTCTGATTCTGCAAAACAGATACGCAGGCAGCGGGGTAGGGCCCGTGCAAGTATAATCCTTTCTTTTCCCTACATTCTGCATTCAATTTAGTCCAGATTAGCGTAGATTTGTTACACACCAATAGTTTTAGACACATGCGTGGATACCATCGAGTACGATGGGCGCGAGGGGTACTAACACCTTCCCCTCGCGTAACCGACTCCCTTACCCTTTTTCTCTGGTCGTGAGACCGTTGTTTTGTTTTGTGGTTTGCTGGCATTCCCTTCCTTTTTAGGATAAATATGTTAGTGGCGACTCTGTTAATTTTCGCGGTAGCGACAGACGGTTATAATGATTATAGACATCGATGATGGTCTAATGAAATTGAGAGTTCACGATGAAGAGGTTTGCTTCAATATCTTTGAAGCCATGAAGCATTAAAAAGATAAGAGTGATTGTTTTCAAATTGATGCAACCGATGAGGCTATCATGGAAGTAAAAAAATGAAAGTTCATGTGTCCACTCCCCTTGAAAACCCTCTAACAAATGCGCTCAAAGTTCTCAATAAGGATGAAGAGAAGTAAATTGAATAATGTATAAGAGAGCTTGAAGCATTGGAAGAAATTTCTCCTTTGGAAGCAAAAGTTGAAAGCTTAAAAGAAGAAACAAAGGTAGAAGAATCCAAACTTGAATTGAAAATGTTGCCTTCACATTTGAAATAATGAAAAAGATGGGAACAAACCGATGATCATAAGCAACACACTATCCAAGGTTGAAGAATAAAAATGTTTTAGATGCAATGTCAATAAAAAAATATCAGACGTTTTTGTAAATAAAATAGTAAAATAAAAAAATGACAAAAGCTTTTGAATGAAAAAGAAACCTTTTATTGATATCAATCGGCCTGTAAATAGGCATTTACATCAGGAAGAAACTCCTTAAAGAGGTACTTGCATAAGCAAAATAAAAGGAAATTACAATGATGGCAACGTGAAAATGAATTCCCATAAAGTCCCGATTATGCTATAACCCCTATATCTCCGAAGTTTTCAAGACATTGCCTTCTGAGGAGAATGAATGGACAAATTCATACCCTTCGAGGTTCCAACTGTTCTGATGAGGTGTGCTCAGAGATCCAATGCACAACACAGTATTTCGCTTTTTAAATCCCTAACTTTTTCCTGAATCGCCCTTTCGGGTTTTCAATCCACAAGGATACCCTTTTTTGCTTAAGTCGCCCTTTCGAGATTTCAACTTAGCGAGTTTACTCGTATCTTTTTATTCTTAGCCCGAAGGAATCACTCCATTTTTTCCCGAACCCTTTTCTTTTTCATCCAAACGAGATTCCTTATTAAGAACTTGTCATGAGATTGATTCCATAATTTGATGAAATCACGTTTGATCACATCCCTCTAGAGGAGAATCACCTGGAAGACGCCTTGGCTACTCTGCCATCCATGTTTAAAGTCAAATGGGCTAATGAGTAGCCAAGGCGTCTGCCAAGTAATTCTCCTCTCGAGGTATGTGATCAAACGTGATCTCATCAAAGTATGGAATCAATCTCATAACAAGTTCTTGATAAGGAATCCGGTTTGGATGACGTGTTCCATATTCTCCATTGAACTGACTGATTACAAAAGCATAATCTCCATATACTTCAGGATTTTGATTCTGAAATCAATGGCAACTTCGAGGCCATATATACAATCTTCATATTCAGCCATATTATTAGTACTATCAACGTAGATTTTGGCTGTGAAAGGAATATGAAAACTTGTAAGGGAGGTAATCACTGCTCCGATACCATTACCTAAAGCATTAGAGGCACCGTCGAATACGAGCGTCCATCGCGATCCTAGTTCGGGTCCTTCTTTTGGACCTGGAATATTGTAGAACTAGTTAAGACACATGATGTCCTCATCAGGGAACTCATACTTCATGGTCTGATAGTCATCTACGGGCTAGTGAGCGAGATAATCAGCTAGTACACTACCTTTGATGACCTTCTACGTAGTGTACTGAATGTCGTATTTTGTTAAGATCATCTAGGAGCGCGCTATTCTCCCTATGAGAGCTGGTTTCTCGAATATATACTTGATATGGTCTATTTTCGAAATCAATAACAAGGCATGGGATAACGTGTACTGTCTCAGTCGGCGAGAAGCCCATGCCAGAGCACAACAAGTTTTCTCGAGAAGTGAATATCTTGATTCACAGTCGATAAACTTTTTGCTCAGGTCATTGATTGCATGCTCTTTTCAATAAAACTCGTCATGTTACCCCAACACGAACCCTATTGAGTTCTCAAGAACCGTCAAATACATGACCAAAGGCTTACCCTCCACCGGAGGCATAAGGATTTGAGGTTCCTGCATGTATTCCTTGATTTTATCAAACGCCTGTTGACAATTATCATTCCACTAGACAGCCTGGTGCTTTCTTAACAACTTGAAAATAGGTTCGCACATGGCAGTACGATGATAGATGAACCACACAATGTAGTCCAGTCTCCCTAAGAACCCACAAACCTCTTTTTCTGTTCAAGGCTTAGGCGTTTCTTGTATTGCTTTGACTTTGGCTGGATCAACCTCGATACCTCGTTCCTTAACAATGAAGCCCAGTAGCTTGCCAGACCTTACTCCGAAGATACACTTGTTGGGGTTCAACCTCAACCTGAACTTTCTCAGTCTTTCAAACAACTTCTGAAGATGAACAAGGTGTTCCTCCTCGGTATATGACTTCACAATTGTTAGTGCTTTTATTGGCGATTGGCATCTATGTTTGGCTAAAACATAATAGCAGCAAAACATAATACAATGTGTAATCTTGCAAAAATATAAAAGAACAAAACATGTACAAGCAAGATGTTATATGGAATGTTATGACATCAACTCATGACATCGCGCCTGCAGAACTGGAATGAAGATTCAGTTTGATACTCAACAGATACAGAATATTCAGTGGAATATTTTATAATCCTATGTGGCGCAAATTTAAAGGTCAAAAGAATATTCAAGAATCAGATCAGAAGATTGAAGATTCAGGAAGAATCAGATCAGAAGATTGAAGATTCAGCAATTTCTAATTTAGGAGATAAATTAGGAAACTTATGATTAAAAGACCTTGATTGTAGCAGAAGATTTCTGAAGATTTGTAACAACAAGGAGTGCTGCGATTTGTAAGTCCAAGTCCAATTGGGAATAGGTTATATATAGAAACCTTTGTAACTTAGTTTTACATAGAAAAACTTGTTTAAAAAAGATGTAGTCATTAGGGTCTCTATAGGTAGACCACCCAGGTTGTGGGATGGCTGCCATGTCCTTCTCGAAACCTGTAGGTAAGAAAAGTGATTGTTCTCACTCGAAACCTGTAGGTAAGAGTTGAGTATTATGTTCTTGATGAAGTTGTGAAGCAAGATCAAGTTATTGTTCATTGTTAATTGTGTAAATAGCTGTTGCAGGGTTGTAACAGTTAGGTATCACTAGGGAGTGAGTAGAGGTTCTCTTATTTTGGATGGATGTGTGAGATAAAGGTTGCATTGGGTAGTGACTAGGTAAACCAGATGTTGTTTATCTGTAAACCAGAGGTTGTTTACATAAAATAGTACTATTGATAGTGAAATCTTCTTCCTGGCTTGGTAGCCCCCAGAGTAGGTAGTTAGACCGAACTGGGTTAACAATTAACTGTGTTATTTATCTTCTGCATTGTGTTGTTTATTCAGTCGTGGATGTTATGATATCGTATATAACATCAGGTTCAGAATTGTTAGCTGTTCCTTTACAGAACCATTAAAATTTACAATCTGGTTATGTTGACTGAACATATATGATCCCAGTTATCACTGACTCCTTCTTAGGGGTAATTAAAAGTTGGGGGATCTTTCTGTTCTGCCTCTGCTACATTAATAACAGATCAGATGTCTTCACATTGTGAATGACATCCTGAGTCTGTCATACCAGAATTTCAATTGGTATCAGAGCAGGCATCTTGTCTGTTTCTGGATGAGATCCACGAGGGATACATTCTGGTTGTGTACAAGGTAGAAGATTGTTTGAACAAGGAATGTTCATATTGTATGGTCCCTTGAAGTGGAGGATGGACCTATTTGTGGAAGACTAGACCAACCTGACCAGAGTTGTTGTACCTTCTTCATGAAAGAAGATAATGATGCTTGGACAAGAAGATTAAATTCAGAAACTTCATGCGGGAGTGAGGATTTTGGATTGCATTGTTCAATCATTATACACAGAGAAGAGTATTATCAAAAGCTTCATATGGGAGTGAAGACTCTGATAAGGTAACCTCTGTAATTAAGGTTTATGATCAGGATTTGATGTTTGGAGTAAGGTCTAGAATGTTATTTGGTGCATAAGCAAGTATTGTGCAGGGTTGAGTCGCAATCAATCCGTAGTAGTCATGCTTACAACCAACATTTGGAGTAAGCATTGTGTGAATTCTGTTGAAGTATGACTATTTTCCGCTGCATAGTCTCTGTGGAACCCCAATTGTATAAGAAATATTCTAGGGTTATGTATATTCAACAGAATGTATGGCAAAAATTTACAGCTATAATTAAAGTGTCAAAGATACTTGAGTAATCTCCCAAGTCCACTCATAATGGCATGGTTTATTAAAGCTGATGAATGTCAACTGATCAATGATATCCATAATCATCTGCAAGTGTGAACCTTGAAAAATTTCAAGGCTGAAGTGTTCCTAGAAGGAGGAACAGATGTCCTACCGGATGTTGGGACATTAAGAACTGGTATGCAGCTAGCAGCTGAAGAACAGATGTTCTGGTGCTAAACTAATGTAGTGTGAGAACATTGGTTTGGAACCTACTCCTCCTGGTCTGGAAGAGGAGACATCTGGCTATAAGTTGATCAGGACACGATTAACATGTGCTTCTATACAAATTCTGTTAGAAGTAAAAGCTCAGTTCCACAAGAAAACTCATGAAGGTATTCCTTTCTGATCCTTTATGATTAAATTAAGAAGAGCTTACATTTGGCATTTTCCTCTGATCAATGGAACCAGATATGTGTATTTTCATTCATAACCATAGAGCAGTTGTTAGAGCTGAATATTGTGTCTCAACCACAGTGAAATATGGTCAAGAATGTGTACTGCCCTAGTTGTTATCCAAAAAGGGTAGTGTTGTTTGGAATCAAAGAAGTCAGATGAATCTGAATAATTCAGTGTCATACTAACTAAGTCTGTTCCAGAAACCTAAATGAGGAAATCTCCTCTATAGGTACAGACTATGGCATCCATCATCTCAAAATCAGAATGAAAGTCTGAAGAAAAGCTTATTGAGATGCTGGCTATTGTATTCCTTGATATGTCTGGATATTGCTGATAATTGGATTATTCTATTCCCACCCCAAGTGTTATGAATTTGACATCAAAGATGTTAACCAAGAACCATGAAGGATGATGTCATATCATATGTTACAACACCATCTCAAGGTCTACAGTTTTTTGTGTTTATTGCCAAGAGTAAGCAAGGAGGTAATCAGTCATAATATTCTAGTGTGAGTAGTACATTCTAACTGACTAACTGATATGTACTTTGACAGGAGACTTAGTACTTATTAGGTGTAGAACCTGGATGCAATACTGTGAAGAAGAAATCAGTCAAGATGAACTAGTGTAAGTAGTAACTCTTACTGAATAACTAATGAGTACTTTGACGGGAGACTGAGTACTTATTAGATGAGAAGCCCTTCCAGGTGTGTATTCAAGGATCTTCTTTTGAACTTCTCAAGTTTAGGAAGTTTGGCAATGGTATCTGGTGAAGCATACTGATTCTGTTAAATATCTTGATGGGAGCTGGATATTTGCAATGTCTGTATGAAGAGAAGAAGTATGTGATGAAGGAAAAAAATCTACATGAAAATACATCACCACTACTATTGAAGACACCAGAAAGATAAGATCCAGACTTATCTACTGAAGATTGATTTATGTTTATACAATTATAGTTTCTTCTACTTCAAGTTGCAGAATGTGGCAATCTGAGTCTTGTGTAGCAAGCAAACTAAAGACTCTAAATTTGGAAACTGTGACAAATTCCAAATGGAGGATGCTTCAAGGACGAACATCAAAGATGTCCTAAATTTGTATATCTCAGGGGGAGTAAGAGAGTGTGAAGATCAGCAAGGACAATGTTATTCTGCTTCTAATCAAATGGACAGTCTCTCAAAGACTAATATTTAAGCCAGAAGAACAATGTCATACAAGATGTCAGAACATAAATCAAGACATGTTTTGTCCTTGAAAACCAGCAAGGATCATTCTTTGGATTATCATCTAAAAACATGTATTGATGGTGTATATCACTCGTTCAGATATAGTGCATGATCCAACCTATGCACAAGTCCACCTGGTGCAGTTCCTCTTCAAATAACATCTCTTGATCGAGACTTTAGTTAAAGTCCAGGTATGTTGTTTAAATTGATTGGGTTTGTAGAGTCTTTTTGTTTTGTTTGAGTCTTGTTAGGATCCCTCATATTCTTCTTTCGGATATGAGAAAAGTCTAGAGTCTAGGTTATGATTGTCAGGTTGTGACAATCATAGGGTTTAAGGGTAGTGTTCAAACATTGATAAGTCTGAGGGCATTCTTTATAGTTTTTTGGTAAAGAATAAGAGTCTTGTTTCGTGTCGTGTACACAAATTTTTTCTTGTGTTCCAAGTCATTCTATAGAGACGTGTTATCTCTATGGATAGTCAGAGTTTGTTTAAGTTTGGTGTTCAGACGAACTTATGTCTTGAGTTATGTCAACATCACAATGTGCTTTTATCCTGGAAGAGGGTATAGGAATATGCATTAGAAGTTTGAAAAGACGACATTATTGTCTAAAGTGGCACTTCAGGCATAATGTGGATTAGAATGGGCAGGTTTTGATCTGGATGTTAGTAATTTGTCCTGGCAATACATAATTACTTTCATGATGAAAACTTCACTTTGTGAATATGACTATGAAGACAAAAGTTCTATGATCTGATCAACACAGCTAAGGATAAAGGAGAATCCTTCCGGTTCAAGGAGCATGCATGTTAATCAATGTGTGAGATTGAGAAACACCATATCAAGAAGGATTTCAAATTGTCTTAAGCAGACCACGATCTGATCCAAACATGGTAAGGTTATGCTCAACAAAGTTCAAGAAGTGGCAGTTCTTTATGTTGAGATTGTGGCAACCTCTCTGCGTGTGCTTCTAGTGTCAAGAGGTTATCAGTTGATCATTTTTGGAAGAGATAAGTTAGTAGACAAGGGTCTGTTACCGAAAGAGATATGAACCTTGTGGAATATACTGGTAATACAAATGTCAGACACAATGTTATAACATCTTATTTCTGGTGTGAGTATTTATGGAAAGGAGCATTTTTGCAATAGTGAGTGTGTTCAGCAGGATAGTTGAACAGAGGGTGAGGCTCTTGAAGATATGAAGATGCGTCTTATATTTTCCATTCATCATTTCAAGTTTATTCCTTGAATAGACTCAGTCTATCTCAGATAGGGGGAGTGACTTCTTATGTCAAGAAAAGTATCTTGGTCAAGAATACTTTTACATCATGAAGAAAATGTGACATTATAGTCAGTTATTTGTGAATGGTTGAATCTAACCATGTGCAACTGGAATCCACAATTCTTTATCTACACTAATGAGGTAGTTGTATGTCTAACAGTCTCAAGGTGTTCAGAACAACAGAAGTTTATGTCTATGACTAGTGAGTCAGAAGAGTAAGTGGGGAGTTTGTTACTTGGTCCATATGATGCTTTGTCTTAATCTTTTGAAGAATCTTGAGCTATGTGCTTAAAGGGAAGAAAAGTGACAATGTTTGACAAAATGTCATGACATGTTTAAAGACATTGAATCTTCTAAGTCAAACAAGGAAATTTGTCTTGAAGTTTATCTACACATCGGTGGTCGGTGTAAAGTACAATCAATGAATATGCATGCACTGGTATTCGGAGATAACTCCTATCGGAAAAAACAGTCAAAAACTTCTTTGGAAAGAGTAATTGCTTTTGGATCTGTTTCCTTATTAACCGTTTGACCGTAAGACCAAAGACCACTGTTATTTCCAATAATCTCCAATGGCTATATAATGGCGTCTCCATAGATTACAGAAATCAAACTCTGTCAAGATGTCGTTCGTGTGTGTTCTTATGAGTCGTGTCTACGTTTGGTATTGTGATGGGTTGTTTTACCAAAACCTCTTCAGAAAAAGAAAAACACGGGATAGGGATGTTGATGGTCTCTACCATGGGTTTTTATGCAATAACAACAAAGATGTTCCATCATATACAACCTTCAGCATAGGAACTATTTTCGTTATAATTTGTGATCTAAGTTATGAACACAATTGTGATTTGTGTTCTGAGTTACTAGGACTGGTGGATAGTTTTCACTCAACTCCTCTCTCAGGGTCTAAGCTAGGATTTGGTTTCTAGTTCAAGACTGAGGAATGGGTCTCTTATGCCTCCATTTGTCCAAGACAAAGGCCTTCTCCCATCGTCTTCCTCGTGTTCATCAGTGTTGCATGAAGATGTTCCACTGCATATTATGACATTGGAAAATTCTTTGTCATATTATGTCTAAAAAGGGGGAGAGAATATCATCTTCTGATTTTGCTATTGTAAAAAGAAACAAAGGATTTTGTAGCAGACTGAAGATCTTATGATGTGGTTCAAGTCTTGAAGAACATAAGGTATTCATTAAAGCCCAATTCTAAGAATGAAAAATTCTGTTCTTCTTTGTTGTCTTGAAAGTTGAAGCATTTATGTTTTGCTGCATTTTTAATAAATGTTTAGTTTTAGCCAAAATATACCAAAGGGGGAGATTGTTAGTGCTTTTATTGGCTGATTGGCATCTATGTTTGGCTAAAACATAATAGCAGCAAAACATAATACAATGTGTAATCTTGCAAAATATAAAAGAACAAAATAGGTACATCAATATATTATATGGAATGTCATGACAACAACTCATGACATCGCGCCTGCAGAACTGGAGTGAAGATTCAGTTTGATACTCAACAGATACAAAATATTCAGTGCAATATTTTGTAATCCTATGTGGCGCAAATTTAAAGGTCAAAAGAATATTGAAGAATCAGATTAGAAGATTGAAGATTCAGGAAGAATCAGATCAGAAGATTGAAGATTCAGCAATTTCTAATTTAGGAGATAAATTAGGAAACTTATGATTAAAAGACCTTGATTGTAGCAGAAGATTTCTGAAGATTTGTAACAACAAGGAGTGCTGCGATTTGTAAGTCCAAGTCCAATTGGGAATAGGTTATATATAGAAACCTTTGTAACTTAGTTTTACATAGAAAAACTTGTTTAAAAAAGATGTAGTCATTAAGGTTTCTATAGGTAGACCACCCAGGTTGTGGGATGGCTGCCATGTCCTTCTTGAACCTGTAGGCAAGAAAAGTGATTGTTCTCACTCGAAACCTGTAGGCAAGAGTTGAGTATTGTAATCTTGATTGAAGCTGTGAAGCAAGATCAAGTTATTGTTCATTGTTAATTGTGTAAATAGCTGGTTGCAGGGTTGTAACAGTTAGGTATCACTAGAGAGTGAGCAGAGGTTCTCTTGTCTTGGATGGATGTTTGAGATAAGGGTTGCATTGGGTAGTGACTAGGTAAACTAGAGGTTGTTTATCTGTAAACCAGAGGTTATTTACATAAAATAGTACTACTGATAGTGAAATCTTCTTCCTGGCTTGGTAGCCCCTAGAGTAGGTAGTTAGACCGAACTGGGTTAACAATTAACTGTGTTATTTATCTTCTGCATTGTGTTGTTTGTTCAGTCGTGGATGTTATGACATCGTATATAACATCAGGTTCAAAATTGTTAGTTGTTCCTTTACAGAACCATTAAAATTTACAATCGGGTTATGTTGACTGAACATATATGATCCCAGTTATCATTGAGTCCTTCTTAGGGGTAATTAAAAGTTGGGGGATCTTTCTGTTCTGCCTCTGCTACATTAATAACAGATCAAATGTCTTGACATCGTGAATGACATCCTGAGTCTGTCATACCAGAATTTCAACAATCATATCATCAACATAAACCTTAATCTCGTTATGAACCATACTATGAAAGAGAGTCACCATAGCATGTTGATATGTTACCCCAACGTTTTTCAAACCGAAGGGCATAACCTTGTAGTAGAAGGTTCCCCAAGGGGTGATAAACGTTATTTTCTCCATGTCCTCCGATTCCATATTTATCTGATTATACCAAAAAAAACGTCCATGAAGGAAAACAATGAGAATTGGGTTGTATTGTCCACCAGAACATCGATGTGTGTCAACGGGAAGTCATATTTAGGGCTTGTGATATTCAAGTCCCTATAATTCACACACATTTGTTCCTTTCCATCTTTCTTAGGAATGGGTAGGATGTTAGCAACCCATGGTGGATATCTAGTCACAATAAGAAAATCAGCATTAAGTTGTTTGTTTATGAACCTCATCCTTAATCTTTTTAGCCATGTCAGGATGAGTGCTTCGGAGTTTCTGCTTGACGAGTGGACAATCTTCTCCGAGTGGTAATGTGTGCATCACTATATCGGTATCCATCCCGGGCATGTTTTCGTAAGACCAAACGAAGATGTCAACAAATTCTCTCAACATCTCAATCAGTTTCTCTTTCACCTCTAATCCTAAGGTAGCACCTACCTTAACCTCTCTTTTTACCTCCTCGGTGCCGAGATTCACAACTTAAATGGATTCCTGATGTGGTTTAATAACCTTCTATTCCTGCCTCAGCAGTCTGGCTAACTCTTTTGGGAGTTCACACTCTTCTTCATCCCCCTTTTCAGTGTTGTAGATGGGATTATCGAAGTCATAGTGAGCCATAGCAGAATCGTTTTCAATGGAATCCGGGAGGGAAATAGATCTACATGAATGATGATTCATGCTTTGCTTTAGAATGAGAAAATGATAAGTGATAAAGAAACGTTGCCATTTTTTATTTGTTTTTAACAAGCATAAAATTAAAAATAAAAGACAAGGAACAAAACTTTGAATGCACAAACGTCCTTTATTAAAAATTTGAAATTGCAAATTAACAATGTGGCCTACATATGTTCACTGTGCCTTGGGTATAACGCATGAATTATTGCATGATTAAAACAAAAGAAACACTACTCTTGACAAAGAGTGACAGTGATAATGTTTTCAACAGACCAATTGGCGCACTTTTATCTTGGGACACAGGGCCTGATCAAGCTATTCATATCACATTCGTTATCCACCTCATTTTTGATGGAATAAATCTGCCCCTTTTGTTTTAATTGTATTAGAGCAGAAGCACCTGAAACTCTGGGGAGTGTGTCGTGTAGCCTCTGGTCTGGTTGGTAGCCTACACATAAGTTGTCTTTTTTCACTGGCAAATCCAACACACGGCCCCAACCCTCGTGATGACCGGATTCCACTATGGCATAAGCTTCTTGAGGGTTAGGGCCGTGTGTTAAATTTTCCACTGAAAAAAGACAAGTTTGGCGTAGGCTACCAACTAGGTCAGAGGCTATAAGGCACTCTCCCCAGAGTTTTAGGTGCTCCTGCTCTATTAAAATTCTCTAGTGTTGGTATTGTTCAAAAGAGGCAGATTTATGTCGTCGAAAATGAGGTGGATAACGAATGTGATATGGATAGCTGGATCAGGCCTTGTGTCCCAAGACAAAAGCTCACCAATTAGTCTGCTGAAGACATTATAATTGTCACTCTTTGTCAAGAGTAATGTTTCTTTTGTTTTAATCATGCCATAACTCATGCGTTCTGCCCAAGGCGCAGTGAACATATGTAGGGCGACATTGTTAATTTGCAGTTTCAAATCATTAATAAAGCACATTATTTCTTTAAAATTTTTGTTCCCTATCTTTCATTTTTATTCTTATGCTTGTTAAAAGCAAATAAAAATGAAAAATTTTCTTTATCACTTACCATTTTCTCATTCTAAAGCAAAGCATGAATCATCATTCATGCAGATTTACTTCCTTCCCGGATTCCATTGAAAACGATTCTGCTATGGCTCACTATTATTCGATAATCCCATTTGCAATGCTGAAGAGGGGGATGAAGAAGACTGTGAACTCCCGGAGGAGTTAGCCATACTACTGAGGCAAGAAGAGAAGGTTATTGAACCATATCAAGAATTCGTTGAAGTTACGAATCTCAGCAAAAAGAGGTCAAGGTAGGTGTTTTCTTAGGAAAAGAGATGAAAGAGAAACTGATTGAGATGTTGAGAGAATTTATTGACATTTTTTCTTGGTCCTACGAAGACATGCCCGGGTCGGATACTGATATAATGATGCACACATTACCTTTCAGAGAAGATTGTCCAACTGTCAAGCAGAAACTCCGAAGGACTCATCCCGACATGGCTAAAAAGATTAAGGATGAGGTTCAGAAACAAAAAGACGCTAGTTTTCTTGTTGTGACTAGCTATCCACCATGGGTTGCTAACATTGTACATGTTCCTAAGAAAGATGGAAAGGTACAAATGTGTGTTGATTAAAGGAACTTGAACAGAGCAAACCCTAAAGATGACTTTCCTTTGCCACACATCGATGATGTTTTGGTGGCCAATACGGCCTAATTCTTAGTGTTTTCCTTAATGGATGGTTTTTCAAGGTATGATCAAGTTGGCACCGTAGGATATGGAGAAAACAACATTTGTCACTCCTTAGGGAACCTTCTGCTACAAGGTTATGCCCTCTGGTTTGAAAAATACTAGGGAAATATATCAACATGTTATGGTGACTCTCTTTCATGATATGATTCATCCAGGGATTAAGGTTTATGTTGATGATATGATTTTGAAGTCACATATAGAGGAGGAACACCTTGTTCATCTTTAGAAACTATTTAAAAGACTGAGAAAGTTCAAATTTAGGCTGAACCCTAACAAGTGTACATTCGGAGTAAGGTCTTGCAAGCTAATGTGCTTGATTGCTAGCGAACGAGGTATCGAGGTTGATCCGGCCAAAGTCAGAGCAATACATGAAATGCCTGGGCTTAGAACAAAAATAGAGATTTGTGGGTTGTTAAGGAGACTGAACTACATTACAAGGTTCATCTCTCATCTTACTGCCACATGCAAACCTATTTTCAAGTTGTTAAGAAAGGACTAGACTGTTAGGTGGAATGATAATTATCAATAAAACGTTTGATAAAATCAAGGAGTACTTGCAGAAACCTCTCATCCTTATGCCTCAGGTGGAGTGTAAGCCTTCGATCATATATTTGACGGTTCTTGAGAACTCAATGGGGTGCGTGTTAGGGCAACATGACGAGTCTGATCAAAAAGAGCATGTAATCTATTACCTGAGCAAAAAGTTTACCGACTGTGAATCAAGATACTCACTGCTCGAGAAAACTTGTTGCGCTCTAGCATAGGCAGCACGCCGACTAAGAAAGTACATGTTAACCCACACCATGTTATGGATTTCGAAAATGGACCCAATCAAGTATATATTCGAGAAACATGCTCTCATAAGGAGAATAGTGTCGTTATGCAAAAAAAAACTCGAAGAAAACCTCAAGAGGGAAATACATGATCTCGCAACCAAATATAGGGTAAGGGAGTCGATTACGCAAGAGAAAGGTATTAGCACCACTCGCGATCAGTGTATTCAACGAGATCCATTCTTGTTTTTCTAACTAAAAGGGGGTGTGTATATAAAGGCTTTTTACTTTTAATTTATTACAAAGGGGGAAGATATTTACAAAGTTAGTAGACTCGCTAAGGCATCGCACCTAATACCTCCGTATCCTCATCGTGCAATGAGAAATTTATAGTCTTCGTAGTTTGGCTAAAAAATGTTTGTTTGTTGTGTGTTTTTTATTGACGATGCTAAGTTTACATTCTAGAAGTTAACGTTTGTCAATCGACCATTGGAGACTTATGTCTTGTTGTATTGCGTAGAAAGGAATTAACATGTCTTTTTTTAAAGGTTTGAAAGATAAAAAGGTCCGAAGGCAAAAAAGATTTGAATTTGTTGGAGTGTTTTTTGTTAGGAGAAATATCTTAACTGGTTCCCTTAAGCATCAGATACTTAAGTCTTTCCTCCATTAATTTTGAAAGTATTTGAAATTGTTAAATGTTTTTTGGATTTTTTTATTAAGAAAAAAAGTTTTTGTTTTAGATGTTAAATGCAAAAAGAGAAGAAAGTCTAACAGAGAACTTGATCCTAATTGTTATCATGTAAAGATGGACTTAAGGTAGAGTTTGAAAGGGAATATCTAACCTAAAGTTATCATGCAATTGGTTCAATCCTAAAGTCTAATTCAACATTAACGGATCAAAATAAATTTAATCGTTTAATGGAATCACCTAAGGGAGCATATCAACAATCAACCAAACAATTAATAAATAAAAAAATACATTCTAATATAATATTTTTATGATTTTCAAGTAAAGAAACATTAAGAGAGAAAAAGGAAATTAAATTAAAAAAAAGCCTAATCTAATATCTGTCAAAATATCTGCACAAAACTAAAATATTTTTGTTCATTTTTTATGTAAATAAATCATGAGGAGGAATCAAAATAATTAGATATAAAGAAATAAGGTTGAAAAGTCTAGGGGTTTGCAACTCGGACGGGGTGCAAAACAATATATGGTAGTGCAATTAGAATTAGAATGGAAAGGAGACCCAAAGGTCAAGAGGCCGAAAGCTAAGACCAAACCATAATCTCTATTTTTTTTAAAAATTAATAATAATTAAAAAAACGAAATTAAATAGCCATTTTATGTGATTTCAAGCAATTGACAGTCATGAGAATCACGGTGGTATAAAAAAATGCGAAGAAGAAGAACTCACAAGGTCGGAGCTTAGTCCGACGAGTTTACGGTTCCGGCGAAGTCAACGAGCTCAGGTATGGTTTGAAATCGATTCCTCTCTCTCGTTTGCTCTTGGTTTTAATTTCTGTTATACTTTCTGCTCTCTCTTGCTGAGTTCTTGGTGGCTTGTTGTTGCTTGGTCTTTCTGAATTGTGGCTGCAGTTTGATTTGGCGGTGAAGGGATGTGATGTGTGATATGGTTTATTTTGTTGCAAAGCTAAGGGCGTTTGGTTTGTAGAGGGAGGTCTGATTTATGAGTTATGTTGGAAAGCTAGGATAATAAGTGATTTTGCAGAAGTTAGGTTGAGAAGGATTGGTGTTGAGGGACAGCATTTAAACTAATTTAGTTGTACTGTTTTATTGCTTTTTTGACACAGAAATTGTTATGCCATTTTGGTGCAATTCTTGGACTGTTTGGGACAGTATAGTGCTGTTTTTGCAGGTTGGGGCAGCAGCATAGGTTTGGAATTTTGTGGACTCAATTTAGAGGGAATGATGGAATTTGAAGACTAGGCTGGAAGCATAGGTTTAGGACTTAGGAATTTGAATGAATTTTGAACTCCCAATAACTTTGTATCTCAAATGGATTTTGAGTGAATTTTTTATAAGTTTGAAAGACTTGAAATGATGAATAAATCATGAATAATGTTGATACTTGAACTTTGCCATGAATGGATCTTGCATAATGAACTTGAATGATTTCTAATGTTTGAATGAAGCCTTGAATGAATATTGATGAAAACCCTTGAATGATTGCCATGATGAAATGAATGTCTTCTATAATTTCACAACAATTGAAATCCAATTTCATGCTTGAATCTCAAATCTATGATGCCTTGTGCTTGAAACAATCTTGTCATACAAAACCTTGGCTTGATGTATAGATGAATTTTATTTAGTTAAAAGAAAGTTTCTTGACACCAAGTCCCTAATCCAATGATCTTCAGTTGAAATCTTGGTGGATCCACACCTTGTAATTTGACGAAGAAGAAGTTCATGAGTCAAAACCCTAACTCCAGGTCCAATGCTTAGTAAAAACTAGAAGAATCTGTCTTATTGAATGTAGAAGCCTTAAATCAATACGAAACCATAATCGTGCGCAAATGCTGACACTTTGAACCCATGCCTTAATGAATGAATGTCTGATATGCAAATGATCTAGTGGAATAAAATGTAAAGCCTAGTGGAAGATGATCTTAACAGAATACGACATTCAATACACCACGCAGAAGGCCATCAAAGGTAGTGTACTAGCTAATTATCTCTCTCACCATCCCGTAGATGACTACCAGACCATGAAGTATGAGTTCCCTAATTAGGACATCATGTGCCTTAACGAGTCCTACCATATTCCAGGCCCAGAAGAAGGACCCGAACCAGGATCGCGATGGACGCTCGTGTTTGACGGTGCCTTTGATGCTTTGGGTAATGGTATCGAGCAGTGATTGATTACCTCCCCTAAAACTTTTCATATTCCATTCACATCCATAATCTTCTTTGATTGTACCAATAATATGGCTGAGTATGAAGCTTGTATATATATGGCCTCGAAGCTGCCATTGATTTGAGAATCAAAATCCTTAATTATATGGGGATTCTGCTTTGGTAATCAATAAGATCAATGGAGAATGGGAAACACGCCATCCTAATCTGAATACTTATCGAGAACATGTCATGAGATTGATTCCATACTTTGATGAGCTCATGTTTGATCACATCCCTCGAGAGGAGAATCACCTGGCAGATGCTTTTGCTACTCTATCATCCATGTTTAAAATCAAACGAACTAATGAGGCGCCTTCCATTACCATTATGAGACTGGATGACCCAGCATTCTATTATGCGACTGAAGAAGTGCAAGATGACAAGTCATGGTTCTATGACATCAAGAGGTTTCTTGAGAAGCAGAAGTATCCTGAGGACGCTTCAATTACAAATAAGAAAACTCTAAGGAAGCTATCATCCAAGTTCTTCCTCAATGGCTATGTGTTGTACAAAAGAAACTATGACTCGGTGTTGCTCAGATGCGTGGATAGACACGAAGCAACAAAGATCATAGAAGAAGTACATTAGGGTTCCTTCGGGACTTACTCTAGTGGGCACACAATGGCCAAGAAACTCCTGAGGATTGGTTATTATTGGTCTACCATGGAGACTTATTATTTTAACCACGCAAAAGTTTGTTACAAATGTCAGATCTATGCAGATAGGGTGCACGTACCTCCTATTTTGTTGAATGTTGATTGCTCCTTGACCTTTTGATATGTGGGGCATTGATATGATTGGCCGAATTAAATCGAGTGCTTCTAACATGCACCGTTTCATTCTAGCCGCCATTTATTACTTCACCAAGTGGGTCGAAGCTGCATCTTATGTCAATGTCACAAAATAGGTGGTCACTCGTTTCATTAAGAAGGAGATAATATGTCGCTATGGGGTCCCTAAGAGGATCATTACTAATAATGGGTCTAACCTCAACAATAAGATGATGATGAAGGAACTATGTAAGAGTTTCAAGATGAATCATCACAATTCTTCTCCTTACAGGCGAAAGATGAATGACGTTGTCGAGGCGGCTAATAAGAACATTAAGAAGATTATGTAGAAAATGGTAGTTACCTACAAGGATTGGCACGAGATGATGCCCTCACTTTGCAAGATCGTACCTCGGTGCATACTTCACCAGGGGCAACCCCTTTTTCGTTGGTATATGGTATGGAAACAATCCTACCGGTAGAAGTCGAGATTCCTTCTTTAAGGATAATGACATATGTGAAGCTTAGTGAAGCTGAATGGGTTTAAACCAGATTTGATCAGTTCAACCTCATTGATGAGAAACGGTTAGAAGCCATTTGCTATGGACAAGTGTATCAGAAGAGGATGAAAAGTTCATTTGATAATAAGATTCGTCCTCGACACTTTCAGGTTGGTGACCTAGTACTCAGAAAGATCCTACAAATCCACTCAGATCCCAAGGGCAAGTGGACTCTGAATTACGAGGGGTTGTACGTTGTAATTAAAGTCTTCTCCGGAGGCGCCGTGATCCTCTCCACTATAGATGGCGAAGACTTCCCACTCCCTGTTAATGCAGACACAGTCAAAAAATACTTCACATAAAGAGACCTGCTAAGTAGAAAAACCTGGAAAGGCTACTTAGCAAAAAATGGGCATCTCAGCGAACCATGAAAAAGAGAAAAGGGTTCGGGAAAAATTAGGGATACGAATAAAAAGATATGAGTAAACTCGCTAACTTAAAAATCTGAAAGGACAACTTAGGCCAAAAAGGGTATCCTGGTGAATTGAAAACCTGAAAGGGCGATCCAAAAAAAAATTAGGGGTTTAAAAAGAGAAAGACTGCGTTGCGCATTGGATCTTTGAGCTCATCTCATCATAACAGTTGGAACCCCGAAGGGTAGGAATCAATCCATTCATTCTCCTCATAAGGAAATGTCTTGAGAACTTCGAAGATATAGGGGTTATAGCAGAATCAAAACACACAAAAATTTGTGACTCAAAACTTAGACACAAGTCCTATTAGGCGTGCCAATTTGCTTACGGTGGAAATTCGTAAACAAGCGCTAATCCTCCAAAATAGTTATATTCTGGTTGCTTGTAGGATTGACTAGATTGATGTTAGGACATTGTCTATGTTTTGAGATTTTGATGTTTGTGTTGTTTACATTCTTTGATTGTTTGTGGTCAATTTGGGAATAAAAAAGAAATGCTTTAAAAGGTATAAAATAAATGCAGAAACGATAAATGTTTCGATTTGAAAAGCAAAGAAAGTAAAAAGACTTTAATGAAGATAAAGATAAACTGGTAAAAGACTTGTAATTTGATTAAAGTGGTGGTATTTCATATGTAGATTTCTCAGCACTCGTTTCTCGATACACTTTGATACTTTGAGTATGATTGATGGTTTGTACAGATTTGAACACACTAAAATTTAAAACTAAGATTCTAATTTATACTAATTCGACCCTAACGGCATTTTTCTAACAGAATTCCACGTTCTTCGTTTGCATGCTCCTTGAATTCTAAGACCTCCACGCGTTTTTTTTTCTTTTTGGATAAGATAAATCATTTGAATTTGAATCTTCTTTCGTTCGAGGCGTCAAACTCAACCAACATGATCGTCGAAGCTTATTCTCTAAAAAAGCTCCAAAATATTCGAAGTCTTTATCTTCGTCTTCGAGGACACCTTCTTCGATATCACAAGATAAAAACCTCTTCAAATGCTTGATACTTCGAATAGCCTTCAATGAGATAGATTTTACATCTCTCTTCAGAATAACTTCTTTTCAATAATCTTCATTTTATCCCTCACATGGTCCCTCATCAGCTACAGTTAACCTATTAGGAGTTGAAGGAAATGTTTAGAGGGACTAAAGTTGAAACCCGCTATATTAAAATGGAGTATAAACATATTTAACTCTTTTTATTATGACCGAGAAATTCTCAATAGATGCTTTAAATGTGTTTGACACGTCAAACTTGCTAAAGTAGAGGGCATGGCAAGCTCGTGAATGTGTTTGCAACATGATCTCACTCTAGTTTCATATAGTACTCTCTGCTCAGCATGCAAGTTAAGAATCTTATTTGTCGTAACCTTTAATACTCATTGGACATAGATTATGACATAATGGTTTACAGTTCCTCAAATATGCATGTGACGAGATAAAGTGGTTGAGACAAGATATATCGATCGAGGTATATTTACTACTAAAAGAAATCATTCCTAGTAAAAAAAAACAAAACAAAATTTATATTTACATCTCAACATTAGAATATTGGAGCATGTCAATATGTCCATGAAATCCTCTCCTTATATGTTGAGGACATCATTCCAACTAGCAAACAAGAGAAAAATAAAAGCAAATTCCTGTTGCTATGTATTCCCCAATGTTTCTAAAGTTATATCTCCTCAAAGTGCTCCACTCCGCATATTAAGTTTAGAGCTTTGTGTATCTCAAAAACAAAACTCGTGAAGGAAATCAGTACATCTGTTTTGCAAGCTGTCTAGTCGTCATTCTTTGACCTTGTTTGCTGAAAATTTGCAGATTTTTTCTGAAACACAAACAAATTGACCAAATTAGACTAGAATAGATGACCAGTTATTGCACAGACTAACACATATATGCTCAAATATAAAATAAAACATAAAAAGAAAGGGAAGAACAAAAAGATAAATTTGCTGCCAAAGATCATAGTGATTTATCCAATGGCTATGATTCAGTATTAGCTAGAATGACAATGTCTGAATACATGACCCATTAGATATAATATTATACTATTTCTATTAATATATTTAAAACACTACCTCTGGATCAAATATCACATACATCTAAATCTGGATCAAATTTCATATTTCCCCTAATTCGTTCTTCTATTGAAAAAAAAATTCTAATAGAATGATAGGTGATTGAAAATTGAAAATTGAAAATTGAAAAATTATAGACCCATTGAGTAAGAAAATATGGTTCATTAGTAATCAACAAGAATTCTATTGTAGTCAGTCAAAGCATAAAAACACTAATCAGAATAGAATTTAAAGAAACATAGTATTGCTAATTTTTGTCATTTTTTAAGCATCACTTCCTCAAATACAATCAACCTTATAATTAATAGAGATCAGAATAACCAGAAAATAAATTATCTGTACCTTTGCTCTGTAAGACTTGATGGCCGAAATCAGCAACTTGTCTCCAGCAATTTGCCTCACTTTTTGTATCAATTCATGTCTCGAAATCTTCTTTTCCTGCAAGAAACAGAACAATTAATCAACAAAGATATAAACAAACAAACAAAATAGCAATCTCAAAACTCTCAAAACAATATACAAGTAGGAAACTAAACAAACATTTACCTTTTTAGCTTTGTGGAACTTGGAAATCAAAGCAATATCAAGCGATGGCAAATCCTTGGATAGCACAGAAATTAAATTTTGAAACGGCATCCAAGGTGAAGTTGGTCTCACATGCTCTTCTTCACTCTTCTCAATCCCTACACACACACAAAAGAAAACATCAATTAATAAATTAGTAAGAGAACAGTAAAAAACACATCAATAAAATTTTGAAGAACACAAACCTTTGAATGAAGGAACCCTGAAGCTTATAACATAAGCAGGCCAAACATGAGTATTCATTCTACTACTCCAAATCATGTACTTAGTTGGAGCTGAAAAACTATCCACACCAGAATCATAATTCTCACAGCTCGGATAACATTGTTTTGTGTCAGGTTTCACAATCTCCGTTCTTCCTAAAATCACCCTACACAAAATCAAATGCCTCACGCCATCTCTTCCAACAACACAACTTTTCACACTGCACAAACACAAATTTCAAAACTCAATCAGTACAAATTACTTAAATTTCAAACACAAACAATTAGTTCAATACAGTAATAATTAATATTGAGAAAGAACGAAAGGAACCTTTGGAGAGGAGAATCATCTGGAGAGAGGCACAGGCTATGACCGTGGACATGACTAAAACCGTTTGAAAGAATGTCTCTTACGTCATTCTCACAGGAAGTTCCATACCAAGCATATTTCACATTTGAATTTCCACCGCGAAGTTTGGAAACAGCTCCTGCGTAAAGGTGAAAGGATTGAAGGCGCGCTTGAGAAACGACGTCGGAACATGCGTTTCTGTGAATTGCTAGAATCTCCGTTTGCTTCGAAAGTAAACCGAGTCCG
Organism: Vicia villosa; assembly: GCF_029867415.1. Taxonomy (NCBI): domain Eukaryota; kingdom Viridiplantae; phylum Streptophyta; class Magnoliopsida; order Fabales; family Fabaceae; genus Vicia; species Vicia villosa. The sequence continues at coordinate 67,418,275 of NC_081182.1, forward strand.
CGAAGGAATCTGGTCTTGATTAGGTCATGAACAACATCGCCTTCTCCAAGCCTAACTAAAAACGAACCGGAATTTTGTTTTTGTTGTTGTAGCTCTCTGGTGGTGCCGGAAACACTGCTCTCGCAATCGGAAACAGTGGAAGAGTCTTCGTGAGGATGATGATCCTGCATCTCTTGTTGTTGAGGGAATGTTGAAATTGAAGTTGAATCCATAATATGATTGGCGCGGACGAAAAGTAATGAAAGTAGAAGAGTTAACAGAGTTGGTAGTTATCAGAACTAGTATACATATATGATAGGATCAGGATCAGGATCAGGATCAGGGAAGTGATGTGAATTAGTTGGGATGAGAAGAATGTGAGTGAGAGAGTAGAGAGAAAGAAAATGAAGTTAAAAAGGGATGAAACAGGGAACGGAATTAACCGCCAAATGAAAATTTGGGAGTATGCGATGGGCGGTGCACAGAGTAGCGCTGCTTGTTTTGTTTTAGAGAGAGTTAGTTACCGCTTATAGCCTGTAGATTTGGATTTTAGAATGGCGGTACCAACAATCAGGGACTTGAGAGGAGGTTGTTTCTATTTATGTAATTATTTATTATATTTACGTGTCATGTTCCAACTTGCTCAACAATTTTTATATTTGTTATTTTTTATGATATACTATTTTGATTTGTTATAGCATGTCTACCTAAGAATTTTTCATATAATAGTGGGTTAGGCGGTGAAAATTTACAAGCGTTTCTAAGCGGGTTCCGTTTATGATTTGGATCGCAAGTAAGCGAAGCCGCACACCATTGCTATTTGCCACGGATTTGAATATGCTTCTTCAACAAACAATCGTCTAAATTTAGCATTATATTGGATCGCAAGTAAATGTTTCTATAAGACTTTGTTTCGGTTAAAGATAGCAAATGCGTAATATAAAATACTATAAAACAGTCGGAAAAAAAATCAATCTTCTTATATACTAAATATTAGTAAAAAAAAAAAAGTCATTGCTACTGTTAGATTTGATAAGAAGGACCTAACTTTAATTTTTCACAACTCTAATTGAAAAGAGTTGAATTTATTTGATGTCAGAAGAACTGATATTCGAGCTAGATTAACCGGAGCAGAAAAAAATATACATTCTAAATATTAATTTATTGTTTTCACCATTAACATCCCATTGGATCGATTAATACTACAGTTTGATGGTTGGTAACGGTTTGGATTCAAGGAAATCATACCGAAACAAATACCAATTGTAAAAAAAAACACAGATTATATATTATAGTATAAAATTATATTTTTAAATTATAATCTTTAATTTAACTTGAAATTTTTGTCATTAAATTTACCATTATTTGATTAGCTTCATTGTATTTTGTAGATTTTATGGTAAACACTTTTTTCTATTACACAGGGGTTGTTCACATCACATGTATTTTTTTTTTAACAAGATCACATGTATCTTTATTCTCCGGCATAACATGAAATTTCTTCAAAGCACATGTTTGAAGAAACGAAAAATATAAAAATGGGGATTTGAATTGAGTTTTTAAAATTAAAATAAATAACACGTTTGGTTATCCTGATTCGTTAGAACTCAAACTACTCAAGTCCATCCTACTAAGATGATTTCGCCTCTCTCTTACGAGGTCTTAATCCACTGATCAAAAACTTTGATTACAACACACGAAGACAACTGAAACGTGTTCTTGAGATCTAACCACAATCTGGTTTTCTCAAGGAACAACAATTATAAGATAACTTAGTGTGTTAACAAATTGTTTCTAGAAAGCTATATCACAATTGTGATGTATATACAATTTTTTTGCACTATATAAAAACAAGAGATAAAAATTGAGGAGATTATGAGCGCTCTTAGGGTTTCGTGCGTGAGAGTTGTTGTTTGATTCTTCTCCGTTATCTCCTTTATATAGAGTGAGCTTGGAGAACCGTTGAAAGACACTTTTGCTTGATTTGGAAGGTTATTAAAATGTGATTAAAATGCTATTTCTAAACATAGAGATTCTGTCCATAGAATTAAACTTCCAGCCGTTACTGATTGATCCTGTAATAATGACTTTAATGCATAGAGGATCTTCTGATCATCAGAGTATTGTATCTTAGTCAGAAGCTTCTTATCAGAGTGTAAGTTACCGCTTTTATCATTCGTGCTTGTGAAGCGTCTTAGCATCAGAACTTCTCGTCCTTGTAAACTTCCAGTTTTAGGAATTCTTGTTCTTCTAAACTTCTCTAAATCTTTAGAACTTCTTGTTCTTGTAAACTTGTCTCAATCTTCAGAACTTCTTGTTCTTGTAAACTTCTCTCAATGCACCCTTCTGCTTCTGAGAAATCACTTTCAAGGCTCTATTTCCTTTTAGAGTGCTTCATAACTTCTATCACGTTTCTGCATATATGATTTAAACGATTAGAGTGCATATTTGTTCTTATTAAGAATTATGTATTGTTATCATCAAAATTGTTACAAGAATATAGAACCAAACTATGTTCTAATAATCTCCCCCTTTTAGATGATGACTAAAACTCATATATTTTGATGAAATAAATAAGAACTTGAGGTGTTAGAATCTCCCCATGAGTTTAATACTCGGATACAATTAGATATTTCCCTGAATACGTTTGATAGCCTTTTGGGTGGAAGTTCTGATAGTCATGAGTTACTTCCAGTAGTTATTATCATGTTTGCTTTTCAACAAGTGAGACAAATTTTAAGTTATATAAAATGTTTGAGACTTAGTTCCGGTGTACTGTTATAGTTCAAAATATTCTACATTCTCTCCCTTTTTGTCATTAATCAAAAAGCAATAAAAACAAAGGTAATGAAACAAAAGGTTATGCATTCATAGATAAGAATAAACATAAAAAACCAACTAGGCAGAAAACATCAGAAACAAGACAAATTAAACTAAGGTTGGGAGGCAGGTGGAAGTCGTGTGAACAATGCTTCCAAAAGACTCTTGACCTGATTGCTTGATTCTTCTTGCTTTCCCAACATCTCTTTGATCTCTTCGTTGGTTTCATCTTGTTTTTCTAGCCTTGCTCTGAAAAATTCATTTTCTTTCGTTAACTTATCTAGAGTTTGCAGTACCAAAGAAGATGTAGCTATTTCAACTGAAGGAGTCTGAATCTCATAAACCTCTGCAGCAGATTCTTTCTCAGAATTTGTTGCAACAGACTTGCCTTTGTCTTAAAAAACTACCATAGGTTGAGGTTCTAGAGATTTTTCTTTAATTTATGTTTCATGTAGATCCTTCCAGGGTTGGTTGTCTAGATAACGAAGGGGTTCCCTTTCCCTAAGACGTAAAATTTGTTCCTTGAATACCTTCAGCTGATTAGAGAATTTCGTTGTGCAATGTTGTAGCTGAGTTCCTTCATATTCAGAGATTCATAGTTGAACCATTTTTTGAACTAGGTCCAGAGATATTCAGAAGCAAATGGATTAAGATTGTCCATGCAAGCGTGCTTCAGAGTGTTAACCCATCCCTCTATTTATGTCTCAAAGACCATAAAATTTTTACCAACATCTGATATGGATGGTTTTGGTTTTGGTTTGGGAATGGCTATTTTCTGAGAAGATGAGACAAGTTTGTCTCAAGCTTCTAGGTCAATAATGGTCCTGAGGGGTTCTTCTGCAGAGTTTGAGGGGGATGGAGAATCATAAATTAGGATAGGCGAGTTAGGTGGTGTTGATTCATAGGGAGAAGGAATATCTGGCATGGTGAAGGGTTTTAAAGGTGTGGTGAGAATGTGGGGTGGCTGGGAGGTATTGAGAGGGAAGTCTATACCAGGAACAGGTGATGTGGGGTCTGGTAATTGTTCAGATGTGTCATTTGGATTTTATGGTTGGGGAGCTTTGAAGATAGGATCAAATTGATCAATATCTTTGACAACTTGTGCAAGTTCTGGTTATGTAGAGGATGGATTATTTAGAGGATTTGTTGGTAAAGTGGTGTCAATTTCTATGTCAAAATCATCAATAGTTTATGGTGAAGGATGGTCAGCAGGTTTGGGAGATGAAGGAGTTTCAGATGTTGATAAAAAGGCGGACTCGACAACAGAAACAAAAGACGAGTTACCTTTCTTTTTAGCAACCTTTTTGAGTTTTCTTAGAAGTTTCTTCTCCAACAGCTTTTCTCTTAGTTTTTCTGATAGCAACTTCTGGAGGTTGTTGCCTGAGATCTTGTATGTAGAATTCTGGAGTTGTTCCATCATTTTTGCAAACCTCAAGATATCAAAGAACAATTTCTGGATGAGTATCTACTGAGAAGAGAGTGAAATCTTTCAAAGGGACTCTTCTGGTGGTGATGACTTCCTTTGTAGTAACAGTGGGATCCTTCTTTATGGTTTCGATAATCTTCATCTTCTTGAGGTTCTTTGCATTGAAAGGTTTTCCAGCAACTGGTTCCAAAACTTCAGTTTGTTACATTTCAGTCAGATGTTCTATCAGCTTGTTATCTGTTAGAATATATGAGATCAATTGTCCTAGAGGAATCCAATCTCTTTTGGTTTTCTCTTCTTCTCTTGTTTCCTTGACAATTGTTTTCAGATGGTTGAATAGAGAGTGAGGGAGATGAACTTTGGCCTTGGTTGAAATGAAGTACAACAAATATTGTTGATCAACATTGATATAATCTGGAAAGCTTGTTGGTTTTCTATGGTTGATACATCCCAGAATGATTCTTGCCCATATTCTGAGATTGCTTTTTAGATCTTTGATTTTGTTGGAGGGTTGCCTAGAAGTGGAGATTTCTTTGGAAATGAGAGTTAGGTCAGACCCTTTTTCTGCCATTTCAGTGCAACTAATACCGTTCCCATCATGGACAATAAGCTTTCCAATTAGATCTTCAGTGATGATGATCTTCTTCCCCATTACATATGATGTTACTTGATGGTTTGAAGTTGTAGCGCGAATCCATAATTCTTTAACCAGTTTTTTTGAAAACAGGATCAATTAAACGATCAAAAAACCTTGTCCATCCTTGAAATTCAACATCACGAGTAAGGTCGCACCCATTTTCTTTCATGCTTTCAAAATATACTATCATTTCACAAAGAACTTCAAGAGAATCAACCGAAGTGAGGAGAGTTCTTGTGGTTTCAACGTATCTTTCTTCGTTGTTGATTTGAGAAGTAGTATCTTGAGACAGTTGTTGTTGTTTTTGAGAAGCCATTACTCACAGACTTAGGGTTTTAAGAAAATAGGGAAAATGGGGTTTGAATTGCAGAGAGAAACAAAAGCAAAAGTACAGTTGCAGAGAAGGTAAACTGAGTGAAGGTGAGAAAATTGTGAATATGAAGTGAAATGTTTATATATATATAGCCAACGGATAGAAAAACATGACATTAATGGAAATTAAGAAAATAAATGAAATGATTAACAAACATAATGATTGCTGACAAAGGGATAGCGTAAAGATCTTGAGAACAATTAGCGATATGACTCGCGCCTCAATGTATCAACTCACATGTTTCAGCCTTTCAGATTCTGAACATATGTTCAGCCTCAGAAGATGACTTAGCGCTTAGGTTGACAGATGTTGATGTAGTGAGTAACATGTTCTATCCTTGAAAAACTTTCAGATCTTCTGGATAGTTGCTGAGACAATTTTCCTTTTAACTTATGAAGAGCAATTGTTCAGATGTTCTAAAGAAATAGGCAACCGAAATTCTGAGGGGTAAATATACACAAACTACATTTTCATTCTTGACATAATTCCATACTGATATTTTTCAGAATGAAATTAAATCTATCCTTAGCAAGGGTTTTTGTGAAGATATCTTTTACTGGACCATGAGATCAAGTTCTCTCCCAGAAACTGACAGCTTCCAAAAGTACTTTTTCTTTCTATTCTATCTCCAGCAAAGTCAGCATCGCAGTACCCTACTAATTGATATTCTCTGGATTTTCTATAGCAAAGACCAAGATTAGTAGTACCTTTCAGATACTTGAAAATTCGCTTAACTGATGTTAAGTGAGATTCTCTAGGATCTGATTGAAATCTGGCATAAAGACAAACACTATATAGAATATCAGGTCTTGAAGCAGTTAAATATAAGAGAGAACCAATCATACCTCTGTAGAACTCCTGTTCTACTTTCTTACTTACTTCTTCCTTTTCCAGAATGCATGTTGGATAGATAGGAGTTTTGGATGGCTTAATTTCTGACATATCAAATTTCTTCAGAAGTTTTTTAACATACTTGGTTTGATGTATGCAAGTACCTTCTGGAGTTTGATTGATTTGGATTCACAGAAAAAACTTGAGTTCTTCTATCATGCTCATTTCAAATTCTACCTGCATATTCTTAGCAAATTCTTTTCCCAAAGAGGCTTTAGTATATCCGAAGATTATATCATCCACATATATTTGACAAATCAGAATGTCATTTTTAAATGATTTACAGAATAGAGTCGTGTCCACCTTCCCTCTGGTAAACCCATTTTCTAAGAGAAAGTTACTTAGTCTTTCATACCAAGCTCTGGGAGCTTGTTTTATATCATATAAAGATTTCTTAAGTTTGTAAACAGATTCTGGATATTTTGAATCTTCAAAACCAGGGGGTTGGTGTACATAGACTTCTTCATCAATGTAACCATTTAGAAACGCACTTTTGACATCCATCTGTTAAAGAGTGATGTCATTATTTACATCAAATGAAATTAAAAGTCCGATAGATTCTAACCAGGCAACAGGAGCAAAGGTTTTTGTATAGTCTCTCCGTTCTTGCTGACTATAACCTTGTGCAACCATTTGTGCTTTATTTTTTACAACCTCTCCTTGTTCATTTAACTTGTTTCTAAAGAACCACTTAGTTTTGATGATATTGAAGCCTTTCGGTTTAGGAACTAGATATCATACACCGTTTCTGGTAAACTGATTCAATTCTTCCTACATTGCAAGTATCCAATCATTATCTAACAGAGCTTCGTCAATGGAAGTGGGTTCGATCGGAGATATTATTCCCATGAGAGACTCTTCAGTATTTCTGAAGGAAGATCTTATTCTGATTGGATCATCTATCTTTCCCAGTATCCTGTCTTCAGAATGTGCTAATCTACTTCTGGATTGTTTTTTCTGGCTGGGTTCTTCAGAAGTTGTTGTAACATTTGTGATGTCTTCTTCTGTATTTATGAGAATTTCTGAGCCTTTATTTTCTGAGGATCTGACTTCCGTACCTGCAATTTGTATTTCTATATCTGTAAAAGATTCACCCTGCTTTGGCTTATGAAGACCAAGCTTATCATCAAATTTGACATTTATGGATTCTTCACCATTCGTGTTTCTATGTTATATACTATGTATCCTTTTGAGTGTTCAGAGTATCCTAACATGAAACACTTTTGTGCCTTAAAATCAAACTTGTTCAGATTATCTTTAATATTTAAAATAAAGCAAGTACATTTAAATGGATGAAAATATGAAATGTTGGGCTTTCTGTTCTTCCACAATTCATATGGAGTCTTTTCCAGAATAGGTCTTATAGAGATTCTATTATGAATATAGCACGTTGTGTTGACAGCTTTCGCCCAGAAGTGTTTAGCAATGTTAGTCTCATTGATCATGGTTCTGACCATTTCTTGCAAGGTTCTGTTCTTTTGTTCTACAACTCTGTTTTGTTGAGGAGTTCTAGGACAAGAGAAATCATGAGAAATGCCATTCTCAATAAAAAAAATTCAAAGCATCTGTTTTCAAACTCTCTACCATGATCACTTCTGACTTTTAAAATTCTAAACTCTTTTTCATTTTGAACTTGGTTACATAAGGTGGAGAACACAGAGTGTGACTCGTCCTTGTGTCTTAAGAGCTTTAACGATGTCCATCTGCTATAGTCGTCTATGATTACTAATCCATACTACTTACTACTGATGGATGCAGTTTTCACTGGTCCAAACAGATCTATATGAAGAAGTTCTAATGGTTTAGAGGTAGAAACAACATTTTTTGATTTTAACGAGGGTTTTGCAAATTTTCCTTTTTGACATGCTTCACACAGAGCATTTAAGCTGCACTTGAAGTTAGGAAGTCCTCTGACCAGATTGAGTTTGTTAATTTGAGATAGTCTTCTCATACTAACATGCCCCAATCTTCCGTGCCAAACCCATTGCTCATTGTTAACGGACATAAGGCATTTTACATTCTGAATTTCAAGTTCAGAAAGTTTTATTTTGTAAATGTTGTTCTTTCTCTTACCATTAAAAAGGATTGTTCCATATTTCTGACTAACTGCTTTACAGGACTTTTGATCAAAGATTATATCATAACCGTTATCACTTAATTGACTTATGGATAACAAATTATGCATTAATCCATCTACTAACATAACATTAGATATAGAGGGAAGTGTATTGTTACCAATGGTTCCAGAGCCAATAATTTTTCCTTTATGATTGCCTTCGAAACCTACGTAACCTCCAGCTTTAAGTTCTAGACTTTGGAACATATGTTTTCTTCCCGTCATGTGTCGAGAGCATCCAGAGTCTAGGTATCATGATTGGTGTTTCAATTTTGTTGTTAAAGACATGTGCAACATAGATGATTTTATCCTTAGGTAACCATATCTTTTTGGGTCCTTGTTTGATAAAATTTACTAAATTCTGTTTGAGTTTTGGTTTCTCAAGAGATTTTGTAGAATGAGCTTTACTAGTATATTTTATATCATGTGCGTGTCCATAAGTGAAGTGAGAGTTTAACGGTGTGAGTTTTATGACCATATCATCAACTTGCTTAGGTTGATAAGGTTCTTCTCCTTTAGGTTTCATATACCCTATGCCTTTTTTGTAATTTCTACTAACTCCATAGATCATTGGAGCCATCTTGCTCCTTTTTAGCTAAAAAAAATTGAAAACTATGATCATATTGTTTTATGATGCCAAGAGAAAGAGAAGACAAGCCCTAAAGTAAGTTCAACTAACAAAATATAAAAGGTAAGGGCTAGTCTGCCTTTCTATTTACGGGGAGATTTAGGCGGATTTTATCCTCAATGAGGGAGCAATACACTGATTGAGATGGAGATTAGGATGAATTTTATCCTCAATGAGGGTACTCTCCATCTTTTCCAAATTGTTACCATCAACAAATACTATCAATCAAAGGATTGATTCCTTATAGAATATGAAAAAAAATGTCTACCAAGTTATGCACCCATTCAAAGTTCAAACGATTACATGCCCCATATTAGTAGGCCTAACATATTCCCACAGTTATATATGACAAACAATTGTCACAATTTTCTTTTATAGTTAGCCGGAAGAATTTTTTTGTCAAATATTCTTTATATATTTATCACTAACAAATATATGTCTCGTACTTTTCCTATTTATTGGTGATAAATATTTGTTTGTTATATAGTTTAGTGATAAATATTTGTTTCATATATAATATGTTTCAAAAGTTTCTTTAATGAATCTTTTCTCGAAAATTAACGTGACAAAATCCAACGAATTTTTAATGTCTTATTTCAAAAATAATATGTAAAAATTATAGTTCGTGTATTTTATGAATTATAAATTTATATACTATTATTATTATTATCATTTTTTTTATTTTTAACAAATCAAGATTTAATTTAATTAATTAGTGAAAATGTTTATCTTGTAAATGAATTGTACAATTCAACCATATATTTAATGATTTGTTCTTATAACAAAATGTATAAATAGTATAAAAGTTCTAGCTATTTTAATATGATTCTAATTATTAACAAAAATTTGTGCCATATATACTTTTGTATGTTCAATGGAGTTTTTAGTATATCATTTCCAAAAAAATAATAACATATAAAAGTTATAGTAAATATATTTAAGTACTTATATATATATATATATATATATATATATATATATATATATATATATATATATATATATATATATATATAGGGGACGACTCAGGTGAGAACACTCGGTTATTATGAGAAATGAGAACAATGAATCACGACCATTAAATTTTGATTTTGTTGATTTTAATGGACTGGATTGGTTTCTCTTTCTATGTTGATTTAAAATAAATATTAAAGATTCTAGAAAGTGAAACCAATCCAGTCCATTAAAATCAACAAAATCAAAATTTAATGGTTGTGATTCATTGTTCTCATTTTTCATAATAACCAAATGTTCTCACCTGAGTCGTCCCCTATATATATATATATATATATATATATATATATATATATATATATATATATATATATATATATATATATATATATATATATATATATATATATATATATATATATATATATATATAAGGGATATATTTACTCCAAGAGTAAGTTATCAATACTTGCTTCACATCTTAACCTCTTAACCATTAATTCTTTTCAATCTAATGGTTAAAATTAATAAGTAATTAAATATATAGAGAGAAAACTAATACTCATTTATTTTATACATTTATTTTAACCATTAGATTTAGAAGAATTAATGGTCAAGATGGGGAGTAACTGTTGATAACTTACTCTTGGAGTAAATATATCTCTCCTCATATATATATATATATATATATATATATATATATATATATATATATATATATATATATATATATATATATATATATATATATATATATATATATATATATATATATATATATATATATATATATATATATATATATATATATATATATATATATACGAGGAGGGATATATTTACTCCAAGAGTAAGTGTAGAAGACTTACTCCAAATCTTAATAATTGATTATCATTAATCTAACCGTTTTAATTGATCATTTAATCTAATTATTTTTAAAAATATTTTTCTATATAAAAATTAATTAAAACCGTTAGATTAATGATAAACAATAGTTAAGATTTGAAGTAAATCTCCTACACTTATTCTTGAAGTGTGTATATATATATATATATTGGCGAAGCCAAGGCCCGGCCAGACTGGGCACCTGCCCAGGCTCTTCCTCCGTTTACCATGTAAATCATGAGATTTCACCTACTGATCATCATCCTATCTCCTCCAACAAACGCACTATGAATATTCTCACCAATGCTTCCCCGAATTACTCCCTCACTATCTGTCGCGGCGAAGTGATTCTGGCACCCTCAGATCCCTTAGATTAACATCAATATTGATTCGAGTTTGCTCTACAATTTGTTTAGGACAGTTCAGAATTTCTATGGTTTCTAGAAAGTTTGCGATTCTTTTTCGTGTTTTTTTAGTTTTTCACAGTAAGCTATTTTTAACGGTTTCAACATAGTTTTGAGTTGTGTTATAGCTTACCTGTGATTCGATTTGGTGCGAATTTTAGATTGAATTAAATAAATAGCAAGCAAACAACATTATAGCGATAAATGGGATGAGCAAATGCCGGTAAAAATGAAGAAAATGGTGATCTCGTCTTCGCTTGCAAGGTACTCGATAAAATGCCACAACCAGTTTTCTTGATTTTATTGCTTGTTTTGATTACACTTCTTGCTTATCATTTTAGTTCAGCTTTTTGATTTGTTTTGGGAGTTCAGATTTCATGTCAAATCATGGACGACAGGTGAGTCAAAGTAGTACATTAATGTGTTTCTATAGTATAGTTACTGATACGTTGATCTAATGGGAATTTGCACTTACTTACATATTATTTTATTTCCACGAGTAAGATACGTGAAACTCTGCAATTGTATTATTTCTCAATATCTTACTGCTTATTCATAATGATAATGTCATTTGAGAAAGAATGTTCCACTTGCAAATTTAAAAGTGAGTTTATTGTTAGTTTTGAATTTGGTGAAATATTGGAAATTATCTATAATTTTGTCTTATTTTTATTTCCAAACCAGATAGATCAAAGCATTGCAACAATGGTATTTATATTACAGTAACTTTTTTAGTATATGTTCTTTTTCTATTAAAAAACGAATGTAGTGATTGAGATCGTGATAATCGAAGTATCAAGTTTGACGAAAAGTTCTTATATGGAAAAACACATGAGATTTTGCAAGAAACACATCTGCCTGAAACATTGACCAATGTTGTAATTCCAACCTTTGATACCTTTGAACTACATCCAATTATCTTCTCAAGCTTTAAGGTCCTCATATTTGCATAAACATGCTTAAATAACTTACAATTAACTAGTAATTAGTGTAACAAATGAGTATTTTTCAGGATTTTTTGTATGTAATACTTTGTTTATGCTTGCTGCTAAAGACTGTTCTTAGCCTAGATACAAAACTTTCTGATATATGTCTTTGGACTTCAGGTGCAACATCTCAACTACCACCATATGGCTTTAAGAAATGTGATAAGCAACATCAAATATGAAAGTCCAACTTTTCGGTTTTTAAAATTTTGCCTAGACTTTATAATTTTTCTGGCTTCGATATATATATATATATATATATATATATATATATATATATATATATATATATATATATATATATATATATATATATATATATATGTATATATATATATAGCGTATCCGGTGAGAACTGATATCTTATATGAGAAATGAGAACTATTAATATCAATCGTTAGATTTAATTAACGCTTGAGATTGCAATAAATAAAATAAGTTGAAATGTACATCATTATTTCTAAATAAGTATAAAACTCATTTAATATTAGATATTGTTGGTTATCTTAAACGAAAATAAAAAAAAAAATATTTTTCCTTTTTAAGTCCCTTATTTTAAGATATTTTTCAAGAAATATTTCTATAAGACCTACCCTATAATTGCAACCAATTTTTTTATACGTCCCTTATTCTATTAGTGTCCTAAAAAATAAATTTATAATCGTAGCAATTATTTTTCTAATACATAATAACATTGACATTTTAATTAATATATTATTACTTTTTAGTATAACGATAATACATTTTTAAATGTTAATTATAAATAAAAATTTTATAACTAATATAATTATTTTAAAATACCTACTAAAAAATATACCAAAAAAACCATGTTATTTTTAATCTTAAAAAAAAAAATTTATGATTAATATAATTATATGTTGTTGTATCCAAACAAATAATTCATATTTTTTTCTTTTTAATATAAAATCATATTTACAATATTAAATTTTTAATATAAAATCATAGTTATATTCTATTATACCATTATACAATTTTATAATAATTTTTTACTAATTTAAATAGTTATATATATTATACTGTTGTTTTCAAAGAATAAAAACTAATATAAATATTTATTTATAAGTATCATTATATAATTTTATAAAAAAAGAAAAAATATATATTAATTATTTTTTGGATACGACAAATAGAATTGTATTAATTATAAAAAAAAATATTTTTGTTTTAATATTAATAATAATAGGTTTTTTTAAAGATATTTGTATATACTTTTTAAATGTATTTTATAAATTATATTTTTTATAAAAGTATTTATTTATATTTGATATTTAAACATATGTAATGTTTATATTAAAAAATAACAACTAATATATTAATCAAAACTATCTATATTAAATTACTACTATTATATAAATTTTTATTATTGTGATTATTATATTTAATGAAAAATAAAATTTATAGATAGAAGAGGGCGGAAATGAGGTAAGGCTTATAGGGTTGGTTATATTAAATGTCTATTATTGTGATTATATTTAAAAATTGATTGCGATTATAATTCTTGAAAAATTGATTGCAATTATGGGGTAGGTTTTATAGAAATAATTCTTGGAAAAAAAATCTTAAAATAAGGGACCTAAAAAGGAAAAATAAAATATTTTTTATTTTGATTTAAGATAATCAACAATATCAAGCCTATTAAATAAATGATATCTAATTTTAAATGAGTGTTATACTTAGAAATAATTATGTACATTCCAACTTATTTTATTTATTATAATCTCAAGCATTAGTTAAGTCTAACGATTGATATTAATAGTTCTCATTTCTCATATAAGATATCAGTTCTCACCGGATATATATATATATATATATATATATATATATATATATATATATATATATATATATATGTTGAAGATTAGCACATATCAAATCATAATCATTTGATTCTGATTTGTCAAGCTGTTACAAAACAGTGGTGTAAATAGATTTATTATATTATTGTCATTTCCTTATTTAGGTAGCAGCAATTATAGGAAATTATTTCTCTGTTTAATAGCATATTAGTGTACTGTATTCTATATATACCTCACAATGTAACAATTCCAAAATCAATGAAATATACAACATATTTCTATATGGTATCAGAGCACAAGATCTGAACCATCTCTAAGCCTTGAGCACCACCCATGGCAGATACTAAAGCAGAAAATTCAGCCAACAGTTTGGCTGAAGGACATGCTCTTCCTATCACTGGTCACAAATTGGATGGCCAGAATTATAATCAATGGGTGCGCTCAGTCAAAATCTACCTTCAAGGAAAAGGGAAGGAAGGTTATATCACAGGAGACTCCAAGTGTCCAAAAAAGGGGGATTCCAACCTTGAAAAATGGCAACTAGAAAACAGTCTAGTAATGTCATGGCTGCTAAACACCATGACAAATGAAATTGGAGAAAATTTCTTGTACTATGACACTGCCAAAGAGATGTGGGATGCCGTAAAGGAAACCTACTCTAATGTCGACAATACATCTGCAATTTTTGAAATCAAGAGCATACTCCATGACTTGCGCCAAGATGACCGCTCAGTCACAGAGTATTTTAATACTCTCAATCGTCACTGGCAGCAACTGGATGTATATGATGAAGTTGAATGGAGCTGCACAGAGGATAAAAAGAAGTACAAAGAATTGGTGGAGAAAGATAGAGTCTACAAATTTCTATTAGGTTTGAACACAGAACTTGATGAAGTTCGTGGGAGAATCCTTGGAACCAAACCTCTTCCAAAAATTCGAGAAGCATTCTCGGAAATACGAAGAGAGGAGAGCAGGAGAAAAGTGATGCTTGGAAAATCCAATGCAGCCCCATCTATAGAAGGATCTGCAATGGCAGCAAGGGGAGATCAACGATCTTTCCAAAAGAAAACTCGCCCTTGGTGTGACCACTGCAAGAAACCGGGTCATACCAAGGACACATGCTGGATCATTCATGGAAAGCCATCAGAGCTAAAATGGACCAAAAACCGGGACAGCAGAGGGAACACAGCTGAGGTAAATTCTCACTCATCACCATTCAACAAGGAGCAAATGGAAGCCTTACAAAAAATGCTTCAACAAACAATTGGTACAGCTACTGTGGCACAAAAAGGTAATTTTTTGCATGCTCTAAACACTAGCAGAGGAAAACAAAAATCATGGATTATTGACTCAGGAGCATCTGATCACATGACTGGAGATTTGACTGTCTTTGATAGCTATTCTCCATGTCAAAATAATTCGACTGTTCGAATTGCTGATGGTACCCTTTCTAAGGTCATGGGTAAAGGTTCAGTCATTATTTCGCAAAATATTACTCTTAGTTCAGTACTGTATGTGCCTAAACTTGATTGTAACTTGCTGTCCATCAGTAAACTTACAAAGGATTTGAAGTGTATCACTAAATTCTTTCCTAACCTGTGTGAATTTCAGATTTTGGAGTCGGGGAGGACGATTGGCAATGCTAAAGAATGTGCTGGACTCTATATCCTTCAGGCTGAAGCATCTAAACCAGAATCCGAGGCAACCTCTTGCGCTGTAGTTTCTGCATGTAGTGAAAATTCTGCAATGTTGTGGCACTATAGACTAGGCCACCCAAATTTTATGTACTTGGAAAAAATGTTTCCTAAACTATTCAATAAAAATCAGAAGTTGTTTCAATGTGAAATTTGTCAATTGTCCAAACATACACGCAACCCCCACCCTCCTCAACCCTATAAACCTTCCCAACCTTTTTATGTTATTCATAGTGATGTATGGGGACCATCGCGGGTCAGAAATGTAACTGGATCAAGATGGTTTGTAACCTTTATTGATGACCACACACGGATCACTTGGGTCTACCTTATGAAAGACAAATCGGAAGTTGGTAGGATATTTGAATGTTTCCATACCATGGTGCAAACACAATTTCAAAGCAAAATTAGAGTGCTTAGGAGTGATAATGGTCGTGAGTACTATAATTCTACACTAAGCTCATACTTTACGCAACATGGAATAATACACCAAACCTCATGTGTGGATACACCTCAGCAGAACGGGGTTGCCGAGAGAAAGAATAGACACCTCCTAGAAGTAACCCGATCTCTCATGCTAGCTACAAATGTACCTAACCAGTTTTGGGGAGAAGCTGTCCTCTCTGCAACTTATCTAATAAACAGAATGCCTTCCCGGATCCTTAACTTTCATACGCCCTACTCCACTCTCCAAACCTTATACCCAACCAATCGTATCCTTACATCTATTCCTTTGAAAATATTTGGATGCACAACCTTTGTCCATAATCTTGATCCCCAACGCAGTAAACTTGACCCGAAATCCATTAAATGCATATTCCTCGGCTACTCTCCTCACCAAAAGGGATACAAATGTTATTCACCTCAAAACAAAAAATTCTACCACACCATGGATGTAACCTTTTTTGAGAATCAGCCATATTACCCCAAAGTTGGCATTCAGGGGGAGAACACCTATCCAATTGAAGTGGTAGAATCCCAACTTTTGGAACTTGAGCTAACTGAACCCAAACTCACTGCAGAAGCATCAAAACCTACACCTGAACAAAATAAAAATGCAACAGAAACTGCAGAACCTACATGTGAACCACAAGAAACTACGTCAGAAAATATAGAGGAAATTGCAGTAGAAACTGCAGCCCCTACAACAGAAACAGCACTAGGAAACAATGTGAAAGTGTACTCTAGGAAGAGCAAGAAGGGAATAGAGTCCGGCACAGCTCCAAGGCAGAACCAAGAAACCTCTAAGACTCTAGAAAATGGCGTTCCCTCAGGTAATACTGCTCCTAACTCTGTGAATGTTGATGATATTGATATTCCTATTGCTTTGAGAAAAAATGTAAGATCCTGTACCAAACATCCCATTGAAAGATTTGTATCTTATGGAAAATTGTCCCAAAGTTACAAGACTTTTGTAACAGCTCTTGACAATACACATATTCCAAGCAACATCCACGAGGCACTCCAAAATTCTGAATGGGCAGCAGCCGTAACGGAAGAAGTTCAGGCCTTAATTAAGAATGGCACTTGGGAGATCACAAGCCTACCTGCAGGGAAGAAGCCGGTAGGATGCAAATGGATATTCTCCATGAAGTATAATGCAGATGGGAGTGTAAATCGGTACAAAGCTCGACTTGTAGCAAAGGGATTTACTCAATCATATGGAGTAGATTATGAAGAGACGTTTGCACCGGTGGCAAAACTAAACTCCGTTAGAGTTATTCTCTCTTTGGCTGCAAATTTAGATTGGCCACTTCATCAACTAGACATCAAGAATGCCTTCTTAAATGGTGACCTAGAAGAGGAAGTTTATATGCATATTCCTCCTGGACTTGAATCATCCAGCACCGCAAATATGGTGTGCAGGCTCCGAAAATCCCTTTATGGCCTCAAGCAGTCTCCAAGGGCGTGGTTTGATAGATTGACTCAAGTTGTCAAGAAAGACGGGTTCAACCAATGCCAATCAGATCACACTATGTTTGTTAAACACTCCATGGAAGGAAAGGTAGCTTTGTTTATTGTTTATGTTGATGATATTGTTATTACAGGAAATGATTATGATCAAATTGATCATTTAAAGGGACTCTTGGCAAAGGAATTTGAAGTTAAGGACTTGGGACAACTTAAGTATTTTTTAGGGATGGAAGTTGCTCGAACAAAGGATGGTATCTATGTATCACAAAGGAAATACACCCTTGACTTACTTCGAGAAACTGGAATGCTTGGGTGCAAGGCAGCTAATACACCAATAGAACAAATAAAAGGAAGAGAAGATGAAAGTCCACCAGCCGACAAAGATAGATATCAAAGTCTAGTTGGGAAACTAATCTACCTATCTCACACTAGGCCCGACATTGGGTTCGCTGTAAGCTTGGCTAGTCGCTACATGTCAAATCCAACCGAGTCTAACATGAAAATGGCGAATAGAATCCTCCAATACCTCAAAGGCACACCAGGCCGAGGCCTCCACTTCAAGAAGAATTTAAACAGGGACGTTGAAGTTTATACAGATTCAGATTGGGCAGGATGCTCCACAGACAGAAAATCAACTACAGGTTATTGTTCATTTGTGTGGGGGAACTTAGTAACTTGGCGAAGCAAGAAACAATCTGTAGTGGCGAGGAGTAGTGCAGAAGCTGAATTTAGAGCTATGGCCCTAGGTATCTGTGAAGGAATGTGGCTTAAGAGCATGCTAGATGAAATCAAAATTCAAGTGAACCATACTGTGAGGTTACTATGTGATAACAAAGCTGCTATAAGCATTGCAAAGAACCCAGTCCAACATGATAGAACAAAACATGTGGAAATTGACCGACACTTCATTAAAGAAAAAATTGATAATAAGATTATAAGTATTGATCATGTCCCATCATGCAAGCAAACTGCAGATATCTTAACCAAGGCTCTTCCAAGGAATACTTATGAAAATATCAAATCCAATCTGGGTATGATAGACATCTACCACCCAGATTGAGGGGGAGTGTTGAAGATTAGCACATATCAAATCATAATCATTTGATTCTGATTTGTCAAGCTGTTACAAAACAGTGGTGTAAATAGATTTATTATATTATTGTCATTTCCTTATATAGGTAGCAGCAATTATAGGAAATTATTTCTCTGTTTAATAGCATATTAGTGTACTGTATTCTATATATACCTCATAATGTAACAGTTCCAAAATCAATGAAATATACAACATATTTCTATATATATATATATATATATATATATATATATATATATATATATATATATATATATATATATATATATATATATATATATATATATATATATAGGGCATATCATATGAGAATGACATATTTATATGAGAATGTGAGAATGAATCTGAACCATTGAATTTTAAAATAAATGGTGGAGATTATGGGTGAATCTTTTTTTCTCTCTCCTACTTCATTTATTTCAAGATGCAGGTGAGAGAAAAAAAAGATTCACCCATAATCTCCACCATTCATTTTAAAATCCAATGGTTCAGATTCATTCTCACATTCTCATATAAAAAAGGCATTCTCATATGATATGCCCTATATATATATATATATATATATATATATATATATATATATATATATATATATATATATATAGGGAGCATATCAAGTGAGTGCATTTTAAAATTAGAGATAAGAGGAATAAATATCAACCATTGGATTCATCAAGTGAGAGAAATTAATTGCCACATTAATGCATTAACCTTCTCTCTTGATGAATCCAATGTTTGATATTTATTCCTTTCATCTCTCATTTTAAAATGCTCTAACTTGATATGCTATATATATATATATATATATATATATATATATATATATATATATATATATATATATATATATATATATATATATATATATATGATAAACAACTAAAATAAATAATATATAAAAAAAAGGGTGAATTCTAGGGTGAGGGACCAACTAAATCCTTCACCCATGTACCATTATTAGCCACAATAGAATTAAATAATTGTATTAAATTTTATTATAGAGCTTCTACCCCCAATAACTTTTTTTTAAGCTTCATTTATCTTTCCTGCATCTACTCCGTTTCAATCTTTCTATGTCAGCCATTTGTCAAAAACAAAACAAATCAAATAATTTGAAATTAAAAGGATAAACATAAGTGAATAAAAATAAACATCCATAATAATAACCATTATTCTTCTTCCATTTCTCTCCGTCTTTGTGGCGATCCATCGACCTGAATAATGTTTTTACTGTATTAATAAGGCGGCTAAGATGAAAACCGGTTGCCTGTAATTACAATTATGTTTATTAGTTTATGTATTCAATTATTCTTTTGATTGATGTTTTCAAAAATAAAAAATCCTAATTTTTGATTAAATGAAGAAATAGAATTTTTAATACTTTGTATTTGATGTTGAATATAAATGGGAGGAAGAAATTTTGTTTTAAACATATTTTGCTTTAAACAGTTTCTAGTTTGAAATTTTTAATGCAAAAGAGAATTGCTAGAATGCTGATTACAGAGCCATAACTATAAGGTTCAACTATGACAGCAGGATTTCTAAGTTGAGAAAATAGATATTTTTTAGCGACGGTAACCGAAGGTGGTGACATTAAATAAAAATAGAGGTTTTTGTTTTTTATTCACTTAAATGTATCCTTTCAAAAGATTAATGAAATTTAAAAAAAAAATTATTGGGTATGAAAGCTCTATAATAAGTTTTAATAAAAGTTATTTAATCTATGGCAGATAATAATGGTACATGGGTGAAGTATTTAGTTGGACCTTCACCCTAGAATTCACCATAAAAAAAGTAAAATAGTATAAAATAAATTTAGCAAGAAAAATTATAATCACTTGTTATCTTAAAAAATATGGCATAACATTATTTCAATGCCCAAATATTTGTTTGCATAAATACATAAGGACATGTGTTTTTAAAGAAAGAAATTATAAAAGGGTAATTTTGTATTTATGGTGGTAATTGATTCTCGTAAGTTTATATAGTGATATAGTGATAATATGGTTAATACATTGCATACAAGGTTAATCTTACATACATCGTATGATGACTTTTACAATTCACACAAACTAAACTACATGTTAGTAGTTTCGTTTCATTTCTCTTTGCATTATTAACAAGAAAGAAAACTAAAGGGAATACTAAGAAAGAAAACTGTCAATTATTTATGCAACAAATTCAATTTTAGCATATAATTTCCTCTTCCATTGATGAAGGCAACAGATGGCTCGGAGACATTGATAAGGGAGTAAACTAGGTATTTAGGGCTGAGCGTGAAGGGTTAAAGAATGGATGAGACGGAACCACCAAAAATACACAATAAAGAGGAAAATACTAAAATAAAATTAAAATAAATTAAACTTTGATATCTTAGTCCTAAATGCAACTATATTATAGTTAGTAATAATTTCACAAATGCAGGGCTTTTCTGGAAAAGCCAACTGTACAAACTGATGACCAGCGCATAATACATCTATGTATACCTACAAATGTGACATACTATTACTTTCACATCCTTTAACATCGCCGTATAATCGATTAACAATAAAAACACAAGAAACAATTGAAGATTAGAAAGAGAAGCTGATTTTACAATTCAAGGGGAAAAAAAAATACCAATGAGAGTATATACAAGCCGCCTGTACAAGATCACTCAAGGTGTGACGGAAAAAAGGGCTTTTCATAACCAAGCTCCCCAACCAGGAAACATTTGGCACAATCGCTCAGAATCTATTGCATCTTGGATGAGTTGCTGTACCTGCAAATGGAATACCACAGTTAGATTTTTCATGAGATATTTGAACACGTTAAATTATATTTCATTTTATCGCTTAGTTAACACCCATGGTATAGGATGGTTATTATAAATTTGTGACAATTGATCAAACTTTATTCCCCAGTGCGATGGGAATACGTCGTCTAGCCATACATACAAGCTTATGTTTCCAATTTTTAATTTACCTGTTACATGATAGGGAAATGCTAATGCATAATATCTGAATTTCTGACCTACTTTATCAGCTTATCAACGGTATAGATGATAAAGGAAAAGAAAACAAAATGCATAATCATACACTAATTTGGCAGGGATGTATTGATAAAATACCTGCCCATGGATACTTCGCATTTCACCATCTTCATACCCATCCAGCTTTTGCTTTACACGCAAAAGTGCACGTGCAGCATCTTTATTTCCTTCATACTCGTTTTGAGGTTCCTCCAAACTCGTATCCAAATCAACATCCATTTCCTGTGGAGAAAAATGGAAAAAAGCCACTGCAGATAAATCAAATCATGCAAGATGAACAAACTTCACGGAATGGGGTTGCCAACAATTTCCATAAGATATGCCGGACACAGGATTCTTTTTGTTCCAAAGGTTAAATAAAGAATAATATTTGATATTCAGAATACCTTTTGACGCTGCAAAGCTTTCAGAGGAGATAGAGCCCACTTATAAAGAGGATCATGGATAAACACCTACAGAAGACACATTTGTTATGAAAATAAAAAGAATAAGCTCAATTCATTCAATACAAGTTTGAGTGAAATATGATTACCTCCACAATTGTAAGTAATGCCTCTTTGTTTGTCCGCATAACAGAAAGTGTTTTCTCACAACATCTTCTGAAAACCCCCTCTACACCAGTTACACCCATTCCATCAATTACATCTCTTGTGAGCCTATATGGAACCTGCCGGCAGTTAATGAAGACAACAAAAATCCAGATTAAGAATGCAAGTGAGATCACGATGAAGGATGCAAGGGAAGTTCAAATTGTCGCATCCATGTTGGATGAGTGTTCAAGTTACACATTGGATACTCCTAGCTTCATCTTAGAACTTCTATACCAAACAAACGTACCTTTTCATGCTTGGGTCTAAACCAAACCAATCAAAGCCAACCTTTATTGGTTAAGGTATCAATTTCATTAATGAAGAGCTCAGTCGAACCAAGTTTAATTCATTAAATGTACACTCAAAATCATATGCTTCAATGGTTTTAAATTTAAACAATTGACTTGGTGTTTTGGAGGATTGTAATGGTAACTTAAAAAGTACTAAGAGTTACCAAGTAGTATTTTGTTGATATTGGATAGTTGACATCCTAGTTGTGATTGAGGCTGCAAAGTCCTCCATGGTCACAACTTAGTCTACTGCAATTGAGCAGAGGCACAAGCCCAGATCAGACTTGAGGGAACTTAGGGTTTTATCTCTAGCTACATCTATTTCCCTTATCAGTGTCCCATCTCAAGGTTGTTTATTATTCTATCAATGCTGACAATTGAAGGTTTATGGTGAAACATATCCTATCCTGTCTTAATTCTATGACAATTTTATGAGTTGTTTGTAGCTGTTGTGTTCTCAAATTTTAAAGTTCTGTAATCTCATATATATGTATTCACACTTGCATGCTTTCAAGATCATTAATGAAGGTTTATCAACGACATACCCGTTCTGGGGTCTTAAGCATCAAGCCTTGTTCGAAAGCAACACCGAGATCAATGTGAACAACCTCTGCAGTAGTCTGATCAATTAAAATGTTCATTGAATGCCGATCTCCAAGGCCAACAATATAACCAACCTGAATGTCAATAAGCTAATAAATATACCAAGGTTGTGAATGACAGATATATTGAGTGACGCAGATCATATATTTCTGACGTTTCTTCAAATAATCATATTTCAGACAGAAAATCAATCAAAACTATTTTGAGATAAAATAGTACTAATAATGTATGTGATAGATTTGGATCACAAAATGGGCAATATGGTCAAAGCTGTATTCATTGCAACACAGAAGGCTAGATTCTGTGTAGCTGCAAAATTCGGAAAACAAAAAAGAATATAAAAACTTCAAACGAGTGCACTGGAAAATAACTTAAATTGAATTATGTTAGAATTGTTGAATGGTCCATCTATACTGGACAAACACCCCACTTTAATTTGATACTGAGTGGATCCAGTTATTGAAAAAACAAGTCTGCATGGAAAAGTAGAAGGCACTTGCCATAGAACTGGTAGCAACACTTCGGGTATATGCCAGTCTCTTTTCAAACCACTCAGCTGGGTGTAAAAACCTCTCCAAGAAAAAGAAATGCATGACAGGCCTGCAGAAAACAATATGATCAAACTAAGTTGACTATGACTTCAAAGTCCTTTAAAAGAGAGTGATGGAAGAAGGAGAGACATCAGAAGATTGCAAGACATGTTGGCCAATCCCATATACTCCATAAAAAATTCAAATGACTAATTATAATAACTCTTCACGGGAAATAAACCTGAAATTCCTGCAAACTTCCTGAAATGCTTTGCGCTTGTCCCTTTCCTATAAAAATATCATCACTGTATTACTAATCTATTTGGTATATCAGAAAATGAACGATAATATAAGCTGTGCCTGTCTTTTCAATTTGTTTTGTAATCTCTTTCTAAGGCATAGTGTAAGAGTTGAATAAGTAAAAAAATTGTACAATGTACAGTACTTAATAGTGAATTTTATATAAGGGTTTCCCAGCAATTATCTCCCAACATTAATGATCCTGTTATAGGAACTAAGAACAGTAAGAATGGAAATATAGAGTAATCTAATTATAGCCACCCAGATCCACTAGGTTTCTCATGGATCATGACAGATTTCAACATGAGTTTACTAATGCTTTTCTGATAAATATGATAGATTAGGAGATTCAAATTCTTCATATGTTGCCTTTATTAGCTTTCGCTGGAGAAAGTCTTATCCACACCTCTAAAGATTTTGTTTTGAAAAAAATACTAAAAAAAACTCAAACCATGAACATACATTTTGGCCATTTTTAGATTAATATTGCAGAGTTTCTAGGTCTTAGTTTTCTTTTTCTCTATTCTTATTGTATAAAAACTGAAACAAACTACCAAATAAGCAATATACTAAGATAAAACACGCGAGATATTTTTTGATATCATGTTGACACAAATACTTAAACATTATTTGCTTACATTTGCCATGTGCTCTCGACATTTAAAGAATGGCCAATCCCCTACTCCATAGCGACCATGTGCACCACCATTTCTCATGCTGAAGTTCAAGAAGATTTGTTAGATATAGGACTGTACAGGTGCTTTACTCAACAACGTAAGCTGGTGGGTATTTGGTTCATGAGATCGTTTCTAAAGCTCAATAATCATGGGTTCTTGAGTTCAACATTATTGCACTCATTATTCTAAGAAGTTAAATTTGAGCACAAGATAAGGACAGTAAGTGAATTGTTCAAGTATAAAGGCCAAAGAGATCTTGCTTGACTGGGCAATTTAAATATAAAACCAATCATGTATTAGACAGGGCAAATTAACTATAAAACCATTCAGGTGCCTTCACCCAACAGCTTAAGTTACAATTGAATCATGACATGGACCAGTCATTTTGAAGTTGAACAAAACATTAAATTTTATAGTAAAATAGGTCTCTTTTTGACTAACCTCCCTATAAGATATTCACCGAGAGGAAGAGTTCCATTAACCCATTCAAGAACACCAGCACTTGGAGTAAAAGGAACAACCTGAACCATAAAAAAACTAGTCTCAATCAATTTGATAATTCAAGTTTTTTCGGCCAGTACTTTAATAATCAATACACAATCTAAGGCAAACAACAAGGGCATTTTCAGCCACATTACATATAAGATGTTTTGGGGTGCTGAGAGTATACAACAAAGAAATGCATGGATTA
Organism: Vicia villosa; assembly: GCF_029867415.1. Classification (NCBI taxonomy): domain Eukaryota; kingdom Viridiplantae; phylum Streptophyta; class Magnoliopsida; order Fabales; family Fabaceae; genus Vicia; species Vicia villosa. Next base: position 67,443,604 of record NC_081182.1, read on the forward strand.
AGGTTCAAGATGAACAATTTGTACCATAAATCAGAAAGCAAAAGTAAGACAAGAAAGGAGAGAATATGTACTAAAAAAAATGTACAATTCAAAATAAACAAATGATATATAACCCTCGAGTATATCCCTCTTATGCAAATAAATTTTATAAATGCTTCCAACCAGCAAAGAAAAAAAAAAAGTCTTTGTGCAGACTGTATCATTTTTCAGGAATTAAATTCCCTTATATCCTACGTATTCTAAAGCTTATCACGGACTATCATGAAGCAAATTTCTAGTCCGAGGAGAAAGAGATAAGATGAAGCAACCCTGGGAACAGGACCCAGTTGCAAAAGCATATTCTATGGCAAGTTAACATTTCTTAGCCCCACTTTATTAGAGTAAGAAAAACAGAGAAAAGGTAAAAGAAAAATTTGATATGAATTTTTTATTTGAGAGATCAATATACAAGAGGTTATCTACTTGCTTAACATGCACTCCCAGCGGTGCCGACCTACACCGACTGATAACTAACACTGAGGCAGTTCCAAAAAGTTAATGCTGATGTGGCATACTCCCCTAACTAACCTTTGAACCTTGTGAAATGTGTTACAGCTAAGCCAAACTTTTGACACAAACTTTACAAGCTGATTAACAGCTAAGCTAGAACTAAAACTAGTATACTCACATTTCCATTTTCCCTTATTTAGACACTCCTTAGCTGGAAATTCCCTAAATCTATTTACTTATAGCTTCTTCTCTACAAGACAGTGTAACAACATACCAGTTAATCACCAACACTAGAGGCAAAGAACAATAAAAAGCAAAAGATACCTTGTAAGTCCGAACACCTAGCCTTCTTCTCCATGTATCTTGATGGTTCCTTAGGAATGTGTTAACTAAACCAAAGAATTGTTCCATTACCTATACAGAATTCAGAAGGTTATCCATCAAAGTAAATAACAAATTCAGGGGCATCTTTCTTAAGCTAAATTTTTTGTGACGGCACCAATATTTAGCACAAGGAATGCCAAATATTAGAAAACAGAGAATCAAATTGTGAAATAGAACAAAACCTGTAACCCAGCAAAAGATAAAAAAAAAAACAGCACCCACACAACCAAAGCAGACCCAGGAAACAGAATCATTAACAAAATCAGCTCATATGATGAACCAACATGCTAGACAAATCAGCAACCCCCACACATCCTATGGGGTTAACAAACTGAGATGATACCGGGTAAATAAACCCAATCAATTTGTGCTTATCCATTAATCATGTTAAGATCCCATTAATCACTTAAGTGTACGGTTTCCCTGATCCGTCAAAAACACACTGGACATCTAAAAGGATGAGAAAATCTGTTTTGCTATGCCTAATCTATACTAAAAGATTTCCGTGGACTAATCAGGCCGACTAGATGGAAGGTGTCATTTTTCTAAAACAGGCCGACTACTCAAACCAGAAGGCAAAAAATACAAATAGTAAAATTAAATGATAGTTTGATTGAAATAGAAAAGTAGGTTTGAAAAACATATTTGTAATAAATGCTTGCTTGGGGACTTAGTTTTTCTAAAATATGGATATTTAATATAACGTCAAAGGATGCCAAAACGATTAGAAAACATAAGCTGTTAGAATTCATACAGCATCCTGTCTTAAGTCATCATTTCCAGATTTTGCAAGTTGCCGATATCTGCAGCCATCAGAACCCAAGCATTCAACCACTTTAGGAGCATTTATACCATTCATTATCCTGAATGTTAAACCAACATAAAGCAGATTTAAGAGTTAATATTGAATGCTAGAAGAAAATTATCTCTGAATCTATAAATGATCAATACATACATAACAGAATCTGCTAATCCTTTGAAGTAAGGAAAAGAGCCTTCGTGATATTGACAACTACGATCAACTGAAATGGTAGCTGTCACTACAGGTACCTGAATGGCCAAAAGAAATATCTTAGCACGTAAATAGCTTGAAAAAGATTTAACATAGGCATAGCAGACCTAATCTTGACAATATACAAATAATGCTGTCATAAATGTTTCTTTTAGAGTTTATCACATTACATGTTACCTTTAATTCATCACATGTTTATATTCTTAGCTGTACAAAATCAGTGATTAGGAGTAGATTTAGCAATCACATCAATTTAGCATTCTTTTTATTTATTGTAATTACATTATTATAAACAATGTAGTCAAGCACAAGATTTTAAGTAGGATATGTCGGCTTGTGAAAGATCGTAAAACTTGGATCGTTAGCACGCCAGATAAACAGACTGATTTGGTGTGAAAGGCATAGGGCACTAAAGACCCCGTTGATTCTATGGTGAAACAAAATTTGGTGAAAGTGGAAGCAAAGGCCTACTGCGCTATTTACCCACACAGGTCTATAGTAAACTAGAATTCTGAATGAAAGGCCAAGGGCACTATAGACTTAACCCCCGTGTTCTTTGCCTTCTCAACTTCCACATTTTAAGTTCATTTCTTCACTTTCGTTTTGCCAACACCAAGCAACTTGTTATTAGACTTTATCATCTTATATATTTTTAAACCAATCACTTGTGAACTTCTTTTTCCTCAATTCTTGGATATGATCTCTTGCACTTGCTTCTGCCATCTTTTTAGTTCTTGCATCTATGGTGCTATTCCGTTGATGAAAGGGTCTCTACTAATTCTCTGCAAGTATATGCCCTTTCATCGGTGTGTCTATATGAAGCTACTAAATCTCTAAGCAAACTCCAATGACCGAGATAGCCGAGCTGCCGACTTCAAAACAGATATCGGGATAGCAGAGTACATGATGGTCGCTTTATAAAGTAATTAATGCCATATAATCCTTGCAGTGGGAGATTAATTAAACATAAAATAATTGCCTCATCCTGAAAGCTTCATCATCATAAATAAATTTAGCAATTGACTTACAAGTTCTAGCACTGGGAGATTACGTAAATCCCTTGGTAGTGTCACTCTTTTATTGGTATCCTACATAAAGAACTCAATTAGAAGTTTGTTTAAAATAAATAATTTCACTCTCCTTGCAAGCCACTAATAGAAACTAATCTTCAAATAAATTCACGGTCACAAAAAAGAATGGTCACCTCTCTCTTTGTCTCCATCTCAGCAAGTTTGATATAAATATCCACCATTTGCTTCATCTACATATAATCAGAGTTTAGTGATAATTCTTTGATTATTAAAATTAAGAGAGGAAAATATATAGAAAAACTGATGTTACTTGTCGTATGATTGCTCCATGATAAGATGACAACTCATTTAGCAGGTTTTCTGCCGCATGTTTCTTGTCCATATCAACCACAAATGAACTTCTACTACGCTGTTTATCCTTGATACGGTCACCATTTGCCAGGGCCAAAAGCTAAGTAAACATATAATGACTTTTTAAAAATATTTGATAAATAATAGACACAAATATATAAAATTAATTCAACTATTGAAAAGAAAAAGAAAACAAGCGAAAATATCATTTCAAATTGGAAAATCAATATATGGTTAAAAAAGAAAAAGTTTGGTTTACGTTTCCCTTAATCATACATGTGTTAGAAATTTCACTTCTGGAAAAAATATATTTGTAAAGGCATTCAAAATATTTGCTTGATGTTAGATAACATGCACGTACTTGAAGTACTGTATGGTACGGATGATCAATAGCCATTTTCTTCACAAGAGAAACCAAAGCAAACTGCATGGTACAAGTTCATGTTACATTACATAAAGGAAAAAAAATATGAAAAACATTTGAAGTGTACAGTACAGGGGAAACCATAACCTGGAAATTAAGAGGTCCTTGACCATCCTTGGAGCTACCCATTCTAGAAGCAATTTGGTATACTAACGGTATAAATTTGAAGGATTGAACCTACAAACAGACTCAATGCAGTGAACATATGAAACCCTTAAATACAAGTTTTGAAAAGGGGGGATTGCCAATGTTTTATACTACAAACCTCATCAATTGTGCTAAGCATGCTATTTACAACATGTTTTCTAGAAGAAAGACTGAACCACAAGGAAACAATTCGAAACACCTGAAAGCAAATAAACTTGATAAATGAAACTATAATCCCTTGCAACACATGCAATATTTAAATGAAGTGTATGTGCATTGTGCATGAATCTATCAATAGCAAAACAAAGTAAGAGCAACTTCATACCACTCGCACATCATACTTGTCACCTATGACTAAACAATGTTTATATCCCTCCAATGCCAGATTAAGAAAATTGTCTCGATCATCCTGGGATGTTAAAAGACAGGGGAAATGGTACATATTATAAACTAGGAATTAAAGAATATACTCATTCGATTTTGAGATTTTGCTGCAGACAGAATTATAAAAAATTCTTCCTAACAGCTGAAACAAAATAGATACCTGTAATTTTTGTTCTTCTTCCTTATCCATGGCTACTTGCTTTTGTAGTTCTTGGATTTTCATGGTGTAGTCAGTTTTCTCCCCCTATGTTATGTACTACACGTGTTAGAGCACCAAAGAATATAAGCACGAAAGAAAATTTAGAAACTACCTTTGTTGAACTCCTTAACCTTTTAATGAGTGCTTCCAACTCTACAGTCTGTAAAATACATGGTTATAATAAGCAACATCAATAAAACTCGCTTATAATTTCACTATCTTTCAATCAACCCCAGTCTTTTTATTTCAATCAGTAAATGTACCTTATGCTTTCTTAAGCGCATTGCTGATTGCCATTCATTAGAGTTAAGTCTTTCTTCATGGCTCCTAAATAGAGCATCCGTATAATGTGCAAGATGAAAATGAGTCTGACATCTCCGCCCCATGGCCTTTTTATCCGCAGTTTTCACATCCTCGGTAATAGAGACTGCCGGTTTCAAATACTTCTCCAAAATTGTTCTTGAGCTACACGTTTAAATAAAAACAAGAGAATACAATAATTCATAGCCAAGCATAAAAACAGAGTATATATTATTTAAACATTGAACACAATTAAGCTTGTCCACTAACTTGCTAGATCTGGTCTCTGCCAGCCACTTCCCAATCAACCGATATACATCTGAAGCCACTTCATTACTTTGATAATTTTGGGATATGTACATTCCAAGGTTGATAGCCATCTCATTTTGACCTTGAGCGCGAAAAAGCTTTGCTTCTTCAATCTGCCATTCAGAAGCAGAGAAAACAATAATATTAGCAACAATTCCTAATAAGAAATAATACTGCTGATTTCTTTTTAAGCAATGTCTCAGCAAGATAAAGCTTGGATAAACCCACATTGGTTAGTCTAGGAATTTGGATTGGGCCTAACCCATCTCTACAAAAGCGACTTGTAGGGTGAGGATTGTCTCCGCTTATAAACACAACACAGGCTATATATTTTAGCAATGTGGGACTAAATCCACCTCTTCAAACCCAACACAATGAAGGTGTTGGAGGCTGCAATGAAGACAAGTCAAATGCCGCAACTTAGGCGACTATGGGTGTACCGCAATGAAGACAGAAATTCCAACAGTTAGAGATAGAGCTTGGAAAGACTTTATATAGAGTGACAACCCTCCTCTTAAAAGCCGGTTTTGTAAGATTGAGTTAGGTCAAACTCTAATTCTCTTAGGCCAAGCTTTATAAACACTGCACATGTCATATCAATGTGAGACTAAATCTACCCTTTCCAACCCAACACAATGATTGTGCTAGGGGCTGCAATGAAGGCAAGCCGAATACAGCAATTAGGCAACTAGGGGAGGACCACAATAAAGGCAGAATTTCCAACAAATATTTTTTACACCAACTTGACTAGGGTGTTGAAATATTTTATTATTATTAGCCTCGATACTATTTGATTTTATACTTATTGTAATTCCTTTGGAAAAAATATGATCATATTTCAAACTTGTCTTCATTTCAATGTGTTCTGCTATAAACATGAGTTATTGTCTATCACCAGACACACACACAATCGTGTCAGCTCTCTTACCCTTCCAAGCCAATATAAAGATGAGTGCTGCTCTTTGGTTCCAACGCAAAGGGTCTTAAACTCATGCAAAGCACCAGCTGCTTGAGAAAACCTAGATCCCTGCAAAAATGGTGAATAGAAAATAAGAAAAATAATTTGGGACTGAATGACATCATGATAGTACCATGGACCAGTTCACGTAAAAGCTTGAGTTGTTAGCTACAGACCCACCAATCCAATAATGATATTAAATCTATAACTCCCCCGCTTGATGAAGCCCTTAAGCAGGAACAATGGACAAACAATACAAAGGCCTACCTTATGAGTATAAATTTCATTTTAATCCGAATGAAAAAGGCATGCATAGAATTCTTCACCAATTGGTCAAACTGGTTCTAATAAAACCATGTTAAAGCTCAAGTAGCTTAATCAGAGGCTCAAAAATGATTTTTTTTTTTTTTTTAATTCCAACAATGATTATAAACCTAAGGAGGTATGGTGCAGACTACGTAAGATATTGCAAAACACAATCCCCATAACAAAGCTAAACAATGATTTTATACCTTCCGGAGTGTGGTAGCAGACTGTAGAAGATGTTGCAACATATTATCTCTACAACTCAAAGTTTGAAGTAGAACTCGTCGAAATGGTATAAATGGTTCTAGCAAATTCATATGCAGCTGCGTCCGTTGCAAAATTGAGCACCAATCCATATCCAGCCATGATAACTACTTGACAACATAAACAGTGCAAGGCATCAAAATCTATGATAAGTAGTCTGAAAATTGATTGTCTAATTCTTGCCTGAATACCATAGCAACAATAACCAAGTATTTTCTAAATAGGTGGGGTTAGTTACATGGATCAAATTTAGGTATATAATCCATCCATATACTTTACATATTAGAAAAAGAAAAAAAATGATATTGCCACGAAATGCTCAGATACAAAAATACCTGTTCAATGGAAGGAATCACAAGCTCAAGAGACACATTTCGCTTCTGAACAGAGAACTTTCTACTATCATCTTGGCAAGTTCTCCAGCGCAAATCCCAAGCCATGCCAAGATGATAAAGCATCTGTCAAATGATCATATGGAAGACAGAAGGAAAATAGCCTCATCTATTTTATTTGTTTTAATAAGTGTAAGGATCAAATATGCTTTTTTAAAATTAAAATGTTTTTTTTAGATTAAAATTCTACACATTTCTAGTACTTATGAAGTTAATCATCAATTTAAGTTACTTCACGTTCTCGAGCAATTCTACCAATCATTTTGTTAGGTTATAAAATAAAAAAGAAACAAGAAATACATTTCCATATGAAGAAAGCTGCTGCAAATAGGAGGGGTAAAATGATGGGATAAGGGAGAAATGCAGGACGTAAATGTGCTTTCACAAAGCATGAAGGTTTACGAAAGAAGAAAGAAACATGTTGCAAGTGAGGGGAAAATGAGAAGGGAGTGGGAAGAGGAATGAGAAGAATCGCGACATGGCAGTTGGAGAGTGGAGGAAAGGGATGCAGGAATCATACCGGGAAAGAGAAAGAATGGTGACATAGAGGAAGGATGTGATATATTTTCAAAAGCTATTCTAGAGGTTTAGCTGAGCAGGGGAGCTGTTTGTCTATCAGCAGGATTAGTGTCCATAAAATATTTGCTTCCGTCTTGTAAGAAGTTGTGCTCCATTCCAATCCCCTAATACTTTCTCTTTTAAGCATTCATACTATAATGTAGTTTTTAACTGAGGAATTCACTACTTCTCTGTCCTTAAAATCTGTCTTGTTTATACCTGGTACTCCTTTCAATTTGAATTCTCTCAAGTAACTTACTCGTTCTCACAATTGTTCACTAACCTTTGATGCTGACTTGTTTGTTATACAAGAGTGTGGTACAAGTTGGACGATTGGCGTAGGACATGAATCTCATGGTCTTTACTATCTCTAGTCTGATTCTTCTTGGATTTGCAGTGTCGCGCCTCACCGAAACTTATTCATGAACGACTAGGACATCCTTACTTGTCCAAATTGAAAATTATGGTTCCAAGTCTTAAAAAAGTAAAAACCTTGTCATGCAAGTCAAGTCAATTAGAAAACATGTTCAATCCCTTTTTGTTAGACAAGTTGAAAGCCGTGTGATTCACTGTTTCAGTTATTCATGCAGATATATGGAGCCCTATTCAGATATATGGGGCCCTAGTCGTTTGTACCTGCTACGGGTTATATATATGTTGTTACTTATATTGATGAATTTTATAGATGTACTTGGGTTTTCTTAATGAAAGAATGAACTGAAATTCTCCCCATCTTCACTTCTTTTGTTTATGAAATTAAGGCCTAATTTGGTTAGACAATTTTTATTCTTAGAAGTGACAATGCAAAGGAATACTTCTCTTTAACTATTACTTCCTTTTTGACATCACAGGGAATTCTCATTCTCCATCAATCTTCCAGCCTTCATCTCCCTCAACAAAATGGCATAGTTGAAAAGAAAAACAGACACCTTGTTAAGAATGCTCGAACATTGTTGCATCATAGAAACTTACATGTCCGTCATTGGGGTAAGGCAATTTTAAAAGCTTGTATTTTGATTAATCAGATGCCCACTTCCTCTCTATATAACAAAAGTATCTCACTCCATCTTATTTCTAAAAGAACCTTTGTTTCATGCCGCTCACGTGTTTTCTGAAAGTTTAGATAAGTTGTCTACCCGAGCCATTTAATGGGTTTTTCTTGGATACTCTAAATTGCATAAAGGATGTCTTTGTTACTCTCCAATTCACAGTTGTTATTATGAAAAACCATATTTTCTACCATCCTCAATTGAATCCAATACCATTCAAAAAGTTTTTCTTATTCCCTACTTTGGTCCATCATTCTCTCCTCTGCAGGAATTAATTTCAACTATAGATTCCACTCCAAATAATCCTTCGCCCACGCCATCTCAAAGATCACTCATTACATACTAGTGGCGCCCACATGTTCCTAATAGTGGACTGGAAGGCACTGAAAGACAAAGTGAATCATGTCCAAATCAGAAATTTCTACCCAACCGGTGAGAGCGTTAATCTGGTCATAAAAGATCCGAAGATTGGTTAGAAAACTCATCTACCTTACTGTTGGAATTTCCTTACCTTACAAATCAGTTTTGTAAAGATGAGTTAGGTCCAACCCACGCATTCTGAAATGGTATCATAACTATTATTGTAGTTAGTAAATAGCTCAGCTTTCTTATGTACTGTAACTGACACCTGTCAATCTCTAGAGAAATACTACCTACATTAGCAAGTCACCATGTTACCACTATAAGTAACAAGGTGCCACCTCACATGTAACTACTTTCTATAGTAACAGAATTGAGATTTCAGTTAGAGAAATGAAGATCTCATCACCTACTCTAGCTTCTAACAATAATAACCTATCCAAGATCATTTGTTGGGCTTCCCACATCGTCTACACTTCGACCTCATTGAGGTCCAAGCGTGAGGAGGGTGTTGGAATTTCCGCCTTCATTGCAGTCCGCCCCTAGTCGACTAAATTGTGGCATTTGGATTGTCTTCGTTGCAGCCTCTAACACTTTCATTGTGTTGGATTTGAATGGGAGGATTTAGTCTCACATTGTTTAGAAATATGGTTTGTGTTGTTTTTAGAAGTGGGGGCAATCCTCACCAAACAAGCTAGTTTTGTAGGGATGAGTTAGGCCCAATCCAAATTCTAAGACTTACTATTACAAGGCCGGATATTTTGTTTGCAGTTGGAGTGGTAATTCAATTTATGCAATCTCCTCGTAAGAATCACTAGGATGGAGTAACTTGAATTCAGAGAGGTACATTAAAAGAAACCCGAGACAAGGATGGTTTTATGAAGATAACAGAAGCAGAAGCACTCATATAGTCGGATTTTGCAATGCAGATGGGCAAGTTCACCTACTGATAGGCGTTCTACTTCAAGGTATTGTGTTTATGGGAGGAAATCTCATATCATGGAAGAGAAAGAAGCCAAATATGGTTGCAACTTGCAAGGTCTAGGGCAGAGGCGGGCTGAATATAAAGCTATGGATTTAGCCACATGTAAACATTTGGATTAAACAACTTCATGACTTGAAACTTCGAGATACTCAGCAAATGAAACTTTGTTGATAACAAGGCAGCACTACACATAACCTCAAATTCAGTGTTTTATAAGTGAACTAACATATTGAGATTGATTGTCATTTCATTCGGGAGAAAGTCATTTCTAAAGAAGTTGTCACTGAATTTGTTAGTTCCAACGATCAACTGGCAAACATCTTCCCAAAATACTTAAAAGGGGGTCGCGGATTCAAAAGGTTGGATAGGAATAAGGATGTACATTCAAGGTTGTCGTCTTTTCCGTTCCATTGTGTTTTTGGTGCTTAGCCTATCGTTGTATCAAGATTCAAAAGTTTTTTATTACTGACAAACATAGAGGTTGAACAATTGAGTTGCATTTTGTCAGCCACTTTGAGATCAATTACACAGATTATTGCTTTAAGGATAACACAACATAAATCCACTTGATACAGGAAATTAATTAAAATCAGTCGTGCTTAGAACATCTCTTGAAAGTTGGCTAATCTTATCTTAAAGTATATTAGATCATCGCAGGAGTTAGTTATGATCATAATTGACCCTTTGTTAATTAGGATTAAAAGTCAGGTTTTGGTATAAATAAAGGTGTGTGATTACTGTTTAGTCTTTCTAGAACATCAAAATAAAACCAAAACCAATTCAAAGTTCACTCCTTTCTTATGTAAACCCGATAACTTCAATTAACACTCGTGTTAAGGACTTACAATTTGGATAAACAGTGGTTAAAGATATCATGTTAAGGATCTACAATTAGAATAAACGGTGGAAAAAGATATCATGTTAAGGATCTACAATTAGGATAAATGGGTACCTGGAGTCTGATGATAGTCAAATAAATGTACTCAGTGCTCTCTTCACTTGCATGAGAAACAGACCACACAAGCTCCTAGAACACACAACATCTTCAATTGCCTGAAGTCCTCAAGCACATCAACACAACAGAAAAAACAAATATTACCTGCTTTGAATCTCTCAGTTTTCTCTGGAAATCACTTAAATCACCTTCCTGGAGTGCCCTTAAACAACTGAATATTAAAATAATTAGACAATGCACATTCATGGCCAACAACCGACATAATCAAATGCTAGTGCCATTATGTATTAGTTTGGGAATGCAATCTGAGGTTTGTGTTCAAATAAAAACAAAGGGGTTTGAGTTCACACAAAAACAGTATTTGGTCTCCCGACCCAAGGCTCCACTACAGCATAATTAACAGATAATTAATTACTTAGTAAATTAACGGAATCATATTTACCCTACGAATGAGGGAATTATTCACACTTTTTTCAAGGTTTAACAAAACAAAAAACACCATGCCTTGTTAATGGATTTGAATAAATACCAGTTATCATGGTACTGTATAAATTAATTAATGAGCAAGAATTTTCAACTTCAACTCAATAAAAGAAAAAAGCTAACCATAATACCTGTGCAAATTTTCATTGAATTGGTGACGTTTAATATTTTGAGTTGGAGGAAAACTAGTTCCTACACATGGTAAAGAGAACTCCCAGTTCCCAGCACGCCAGGCTGACTCATACTGCAATTCAGCAAATTCTTTGTCATGCTGAAGCTCTTCTTTGCTTGATGTCAACCCTTGACAATACATGTCAAGCACATGTGTGCAACCAATTTGTTGCAATGATCTAATCAACCCTTTGTAAGCTCTTCCCTGCTTCATCTCAACCTCTGAGGCAAAATATGAAGATTTTTCTGTTCCAGCTTGCTCCAGTGATAAACTTATTGAACTGCTGTCCTTTGGTAATAAGACACCTGATTGAACTTGCAAATCATAATACTCAAGAGCCTTTCCCCAGTTTCCTTCATGCTCGAACGTGATTACTTGAGAAGTCAACTATTATTGGCAATATAAAATAAATTAAAAAACATATAAGGCTAAAACCAAAACAAATAGCATTGAAATATGAAGAAAAAAACTGCCTAAATCTACAAAGAAGCAAAAACAAATAGCATTGAAATATGAAGAAAAAAAAACTGCCTAAATCTACAAAAAAGCTAGGAAAATTATACTCATTGTAAAATTGAGTACACCAATTAGTCAAACTATCTCCTCACATTGAACGTTAATGGGTCTGCACCTAAAAATGAGCTTAAGCTTTTAGGTTGACTTGGCTCCGGTCAACATTTTACTCCACCATTTAGTTATGAGATGATAAAACAAGGAGAGATCATGCTCACTAACCTTGTGGCACTGAAGAATTCCATATAAGCTATCAGGTTCGTTGATTCTAGTGACGGCTGAAACAAGTATTTCAATATGAGCAGGCAACTGGTATAATAGAAGCCAACAAAGAGAAAAGATGTCATTAGTTACAGACATGAACATGAACCAAGGCAATCTTCAATAACAGTTTACAAATGTATATCTATCCCAAGCACCTAGTTACCTATATAAAACAAAACAGCTAAATAAATTATAGTCTAAGTCAATAAAAGGAAAAACATCACATCAAAATATTTAGTACAGCTTACCATTTCGTTGTGAGAGAAATCTGGACCTCCAACAGTCAAAGCTTTGAATTCCTCTTCGCACCAGTGTTCCACATACATCACTGATGTAAAATATGACCCACAGCTCTAATAGGACAAGAGGCACGTGTAGTGAAAATTTTATAACAAATTTATAGAATAAGAAAGGATAATATACGAAACTAAAGTGAAAAGGAGAGAAAAAGAGTGCAGACAATCTGACACTTACAACTGCTGCCTTGGCAACAAGTAGATAATCAATTGAAAGCCAATAAACCTTGAAAAAATAAGAAAAAATAATGTGTTAAATTAAATTAGAAACAAATATATTGCACTCTCTATATTCAAATTCTTCATGAAACAATGAACTCTTAGAAAGCAAACTGCAAAGATGACAATACTTTCTCCCATGAAGATGGTGATTCTGCCAAGCCACTAGAAACAACAGCAGATTGTCTCTGTCTCGCCTTTGCAGGAGTGGACCGAGATTTTGAGCTATAATTTGGAGCTCTTGAATTCTGCAAAACCAAACCACAGTTACCAACAAAGCGACAGTAAAAAAAGTGAACACAACAATTACTTCATGAGGTTAAGTTTTGGGAAGATTAGAGTGATAATCGTGTTGTATTGGACATGTCTCAAATCAACTTTTTTTAAGAAACAAACAAACAAACACATCAAGACAGATTGTAAAAATTCACTAGAGCAGACTTATCTATAGATATCATATCACCACTCGTTTTCTTAATTCCAATGACCAGTACATATATGTTTTAACTAAGATCTTAAAAAGTTCTTGAATAACTTATACATATGTACCAAAAATGCTTCTGGTGGGACCTTGCTATTAATAATTGTCACAGTATAATTCAGTCTCCACTATGTTTTAACACATAGATTTCATCATATGTCTCTCACTTTCTTTTACTTTAAAATACTTTGGACGAAATGAATTTCAATAAATAATTATGAATACTCTCAGAATTTGGGTTGAACTTAAGGTGAGTACTACCCTCCATTTATAAACACGTGTTTAGGTCATATCTCATGCACTGCAGGATTGTATTGAGTAATACTTACATAGTGCATAAAACACCTAAGACCCTCAGCTATCAGAACAAAGGTATTGGGCCTCTCGGGTCACGCTATAGTGTTAATAACTGGGAATAACCTGACATTTTGACAATGTGATTATAAGTGGGAGATAATCTTCACCTTATAAGTCGGTTTTGTAAGATTGAATTAAGTCCAACACAAATCCTAATAAGCACAAACCTGAAAAAGTTCTACACTGTAGAAATAATAACAATCAATCAAAAATATCTACATGTTTACGTAATTCTAAAGATTATTGTAGAAATTTAATTTAAAATGATCTCGGTGCAAGGTGAGTGTGGGTTTTAATGTTTATAACTTTATGTTATATGTAGGGTGTAGGTTTATCTGTTCGAGTTTGAGCCACAGTTCGGTAAAGCTAATCCACCTCTACCCACCTGAATGCCAACCTATATAACACCATCAGACTGCTCAGATATAGTGTCCTAGAAACCCTTAATTACTAAATAATTGGCATCTAACTATAGATGACAAAATTATCACAACATAATTTAAAGATAAGAAAATCTTATTAGGTTTTTGACCTGAGTTTACAACTCCATTACCTTTGGAAACAATCAATAGCACTTATATTTTTTATGTGAATTTAGCCTTTTGAAAAGAAAAAAAAAATGGATTAATGAAGTATATTAGGCTCAGAAAAAATAAAAAAAGCCAAGCAACTTTAAGAACTACTCAAGAAAAATAAAATAGTACTATTTCTAGCATTGTAAAATTCTCAAACTTACCAACAAAAAGGATAAAATATCATAAGATTAAAATAGGGCATGCAAATTATATTCACCTTGGACACTTCATGCCTTGATGGCACAAGTGAAGATCGCTCCATGACATAACAAACACGAAGTTCATTAAGGCAATTCAAAATCACTTGAATTGATTTGATCATCTTATTTGACTTAACAAATATATGCTCCTTCAACTGCAAAGTTCAACAACAAACACATCATGTCAACTAGCAGAAAACAAAATAAACTTGAATTTATTTTTAAAGTACATGTTGAAGTTGGCTTAAGATAAGGAGGAAGAGAAAGAACAGTTACTTTGAGGCATGATTCTAGTTTTATTATTATGAAACAAAAGACTAAGCTTTGACCCTTATCTAAATTAAATAAAGAAACTAATCATTTTTTTTTCTTTTTGATGCAGTAAGGAAACTAATCATGATAATAGCTCCAAAGATATATGCTTTGAAGGGACACACCTATCAATGCCTCTAATTGTCATGGCTGAATTACCCAACCCTGTTTTTCGCAATTAGATTGTTATAGCTTGCTCTGCAGTCTCTTTCTCAGCCACTATTCCCACACCAGTAAATCTATAGTTGGTATTTCTCATACTACATATGTAGGATCTTGGACTTTGGATTCTATTACATGATATCACATAAATGGCAATCCCTGTCAATTATTGACATCTTCACCAAATCCTTTCAAGGTCCTACAGTATTCAATATGTGCAACAAACCGGATACATATAACTTATATGCTCTGGCTTTAAGAAAGCGTTGATTGTATTGATTTCTTTCCTCGTGTTTTCATTGATATGATTATTTTCCTCATAGTAGATTCATAGCTACGTACGACTTATCTCTATCCCTGTATTTTGGCGACTTAGTATCAAGATATATTTATATTGTATTTTCACACCATCTAGAAAGAAATGCATTTGCAGAGGCAAAAACAATAAACTTAATAACTTTGTCCCACAATTCAGGCAGTAGACCGGTGGTGCCAGATTTATATCATCGTCATTTTCAAAATTACTAAAAGACAGAATCAATAGCTCTATAAAAATAATTAAAACAAATAAAGGAGAAGGAGCAGAGTTTCCATCTATAGAATATGACCTGCAAAGAAATTAATTTGTGAAGATCAATCTCCATATCCTTCCTCGCAGCAATGTTGACAAATATACTAGGCAAAAGAAGCTCGGCAGCTTCAGCTTTCAACAGTACCATATCTTGGCATAATCTGGAAGCAGTGTCCTAAGAAGATGAGTGATGAAAAGGGGAGAGAGCAAGATAAAGGCCAGCTACTTGCTAAAAGCTAGTGGATCTTAACATTCAACATTTATTTAGTAATGTCCCACCATAATACCTTAGTACCACGTCATTGCAGTAGACAATAAGTGAATACACCAAAGGGCAAACCCACGTCTCAAAAGATTTACCATCTGTCGACCAAACAGTAGACTTCTCCAATGAAGTTTTTTCAACTGAAAAATAAAGGATAATTGTTGCAAATGTTAAATTTTAATCCCACATTGAAAAGACGTAAAGCTTAAATATAATTTAGAAAGAGTAGCATCTCTCACTTTACAAGTCGGTTTTGTAAAGATGAGTTAGGCCCAATAAAAAAATCTATTACAAGCCTATCCGTTTGGGCCACCCACAAAATTATCCACACACCAAGCCCATTAGTATTGAGTGTAAATGGTTGTATTAGGAAAACAACTACATATTTAAAAGAGATAAAGTTTGTAAAGTGTTTATAAAGTATGTCACCACTCATCTTACAAGGCAGTTTTGTAAGAGTGAGTTAGGCCCAATATAAAAATATAAAGAACCCCTTATTACTTGTCAAGTTTCTGTGGTATAGATTTTAGCTAAATGAGTTCTAAACTCATCAAAATTGTAGTCATAAAGTTTACATAACAAAATGGAGAGGTAGTTTGTGATTTCGCTCTACTTATTTGATTGGGGTCACCTTTGTCCTTCGGACATGTAGGTTAGACTTAGTTGTTAATTAAACATAGCTTCAGATTTATAATTTGGCAAACTATTACTTCAATTAAATATAACTATTGATGATCTGAATAGTCCAATTGGATTTTTCTTCTGAAATAGCAAAGTAATAGATGGTGAAATAAATGAACTGAGGCCTGTAGCAGTTCAGAAAATTCATATAAAATACATGCATGTTTTATTTTTTAATGCATTTTGAGTAGATAATAAATCTGCACCTAATTGCTATTTTATGTTTCTGTTTTTATTGTTAATAGATTTGTGGCTTGAAGACTTCAGCAATAGTACATAAGTTGTGATTGTTGTTGGGTTATGTGAGCTACAATTCTGTAAGGACAAGATAGATCAAGGTTGAGGGTTGAAACAAGAGAAAGGTTATTGGAAGATGTGTAAGTTGATCAGTTTGCATTGTGAAGCTGTGAAAAGACTCAGAAGGTTGCATCGGTTTCATCCTGTACCCCCTAAATAGGAATTGAAGAAAAGTCTAAGTAATGGAAATAATAATTAAATGAAATCCATTGATTCCATCTTGTTGCATTCAATTCCATCCTACTTTAAACATTCCAAGCAATGAAATCTAGTATCATGCCACTCCATTCCATCCCTTTTCATCAATCCCGGCATAACACTGAAGTTATTAATAGCACCTTGAACTCTTAGGATTGATTCCGAAGTTTCTTTATGTTTCATGATTTGTATTAGTGTATGAGAATTAGTACTACTAATTTTGTATAACAACATATTACTGGGGAGAATTAGTACCATAAAAATTGTCATGCAAGTGATTGCTTACAGTTCATGGAACTGCCGAACTTGCAGCCAGAATTTAGGTAAAACTAACTGGCCTTCACTTCAGTTCACCCTCCTATGAGCCTAAAGCTACATCGTCAAAATGCAAAATATGTCATTTCCAGCCATTTGTTGTGCTAAAGATTACATTAAGGTTGGAAAAGAAACACGACGGGGATGATAAGTGTTGATATAGTGTAAAGAATATTTGTATATAGAATAGTCCCACATCAACTATATCATGTACTTAGTTGTAATCTCTCTATATATAATAAAGTTTCTGTGGTGCTTTAAAAAACACACGGTTTATTCAAATGTCTCTCGTATTTCAACATGGTATCAGAGCCTTGTTTAAGATCCGGTGGGCCACCTATTATGGTTTCCGCTATCGGGCCACCCACCATTTATTTCCACGCTCCAGTTGTCTAGTCCTGGGCGTGATGGGGTGTGTTAAGAGTCTCACTTCGAACAATATATGGCCTGAACATGTGCTTATAAGTGGAGGCAATCCTCACCCTACAAGCCGGTTTTGTAGGGTTGAGTTAGGCTCAACCACATTTCTTAACATGGTATTTCAACCAAAACAAATGTCTACTTAAACCATAAGATTACAAGCGTAATGTCATTCCAAGCCAGTTCTACAAGCATTCCTAAAACATATTAAGATTCATGTAATAGATGAACAGAAACAGGTTATTTTACCTTTTGACTTCCTATCCAAATCCAAAAGGAAATTTTCCACAAGTTCGATATTAACGCCTTTGGAATGTATCTGCAATAATAAAAATTATCATATGATAGGTACTGAAAGCAAAACAGAAATGGTACGAGAATTCAAAAAACCAAGCCTGATAACAAGGAATAAGTGCAGAAAATATGGATGCAGAAATGTGAACACCAAAAAGAGACGCAGTGCCTTCTCTGGCTGGTGAAATCAGCCACTCCCAATAATTTCAAAACGAGAAGCTTATTTTAAAATAATATTAGGTGTTGAGCAGTTTGGTTTTGGGTGCCAACTTCAGTTGGGATGTCCGTGCCTTCAAGTTTTGTTTCACTTTAACTTTTTGCTTGAAGAAAAAAAACTCCTTCTAAAGGTTAAGTTTAGGAAAGTGGTATAATGAGAAGGTAATCCTCCTTTCATGGTCGGTAACTTTTAAGAAAAGGTTGTGATTTCTGCAAATTCCAAATCTCCTACCCACTTCCATGTCCCAACTTGCGCCCCACCACAATCATAGACACTTTCAACTTATTCAAGTCTTGAAAATTCAAAAAGAAAATAAAAATAAAGTTGATGAGTTTTTTGTGTGAACTAAAATATTACCTCGACGAGAGACTTTTGGTAAGAATCAAATGACTGTAAAGCTTTTTGGCCTCTTTCAGTCGAAAGAATTCCCTGTAAATCCAAACACATGATGCAATTAATCATTATAGAAGCAATAAATCATGTGCAATTAATTCATCACACGTACAAAGCACATAAAATAATAAACATTTAATATATTATCAGAAGTAGTTTACAAATAAGACACAACAAATTACAAATGAATTACAACACTGAAGTTATACAAATAAGACACAAAATGTAAAAATACTTCGTAAACAGTTTGCCAAAAATCACAGCTATAACCAACATATATTGGTTATAACCAACATATGTTGGTCCAGGGGACAAAACGCTTGATTCTTGTTGCCCAAATTATTAGGTTTGCGTCTTGGGAATTGAAAAATTAAGCACCGAAAGAGCTTTGTTTTCTTAAGTGGTTCCAACTATCACAACTTTGCCTTGTCGGGGGTCTGATGCAGCTTCCAAATAATACCAAAGGTCTCGAAATAAACAAGCATACAGCCATATCCATAACTATATCTCGTTTAATTTTACGTTCAAGTACAAAAATAGAATCAAGAAAATAGATGAGTTTCTTCAAAGGTTAATTACTAGTGAAATACACTTACACGGAGAGTTTGTGATGCCATATCAACAATTTTCACTGAATCATCCATCAGATACTTCATTAGTAATTTCATAAGGACAACTAGAAGTTCTTCAGATATGCACACATCTACGTTGTAACCGGTTTCCCCTACACTGCAGTTATCAATTGACTTGCTTGGATGTATATGAGTACTCTTTCCTGGAAGATGGAAAACAACAGAGTGTGGGTCTCCACCACCAACCTGCAGCAGTGCAGCCTCAATGAAATTTCTTTACGAGAAGGGATATAATCAATTTGACAAGCACACAGTTTAACATGATAATTTAGTTACTCAAAGTAAATTAATCAATGATAGCTTCATTACATTTATTTTAAAATATAAGCAGTATTTAATATATTGTTATTTCTCTTCATCTAATAATTATGTGGAAACTAGAACTATAAAAGTTAAATGATAACTTGATTCCAAATAAGGAGTGATGCTAGTCAGCAAGCTACGAGATAAATAGCTGTCTTTCAAATCATAGCCACCAAAAAGGGAGTGGAACTTTCGTAGATCCTACGAGAATTTCTACCAGTAGTAAAGAATGCATTAGACAATCCCAGCATTTGTCAAAAGTTAATTATTGAGGAACCCAAATAGAATGCTGCAAGTGGTAGCGGCCTCCGTCTCCTAGGGAAAGGAGGGAAAGGTTCCCTGCTCAATCGCTGGTATAAAATATTTCGGGAGGAAGGGATGTACCCATTGAGCTATGGGAGCCCCGGGGTAGGCCATGCTCACCCATGACTTGCCATTTACCACCCCAAAGTCCCATACACCATTTCGTTGCGAGACATATATACATAAAAAATAATTGAGGAAATAAAAGACACAAAGAGTAAACATGTGAAACGCAAGTGTGATGTATAAGTGAAAAGACAAGGAGAGCATGAAGGTCCTATTAAAGCCTCGCTCTGTCATACCCTAGAAATGAAATCTGAAACCAATTCTCTGACACCATTTGCATCATCCGAGCCACACATGTGAACAAGTGTCCAAACTGCATGCACTATTTCATGGTCACCATACCAATACTTGTCCTTAAAGTGACCTTCTGATCCCCCTCTTTTTTGAAAGGTTTCTTCAACCAGTAACTTCTTATGCAATGCCTGGAGACTGAAGATAAGCCGTATTCAAAAATCACAAATCACAAATCACGGAAACTTCAACACAACATAACCAAAATGCAAGTCATACTGTCTTTCATCTAATATTTATTATGTAAATACTTGTCCTCCTATTCTCTGTCTCTCTCTAGAAAAACTCATTTACACAGTATAACTTTCACGAGATCAAGACTAATTTAGTTATATTTGAATATCAGAAAGCAATTTCAGGCTATAGTCATAGAAAAAACGAAAAATAAAAAATAGAAAAGACTATTGAGAAAGGAAATTACCTTGACAAAAGTAACCTTGGTGGAAGGTAGCAAGACCTCTTTACAAACTGAAAATGAACAGTGTGACAGATAATAAGTTAAAAGAGAATAAGCAAACCTCATGCTCAAGATTTTTTTCTTTAAAAAACATAACATTAAAATATCCTTTTAATGTTTTAAAAATCTTTCTTAAGGCTTTAAAAAAAATCAGACTTTGAAAACAAAGACATATTTCTAATTAATTTAAAAAGCTACTTTGGGTAGCTTCTAAAAAATCTATATTGCTTGTATTTGTTAAATGTCTGATTGTTGTGTCTAGATCATACCATACTCACTTCTATTTATCCTAGCAAGTACAAGAAATATAATGAATGTAAATGAATATGATTTGCTAATTCAAAACTTAATAAATATATGGATTTGATTTTTTTTTTTATTCTAACACTCCCTCAAAGGGTGTAACTTCGGTACAGCCATATAAGATTGTAGAAAAGGAAATTAAGAAAAGCACCAACAGGAAAAAGTATCAGTAGCTGGATGAAGAACAAACCATGAGCACAATAGGACAGAACATCAACCAACTAAGAGCTAATAATAGATTACATTGAAACCAAACGAGCACAAATCCTTGTCGGGCAGAGAGAAAATGTAAAGGAGAAAAGCTGTTTGCACAAGAAACAGTGGTGTCACTGTTACAAAACAAGAAAATAAGGCTGGATTACGAACCAAACTGTAGAAGCTAGGTGCACAAGTACAAAAAAGGGTGCCAGAAAGCTTACTTTAGGTGCTCGCTCGCATAACTAAAGGGAGCAGTGGGAAATGGGAAGTTAAATCATTAGAATTTATATAGAAAAGGTTGCCAGATAGACCGCCACACGTGGGGGAGGTATCAAAACTTGAGAATCTCTCGAAGCTCCGAAGAGACGAATGTTGAGACGACATAGATGGCACATCACGGTTTGAATAGTGGTAGTTTTGTTGGTTAACGTTGGCAGAATGTGCTCCAGCACTGTAGAGGACAGTGATGGAAGCCAAAAATGGTGAAGTGTGGTTGGGCCTAACTCAACCCTACAAAACCGACTTATAGGGTGAGGATTGCCCCCACTTATAAGGACATGTTCAGGCCATATATTGTCCGATGTGGGACTCTTAACACACTCCCTCACGCCCAGGACTAGACAACTGGAGCGTGGAAATAAATGGTGGGTGGCCCGATAGCGGAAACCATAGAAGGTGGCCCACCGGATCTTAAACCAGGCTCTAATACCATGTTAAAGTTTGACCTAACTCATCCTTACAAGCCGGTTTTGTAGGATTGAGTTAGGTCCAAGCCACATTTCTTAACATGGTATCAAGAGCCTCGTTTAAGATCCGGTGGGCCACCTTCTATGGTTTCCGCTATCGGGCCACCCACCGTTTATTTCCATGCTCCAGTTGTCTAGTCCTGGGCGTGAGGGGGTGTGTTAAGAGTCCCACATCGGACAATATATGGCCTGAACATGTCCTTATAAGTGGGGGCAATCTTCACCCTACAAACCGGTTTTGTAAGGATAAGTTAGGTCAAACTTTAACACAAACTATAGGTTGTTTCGCTGGCTCCCAGGGAGATGCAGAAGCACTTGAAAAGTATAGAAACTTGCAGGAAAACTTAGCTGGCAGGATCAAATGGAAAACAGTTTTAGCTTTGCATAAAATTGTGAATAGGAATTAGTTTAAATGTAATTATTTAGTGTAATTACCGATATAGCCCTGTAACCTTTATATATACGAGAAATAATAATGAGAAAAATATCAAGCCAAGAATTATTGACATGGTATCAGTAGGTTTTCGATCAAACCTGTGAGTTTTAGGTTAATCTTGGCTTTATTCAGCGTCACCCCACTGGGTCGCTCTTGAAATCGTCTCGGTAGATCTCGTTTCTCGGTAATTGAAATCATCTCGGTTCTCGGTAATCTCTTCCAGGATTGCGATTCTAATCTCGGGTGCTTACAAATCGTGTTTGCTTTGATCGTGTTATCGTATCGGTGTCGGCAAGTATTCTGAATTAGGGTTTTGACTCGGTGTCGGCAAGTATTCTGAATTAGGGTTTTGACTTGGTGTCGGTGAGTATCCTGAATTGGGGTGTTGATTTGGTGTCGGCAAGTATTTTCTTCAGTGTTCCGTTGGTGTTTCTTGTTTCACGTTAACAAAATTGTTACGTTAACAAAATTGTTCTTAAGTCATCTCTGATATTATGGCTTCCGAAGAAGAGATAGATCATATTTGTGTTCGTTTTACCGGAAAGAATTATCTTGTTTGGGAATTTCAGTTTCGGATGTATGTCAAAGGGAAAGGATTATGGAGTCACTTGGACGATGTCTCTTTGGCACCGTTAGAGACAACTGACTTAGATGCATGGGAAATAGAAGATGCTCAGATTATCACTTGGATTCTCGGTACTATTGATCCTCACATGATTAATAATTTGCGATCTTTTTCCACTGCCCAAGAAATGTGGAACTACTTGAAGCGTATCTATAACCTAGACAACGCGGCCAAACATTTTCAGTTGGAGCTAGACATTGCCAATTACAAACAAGGCAATTTGTCTGTTCAAGAATATTATTCTGGTTTTTTGAATTTGTGGACAGAACACTCTGCGATTATACATGTTGATGTTCCCAAGAGTTCTCTCGCGGATGCCCAAGAGGTCTACAATACTAGTAGGCGAGATCAATTTCTCATGAAGCTTCGTGCAGAATTTGAGGTTGTCAAAGGTGCTTTGCTGAATAGGAATCCTGTTCCTTCTTTAGATACATGTGTTGGTGAACTTCTCAGAGAGGAACAACGTCTTGCTACTCAAGGATCCATGTCTCACGATGTTGTCATTTCTGAGTCTGCTATGTTTGCATATGCTCCTCAGAGTAGAGGTAAAGGTCGTGATATTCGACATGTCCAATGTTTCTCTTGCAAACAATTTGGACATTTTGCTCAGAGTTGCAGTAAGAAGTTTTGTAATTATTGCAAGCAGCGGGGCCATATTATCTCTGATTGTCCCACCCGTCCTCCACGATCAGCACAACGCTCGGTGCAAGCATTTCCTGCTAGTACAAGCTCTGCAGTTGGTTCTTCCATCACCAATCCATCTAATGGTGGTGCTCTCCAACCTGAAATAATCCAACAGATGGTACTTTCCGCTCTTTCAACCTTGGGAATTCAGGGTAAGTCTTCGAATGTTTCCTGCCCGTGGTTTCTTGATTCTGGTGCATCCAATCACATGACAGCCTCTTCTGAATACTTGCACAATTTACATTCTTACCATGGTAATCAGAAAATTCAAATTGCGGATGGTAATGCTCTCTCTATCACGAATGTTGGTGACCTCAACTCTGATTTTCGAGATGTGTTTGTAGCACCTGGACTTGCTTCCAATTTATTATCTGTTGGTCAATTGGTTGATAATAATTGTAATGTAAATTTTTCTCGTGATGGTTGCCTTGTGCAGGAACAGGTGTCGGGGAAGGTGGTTGCGAAGGGGCCTAAAGTGGGAAGACTGTTTCCACTTCAGTTTATTTCTAGTCATTTATCTCTTGTTTGTAATAATGTCTTGAATTCTTATGAGGATTGGCATAGAAAACTGGGTCATCCTAACTCTGCTGTTTTATCTCATTTATTTAAAACTGGTTTATTGGGAAATAAAAATGTTGTTTCTAATGCCTCTCTTTCATGTTCTGTTTGCAAATTAGCTAAAAGTAAAACACTTCCTTTTCCGTCTGGTGCTTCTCGGGCTTCCTCTTGTTTTGAAATGATTCATAGTGATGTATGGGGTATGTCTCCTGTAGTTTCTCATGCTCGCTATAAATATTTTGTCACATTTATTGATGATTATAGTCGTTTTACTTGGATATATTTTCTTCGGTCTAAATCTGAAGTGTTTTCTATGTTTAAGAAATTTCTGACATATGTTGAAACTCAATTTCATGAAAATGTTAAAAAATTTCGCTCTGATTCTGGTGGTGAGTACATGTCTCGCGAGTTTCAAGAATTTCTTCAACAAAAAGGCATTTTGTCTCAACGATCTTGTCCCAATACCCCCCAACAAAATGGGATGGCAGAACGCAAGAATCGTCATTTGCTTGATGTGACCCGCACTTTACTTCTTCAAGCTTCTGTACCACCCCGATTTTGGGTGGAGGCTCTTTCCACAACTGTCTTCTTGATCAATCGTCTTCCTTCTACGGTTATTGATCTCGATTCTCCTTTTTTTCGTCTTTTTAAAATTCAGCCTAATTATAATGATTTACATACTTTTGGATGTGTTTGTTTTGTTCACTTACCTCCATTTGAAAGGCATAAGCTTGGAGCGCAGTCTGTTCAATGTGCGTTTATGGGGTATAGTCACTCTCATAAGGGATTTGTGTGTTATGATATCACTAACCATCGTTTTCGCATTTCTAGGAATGTGACATTTTTTGATAATCAGTTTATGTTTCCATGTGTTTCTCCTGTCATGAATGATATTGTTACTCTTCCTAAGTTTTCTATTATGCCTCAATCTATAGAACGCTATAAACCAGGTCATGTATATGTCAGAAAACACAAACAGCAGGTTCCCACACCCCTTCCCGACGCTGAACCGCCACCTGCTCCTGTAACGGTTGAACCACGACGTTCTGGTCGAATATCTCGAGCACCAGATAGATATTCACCAGACAGGTATGATTCCTCACATACTTCTCTGACTGCCACACTCTCTAGCATATCTATTCCTACTTGCTATTCACAGGCTGTTAAAGATGTACGTTGGATAAAAGCAATGAATGAGGAACTTCAAGCTCTTCAAGAGAATTTCACATGGGATATTGTCTCTTGTCCTCCTAATGTTAAACCCATTGGCTGCAAATGGGTGTATTCTGTGAAATTGAATTCTGATGGGTCCCTCAACCGTTTCAAGGCTCGCTTGGTTGCCTTAGGAAACAAGCAGGAATATGGAATTGATTATGATGAGACATTTGCACCGGTTGCCAAAATGACATCTGTTCGTACGGTACTCTCTATAGCTGCTTCTAACGGGTGGGCTCTTCATCAATTAGATGTGAAAAATGCTTTTCTTCATGGTGACCTGACGGAAGATATTTATATGACTCCTCCTCAAGGTTTATTTCCGTCATCTAAGGGTGTGTGCAAGCTCAAACGCTCCTTATATGGTTTGAAACAAGCACCTAGAGCATGGTATGAAAAATTTCGCTCCACTCTACTTGGGTTTTCCTTTACTCAGAGTCAGTACGATTCTTCTCTATTTATTCATAGAACATCTACTGGAATTGTCCTACTTCTTCTGTATGTTGATGATATGATTATTACTGGTTCTGATCATGCTTCCATTCATAGCCTCAAACAGCAGTTACAAGCAGCGTTTCATATGAAAGATCTTGGTAATTTGCATTATTTTCTTGGTCTTGAGGTTCATTCTACATCCAAGGGCATATTCCTCCATCAACACAAGTATGCCACAGATTTAATTTCTATGGCTGGTCTGCAATCGGCTAATCCAGTGGATACTCCTCTTGAGGTTAATGTTAAATATCATCGTGATGATGGTGATCTGTTGCATGATCCCTTATTGTATCGTCAACTCGTGGGTAGCCTTAATTACCTGACTATTACTCGCCCTGACATATCATTTGCTGTTCAACAAGTAAGTCAATTCATGCACTCTCCTCGCCACCTTCACTTGGCAGCAGTTCGTCGTATAATTCGTTACTTGAAGGGAAGCTCTCATCGTGGTTTATTCTTTCCTACTGGAGTTCCTCCTAAATTGAGTGCTTATAGTGATGCCGATTGGGCAGGGTGCCCTGATACTCGACGATCTGTCACTGGTTGGTGCATGTTTCTTGGCTCTTCATTGATCTCATGGAAAAGTAAGAAACAAGCGAGAGTCTCTAAATCTTCTACTGAATCTGAGTATCGTGTCATGTCTGCTGCTTGTTCTGAAATAATTTGGCTTCGTGGTCTTTTGGCTGAACTTGGATTTCCTCAAATAGAGCCAACTTCACTTTATGCTGACAATACAAGTGCCATCCAAATTGTTGCGAATCCTGTTTTTCATGAACGCACCAAACATATTGAAGTTGATTGTCACTCAATCCGTGACGCTTATGATGACAGAATAATATCACTTCCTCATGTCAGTACTCAGTTGCAGATTGCAGATATTCTTACCAAGGCTGTTCCGCGTCCACGTCATCAGTTTCTTGTTAGCAAATTGATGCTCATTGACAAGCAGCATCAATTTGAGGGGGGATGTGAATAGGAATTAGTTTAAATGTAATTATTTAGTGTAATTACCGATGTAGCCCTGTAACCTTTATATATACGAGAAATAATAATGAGAAAAATATCAAGCCAACAATTATTGACAAAAATATGTAAAAAAATAGATGATAGGGACTTGGGTATTATGAGGTGCCCAAGTCCCACAAGGAGTAGTATTGGATGGTGGAATATTTAAGTGGCTTGGTTCTTCCCCTTGATAGCTAGCTTTTAAGGGAGGATTCTCCAAGTGTCAGGATACTTATCAATTTGTATCAGGGCATGGTTGTCGGTAGCTCAGAAAGGGCTGACAGGAAAGACCAAGTGTCGTAGAGTGCAGCCACTAGAACATCAACTCTCATGGGAGTGTCCAAACCAAGTCTTATATTAAGTGGTATAGGATGCTCGATAGAGTATTTAAGTGGCTTGGTTCTTTCCCTAGATAGCATGCTATTAAATGAGGTTTCTCCTAGTGCTTGAGTAGATTAGAAGAATGGCTTGTAAGCATGTGCCTTTGCAAGTTCATAAATATGCAAGTATATTATAATTCTTTACCTTTAATATATGGTCACGAATAGAGTAAGTTTGGCATAATTCTTCGTGAAACTTCCGTATCTCATCAAATATTTTTAATTCAGGAAATGGCTCCAATTCCTGCAAGAAATTTTTTTTATGCATCCATAAAGCATAACAAGACCAGATCCTAAAAACAACAGAGAGAAGTCGAATAGAAGAAACTAACTTTGACATAATCATGCAAAGTTGGATCAGAATCCAAAGTAAGCATATGGAGCAGAGATAAAGCACTTGATACAGAGTTATCAAGTGATTCTTTCCTTTCGGCAGGAACGCAACATGCCACTAACTTTGAAACAAGGAACTGAACAGAACAAAAATTGTAATTAATGGAATAAAATAAAAAATCAAATGAATTGAAAACATTGTAAATATGAAACAATATAAACCTGGAGCTGTTCCCCAAGCATACTAGTGATATCTGCTGATAAATTCTTCTTTAAAGATAGCAACAATGCAGAAAGTATACGACAGCATTGGTCTTGTAAAGCAGGACATTCAACCAATGGTCCAATCAAGTTGAAAAGATAACTGCATTCATTCAAAATTTAAGAAAAAGTGAACGAAATATAAACAGATCAAAACTTAACTTCAAATTTGATACTGAAGCATGTGAGAAATGATCAAATGGAAATTGGACGGATTCGTAAATAGCATATATGCATACATAAAGGTGTATATATAGACACGCACACACACAGGATTAGGTTAAAACAACCAATCTGCCACAACTAAGGAATGTACAAAGAAATAAATTAACGGGAGGATCTTGTCCCAATTCAAACTAGTTAATCATTTAGACCTTATTCTACTCCATCTATACTACGATAAATCTGATATGATAGAGGATCCCAACAAAGTCTATAGGATGGGTCCAATAATGCTCATGGGCCAAAGCCTAATTAAAAGCTTAACTTTACTCAGGAGGGAAACGTGTAGAAGGAGGTGGAGAAGTTAATTATAGATTATAAATATGACAATATTGTTTGCTGTAGGCAAGTAATGATAATGTTTCTTAAATAGTCTTAGGAATAGTGACAAAGGATATATCAAAAACAAAGGCATAAAAGGGAAGTAAATAGTCAATGATAACTCAAGATTATAAATATGATACAGATTAGAAGTTCTGGAAAGGAGAAAGCCAACATCTGTGGTAGAATCTAGTGATGCAGAGGGGTAGCCTTAGAGAAAGTGACATCAGTAAAAACATGAAAAGGACGTGTGTGTGTGTGTGTGTATAGAGAATAACAATACCCCTTTTGGACTTTGGAATACCCAAAAAAGATATAATAAACAACCCGAGTAGGCAATTAGTAACTACTAGGAGAAATATCATGAGCAAAAAAGTGAAACCAAACATTCGAGGGAGAACTATTAGGGGTCCTTCAGAAATAATAAAGTGATGAAGCTTATTCCCCAATATTCAGGATGACACGAGAAAGAGAAATGAAAGAGAGATATGTCAAAGATGTAGAGAGACGAGACAAAGAGAGAGGGAGAGAGAGAATAAGAGACAGAAAATTGCTGGACAGTGCGAGAGACTTGGGGAAATATGGGAGAGAAACACAAAAACAAGCCCTAAAATATGCAAAGTTTTTACGGCGGGTTTTAAGAAGGAAACCCCTCAAACACCCCGATAAAAATTCCCATAGCGTTTAATTTCTCAGGGCTTTTTCAGTTATTCAGCTGGCAACCATGCAGTTGCGGGATAGTGCGACAATTCCTGCTATTTTTGCCACAAAAGCAGCTGCATCGCTTGTTACACTGAAACATGATGCAACAGAGGGTGCTATAGCAGTCACCTCTGGCTCCTCTGCTATAGCATGCTATTCATTACACTGACTAAAGGCAATTGTATCAAAGAAAATCTAGCACAAACATAAGCTGACACTTCTTAGACTGTTTTAACAAATGCGCTACAATTGAATTGATCTACTCAAGGATGCACATTAGACTTCTAGTTTACAATATCTTAAAAAATGAGAAACATGCTCTGTCCAACAAACTTACTTGGATGTGCTTAAAGCGGTAACTCTTTGACCAAGAACACTAATAAGCACTTCAATTCCAGATAATCGGTGGCACTTATGCCTGAAATGAGACGCTGCTGTAATTTTATAATGAGTTTCTACCAAAAACTGGCAGTTACAAAACAATTGAGTTCATTAGAATCACCAAAGAAGGAATCAAAGAAAAAGGGAAAAGGATATCAGAATGGGTTCATCAAGTTATATAAAATATAAAGTACCATAAAAACTCTATCAGGGCGAAAAATGTTGATCTTGTCAGCAACAGCAGCGGTTGTGTGACTTCCATCCCTACATCTCAATAAATATTATATATAAAGATTCAAGATACAACTAGTAATTGGATTAAATATAAGCACAAAGGTAGAGAAGATAACTCACAAGTCCAGAAATCCATCAACAATTGTTTGAATTTCAAGTGACACTATATCCTTGGAAAAGAAAGGGACTACAGGGTCGGAAGAACAAGAGCACAGAGATAAAATACAGCTGACAATAGAGACCTAAGTGTACACATGATAAAAATAATATGTTAAAACTTACGACAAAAATATCTCCACAAGAAACTCCAGTAATTAATGATAAAGAATATTATTATTGCATATGTCAACGGGTGCTATAAAACTATAAGCAGTATAACTTTATATTAATTTCAAACAAATATGATTAAAATGGATCCACCTCACAAGATATTGGGAATAATAATGCTTAATAGATACCAGCCCCCACACTTAAAGCCACAGCATATGAAAAACATATATATAAATGCAAAAGATACGAGTGTGAACTGGACAAAAACCATCAAATTTACAGTCCACTTGTTTTCACAGAAAACAACTAAGCAAAAATGTTGAGGTGTGAGCAATTGTTATGAAAATATGTTTTGAGCAGAAAATAACAAAAAATTGTAAGTAGATATTATTATCAGAGATTCTACCTTGACTAGTGATATAGCCAAAATAGCGATTATAACTTATAAGTGGGGGGCTATCCTCTCTCCCTGAGGTAGTTTTAAGGACTGAATTAAGCGCGGGCTAAAACTCTAAGAACATATTATCGAGCCACCCTCACATATACACTCCCCGCATAGAGAAAGAGTTATAAGTTTGGGACAGCCCTCACCATCATGAGTTAGCTTTTGGGATAGATTTAGGCCCAAAAGTAGAAATTATATCTCAATATTTTCAAGAACAAACATTTTCCTGAAAAATATTTTGATCTAAACACTATTTATATAAAATGATGAATTTTCTAAAAATATTTTATCATTCAAGAAGTTAAGGAAGAAAAGTTATTTTCTCCTCATTTAATGAATTCATATAAAAACGATAATTGTCAGCTTAAAATGTTACAATAAACAGAGAAGACTGTCATCCATAAATATTATTTTATGTAAAACAAGCCAGCCCTAAATAGCAGAGATGCAGACCATATGTCTCTTTATGAGTTTGTCCCGTTCATTCTCAGATATCTGACCAAACTGAAGAATAGAACTCTGAAGCACAAGAGTTCCCCTCTCTGCTCCTGGTTTCTTACTGCAATGCAAAGCCATAGAAATTGAAAATATTGAAGCAAAGTGGTGTTTTATAAGAACTGTCATAGGTTGACAAGTGACCTGCAAAAAGGAACTTAGTTAGAGAAAAAAACATACAGACACTGCACATAAAAATCTGTGATCCAGGAAGGGCAATGAAAGAGATGGTGCAAAGTTTTAAATCAATGGCTATTTTGAGAGCATAACATCATCTAATTGAAGCCTTTATAAGTTTTATTTCCTACAGAATGAAATCCAAAAGCTTCCATTTTATATATTAATATGAAATATAGCATCAGCTATGGAAACTGCTCACACCTTGGTAACCCAATCAAGATCAGAACTATTTTGATGAAGAAGCAGAGCAGGAAGAAGCCATGGACAACAATACTGAAGGAAATGACCCGGTTCTGCATCTGGTACAAAAAGATGCCTAGTCTGTAGAGCAAGAAATAAATTATTAATTACCAATGAAAATTTTCATCAGAATACAGCAAATGAAAGCCGTTATCAAAATAAAAATTTCACCATGGAAAATGTTTTACATATTATCATACTAATCAAGAAAAAGACTACCGTGGTGAATGTATAAGGAAGTCTTGAAAAAATATGCTTTCTATGAGATGAAATAGCACAAAAACAGTATTAAATTAAACGTAGTGGAATCAAATGATGAAATAGCACAAGAACCGTATTAAATCAAATGTAGTTGGACAAAACATACTGTTAGAATTAAGTAAGCCTGTAGACAGTCTATGTTGTTACTATTCCTAGAATATACAACTTCCTAGGTGAGTGCTTCTTCATTAACATTCAATGTATTTATCATAACACCATTATAATTACAAATACTATGATAAGAGTATACAAAAAATTTACAGATTTCTATATCAGTAGTAATTCATCCTAGTGCTGCTCGGCATTTTTCTTCTTTTATGTATCATCTGTCTAGCCACTGCTTTATACACTTTCAAGCTTGCTATAGCTAGTTGGGCCCTTATCCACTGCGACCCACCACCATGAAATCTCCCGGCAAGCATGCCGATCATTTTTCTGCAGCCGTGGTCCTAGCCACGCGCTGCTGCAGCCACCAGCTTCCAGCACCGACCACCGCAGGGCCCCCCCTCTGCCACAGTCTGAGGAGTTTTTCATTTTTGGTGACTTTTTAGCAATCTTTCGTCTCTAACCGCGCGTAGATCGTCATGTATGGATCCGAATCTGTTGCTGCCTCTTCTTCCACTTTCAATTTCACTACGCTCCCTCTGATTCCTTGCGAAAATTGGTAGGCGGTGTCAATAATGCAGGTTGGGCAACCACCACGATTCACTGTTAGTGGTGGTGCTTCTCACCTTGTATGTCAACTTCGTTGATCTATTTATGACTTGAAACAACCTCCATGTGTTTGGTTTGGCGGGTGTAGCATTATGCTCTAAGAGTATGGCATGACTAGATGTGAAGTCCATTCATGTTTTCTTTTTGCATTCTTCACCAACCACTTGCTTCTACCTGCTAGTTTGTGTCAATGACATCATCATCACTGCTAATGATAAGGCTTGCATTCGGAGGTTGAAAAAACATTTCTCTCTACACTTCCATACTAAAGATTTGGGGTCACTAAAATATTTTTTGGATATTAAAGTTGCTCAATCCAAGACAGGAGTGGCTATTAGTCAGCAAAAATATGCTCTTGATATACTAGAAGAAATTGGTTTGCTTGATTACCGACCTAGTGACACACCTATGCAACATTGTGATTTGCATTCTTAAGCATATAAAGAGTGCATCGGGTAAAGGATTACTTTATGAAAACAAGGATAATACCCAAGTCATTGGCTATTCTGGTGATGATTGGGCAGGATCACCAGTAGATAGAAGGTCCACTTCAGAGTATTGTATCCTCATTGGAGAAATTTTGATCTAATGGTGAAGCTATTGAAAGGAATGGTAAAAAAGCTGTTATATTTTATTCCTCAGCTCTAGGCTGGTATATATAATGGTGGCTGATATATATAATGGTAATACAATAATGACATTAATTCTTTCCTTAATGGAAAATGATAGAAACCCAAGAAATTGATATAATAAATGGGATAGTTTTTGATTGAATTGAAGAAATGGAAAAAGAAATACAATTGTAACCACCAGAGCAAACTGCTCCTACCAGAGTAATAACTCCTAATTGAAATAAAACACTTCTCTGCCCCTCAATACCACTACCCATGTGCATATATATAGCACTCCCTAAGTAACTGCTTGTCCCCACTAACCTTTCTCCTAGACTAAACTTCCCAATTAGTGGGCCTACATGGACCCAGCCCAACATCAATATTATGGATTCTATCACTATCCTCTCCTACAAAATGAGCCTTGTCCTCAAGGCTATCATAAGGACAATGATTCAGCAACTGATTTTCACTTCCCCAGCTGATAATTTCTTTGCTTCCCTCCCACCTTGTGACTTTTCTTGGCTGCACAATACTCATGGTGGCTATGTTAAGTTGTGGCTGCATAATAAGGCTTTCCTCCAGTCTTTTTCCTGCATATTCTTTTGTTTGCATACTGTTGTACAGAGGGTTGATAATAGCCTTGTCCATTTGCATCTCCCTTTCAAGTTGCTTATTTTTAAATGCAGTTTCCTGCAATTTTTTTACTTCATTTTTCCAAGAAAAGCTAATGGCTCTTTCTTTCCAATCAAAGTTCACCTTACCTAATCCTTGCAGCCAATTCACTCCCAAAACAATATCAATGTCTTCTAATTCTAAGACATAAGCTTCCACCTTAGTAGAAAATTTCTCAAACTGAATTTCCATTCCTTCACTTTTTCCCACAGCAGTAGTACGATTACCATTCCCCAATTTAACACACGCTCCCTTACTTTTATCTACATATAGTTGTAACAATGTTGTCATTTGAGGAGAGATGAAATTATGACTAGCTCCGGTATCAATCATAACCGTTACAACCACCCCCTTCACCATTCCGACAAGTTGCAATGGAGCAGAAAAAGGAACTTGAACTCTACCTCCCAGTTCGGGATTGCACACTGCCATCATCTTACAGTCCACTGCTGCTTGCACTTCTCCTTCTTGCAGTTCGATTGCCATAACTTCGCCGTTGTCGTTTACAGCTTCATCATCACCCATGATCACCAACCTCAATTGTTTTTCCGCACATTGATGGAGAGGAGTATAGCGCTCTCCACAACGGAAACAAAGTCCTTTTGCCTTGCGATCCATTAATTCAGAATATGGTAGATGCTTGACACCTCTGTTCCGATCACCATGGTTGTCTCGTCGTGTACCCTCTCTGCTCGTTCGCATTGCAGAATTCTGATTAAGATTCAAATTGGATTGACCCGTTTGCAATTGGGTTCTCAGCAATGGATCATATCCAAATTTATCTTTTGTAGGGCCTGCGTCATCATTTGACCCCTGTTGAGTTTTAAACTTAAGCCCATTATCCATTTCTCTTCCTGCTTTCGCAAAACGACCTTTGCTGTTTCGAGGCAGCAACTTCCCACGTAATTCATCTTCCACATCACGCGCTAATTTCATCGCCTGCAACCGTGAATGGGGGTTGAAAGTTCTTACCTTCAATCGAAGCTCTGGTTTGAGTCCTCCAAGAAAATACCCCAGGTATTGCTCCTCCGGCAACCTTCTCACTTGAGAAGAAATATACTCGAATGCACTGATGTAGTCCTCGACGCTTCCTTCTTGCTGCAAATCCTTTAGTTCCTCAAATGGATTATCACTCTGTCTCCCTCCGTACCTATCAATCAATGCTTGTTTCAGTTTCTCCCATGTCAGATTTTCCTCTGTTTCTCGCAAGAGATTGTACCAGTGGATTGTTGCTCCTTCCATGCTTATCTTAGCCAATCGAACCTTCACTTCCTCCGCCGTTCCTTGTACATCGAAATACGTTTCTGCACGCGTTATCCATCCAACAGGATCCTCACCGTCAAATGAAGGTAACTCCACCTTCTTCACCGCCATCCGATACTCCGACACCGTTTCCCCCACAACAGGTTGTGGTTTTTCAGGCTCCCGTCGAATCTTCGCGAATTCTTCCACCAAAGTGAGACGAAAATCAGCAAGCGTTTGGCGAAACGTTTCCTCCAATGTCGACACTCTCGCGTCAAACGCTTCTTCCATTGACGCAACTCGATCCTCCAATTCATCCACTCTCTCAGACATTTTTGGTGGCATTAATCACAAATTCACTGGCTCCTCTCGATGAATCCGGTAGGTCGGACCAATGATAGAAACCCAAGAAATTGATATAATAAATGGGATAGTTTTTGATTGAATTGAAGAAATGGAAAAAGAAATACAATTGTAACCACCAGAGCAAACTGCTCCTACCAGAGTAATAACTCCTAATTGAAATAAAACACTTCTCTGCCCCTCAATACCACTACCCATGTGCATATATATAGCACTCCCTAAGTAACTGCTTGTCCCCACTAACCTTTCTCCTAGACTAAACTTCCCAATTAGTGGGCCTACATGGACCCAGCCCAACATCAATATTATGGATTCTATCAGAAAATAAAGAGAAATAATACAAATAGAAATAATATATTCCAACACCCCCCCCCCCCCCCCCCCCCCCCCCTCAAGTTGGTGCATAGATATCTATCATGCCCAACTTGTCAATCAAATGCTCAAAGGTTGGTCTTGCCAAACTTTTGGTAAGGATATCTGCAGTTTGCTGATTTGAAGTCACAAAAGGGAGACATATGATTCCAGCATCTAACTTCTCTTTTATGAAGTGTCGATCAATCTCAATATGTTTGGTTCTGTCATGTTGAACTGGGTTATAAGCTATGCTAATGGCAGCTTTACTGTCAGAGTATAATTTTAATGGAAGCTAAATTTTCATCTTAAGTTCTTCTAGGACTCTAAGGATCTATAACCCTTCACAAATACCTTGAGACATAGCTCTAAACTCAGCTTCTGCACTACTTCTTGCTACAACTCCTTGTTTCTTGCTCCTCCATGTCACAAGATTACCCCAAACATAAGTACAATATCCAGAGGTTGATCTTCTATCAGTGACTGAGCCTGCCCAATCAGCATCCGTGAAGATAGACACATTTCTTTCACTAGTTTTCTTAAAATGTAAGCGTTTACCAGGCTTTCCCTTCAAATATCTCAGTATCCGGTAGACTGCCTCAAGATGTTCCTCGTAAGGAGAATGCATAAATTGACTTACTACACTAACTGAGAAAGCAATATCAGGTCGGGTGTGTGACAAATAAATCAGTTTTCCAACCAACCTCTGATATCTTCCAGTGTCAACAGGAACACTACCTTCTCCCCAAAATTTAGCATTAGGATCCATAGGGGTATCTGCAGGACGACATCCACTCATTCATGTTTCTTTCAATAAGTCTAGAATGTATTTCTGCTGTGAAACCACAATACCCTTCTTTGACCGAGCAACCTCCATACCAAGAAAATATCGCATGGATCCTAAGTCCTTGATTTCAAAGTCTACTGCTAATTTCTCTTTTACTCTTGCCATTTCAACTGTATCGTCTCCAGTAAGGACAATATCATCAACATATACAATCAGGGCAGCCAATTTCCCATCATGGGAGAACTTTGTGAATAAGGTGTGATCAGCCTGTCCTTGAATGTACCCTTGTTTCTTCATGGACTGAGTGAATTTTTCAAACCAAGCTCTAGGAGACTGTTTTAATCCATACAAAGACTTATTTAATTTGCATACATTTGATCCAAATTTGTCTTCAAAGCCAGGAGGACTGTCCATGTATACTTCTTCTTCTAGATCGCCATTAAGAAAGGCATTTTTAACATCTAACTGATGTAGGGGCCAATCCAGGTTAGCAGCAAGAGATAAAAGAATTCTTACAGTGTTCAGTTTTGCAACAGGAGCAAATGTCTCTGAGTAGTCTATACCATAGGTCTGAGTAAATCCTTTAGCCACCAAGCGAGCCTTGTACCTTTCAATGGACCCATCTGAATTATACTTCACAGTAAACACCCATTTGCATCCAACTGTCTTCTTGTCATTCGGTAGTGTCATAACACTCCAAGTTTTGTTCTTTTCTAGAGCTTTCATCTC
Source organism: Vicia villosa (assembly GCF_029867415.1). NCBI lineage: Eukaryota > Viridiplantae > Streptophyta > Magnoliopsida > Fabales > Fabaceae > Vicia > Vicia villosa. The sequence continues at coordinate 67,480,660 of NC_081182.1, forward strand.
CTCAAGTACAGCTTCCCTCCACTTTGGAATTTCTAGAGCAACCTGTACATTTTTTGGAATTTCTACACTAGACAATTTTGAGGTGAAGGCAGACAGAGATGAAGACAAATTTGAATATGATATAAAATTGGACATGGGGTGTTTAGTACACGATCTAACAGGTTTTCTAATGGCAACAGGATCATCTATATCAGGATACAAAATACGACTTTCAGAAACAGATATGGACTTACCTTTCCTATTCTTAGGAGGTTGATCATTCCCCGGTTCAGATTCCTGACAGTGTGGAGATGTGGACTCATTCATTCCTTTGTGGTTCTTTTTTACAAATACCTTCCCTTTTCAAATCCCGTTTCCTAATTCAAATCTGTTTTCCTGAAGTGACTCATTATTCTGTGGCATTTCAATTAGATCATCACTATCATCGTTTTCAGGAATTTCATTGTTTTCTACATGAGAAAATGTAGGCTTATATTCGCAAGGATCGTTACTCATAACAGGAGTAGGATTAAATAAAGAATCATGGCCATTTTCTGTTGGTGCAGAAGTATAAGTCTTAGAACTTTGTGATACAGGCAAAGATAAATTATTTAAAAAACTCATGTTCTCAATTTGAAACAAGTCTTCCTTTATATCCCCCCCTTGATGAGTGTCATCAAAAAAAGGTTTATTTTCAAAAAATGTAAATCCATAGTGACAAACATTTTTTTGGTTTTTGGATCAAAACATTTATATCCTTTTTGGGTTGGGGAGTATCCAACAAAAACACACTTTATAGCACGTGGTTCAAGTTTTCCAACATTCTTATGTTCATGAACAAAAGCTGTGCAACCAAAGATTTTTAATGTCAGATCAGTTAAAACACGAGAACTAGGAAAACATTCTTTGAAAGTATTAATCGGAGTTTGAAAATTAAGAACTTTGGAGGGCATTCTATTAATTAAATATGCAGCTGTTAAAACGGCTTCGCCCCACAAATATTTTGGTACTTTATTTGTGAAAAGTAAAGCTCTAGCAACCTCCAATAAATGTCTATTTTTCCTTTCGGCAACTCCATTTTGTTGAGGAGTATTAGGACATGAACTTTGATGTACAATCCCATTTTTTTGAAAAAAATCATCCAGGATAGTGTTAAAATATTCTTTGCCATTATCACTTCTAAAGACTTGGATATTTGTTTGAAATTGATTCTGCACCATTGTAAAAAAATTCTTTACAGCCTGACAAACATCTGATTTCCCCTTTAACAAGTACACCCAACATACTCTTGTATGGTCATCTATAAATGTGATAAACCATTTTTTGAGAGAGAGTGTACTTGTACGGTTAGGGCCCCAAACATCACAGTGAATAATAGAAAAAGGTTTTGATGGTTTATAAGGCTGTATTGAAAATTGGGAACGATGATGTTTTGCAAACTCACATGCTTCACATTTAAACGAAGAAAAGTTCTTATTATGAAATAACTTAGGAAACAAGTGTTTTAAGTAACGAAAACTAGGATGACCTAATCTTAAATGCCATGTCATAATGTTTTCATCTTTATTATTCAAAACAGAAAAAGACTCAAAACAGGAACTTATTGTTTTTGAAGGTAGTTGTGATGCAGATCCAATGTCAAGGTAGTAGAGTCCTCCACTCTCCTTAGCACTGCCAATCATCTTCCCCGAGTTCAAATCCTGAAAGACACTGTGAGATCGGAAAAAATTAGTTTGACAATTTATATCTTGGGCTAATTTACTGACGGACATTAAATTACATGATAAATTTGGAACATGAAGGACATTTTTCAGAGTTAACATTGGAGACAAGACAACTGACCCTTTACCTGCAATGGCTGAAAAAGAGCCATCTGCAATTTTTATTTTTTGGTTACCTGCACATGGACTATATGAAGAGAAAAAAATAGATTCACCTGTCATGTGATCAGAGGCACCTGAATCTACTATCCAAGTATGACTGGGACTGACACTAATAAATGCAGAATTACCTTTTGTTGTTATAGAGCAAGAAGGAGTTGGAGACTCGAGAAGTTTGTACAGTCTGTCTAGTTGTTCTGTAGTGAGTGGAAGCTGCGTTGAAGAAATTTGCTGCTCTTGATCAGAATTACTAGCCTGAAATGCACGACCACCTTTCTTCTTCCAGTTAGGAGGTTTCCCTTTGAGCTTCCAACAGGTTTCACGCGTATGCCATTCACGCTTACAGTGGTCACACCAAGGAACTTTGTCTACCCTTTTTTCCTCGTCAAGGTTCCTAGTAGCCAAGGTTGAGCCTTCAGATTCAGAGCTTCGTGGTGTTTTGCCCATCATAATACCTTGTCGTGCCTCCTCCCTTCTTATTTCTGCAAAAGTTTCACGAAGAGTTGGCAATGGTATTTTTCCTAAAACTCTACCTCTTACCTCATCAAGGTCTTTATTGAGCCCAGCGAGAAACATGAAGACACGATCATTTTCTTGTCTTTTGAGAAACAAAACACTATCTTCTGTACACATCTAATTGTCATCATAACATAGATCCAACTCTTGCCAAAGGGTCAACAACTCATTGTAATAAGCAGTAACATTCATGTCCCCTTGTTTCGCATGCCATAACTTTGATTTTAAACCAAAAATTTGAGAAGAGTTTTGAATATCAGAGTATGTTTCCTTAACAGCTTCCCATACATCCTTTGCAGAAGGCAAAAACATATAAGGCTTACCTATTCCAGTTTCCATAGAGCTTACCAACCACGCAATAATCAAGGAGTTTTCAGATTTCCATTGTTGGTAAAGAGGGTCTCCTACTGTCGGTTCAGCTACTGCTCCAGTTAAAAAACCCAACTTCCCTTTGCTATCCAATACCAAGCGAACTGTCTGGACCCATTCATTATAGTTATTCACATTCATCTTAGGAATATTGACCTTGAGGGAGTATGAGGAACCCTCTTGGTCATTGCCGCCTATATTGAAATAACTGCCATTGTTTGTGACACCCGATGTTTCGTCGCCGTTTCTGCCACCATTGCCATTTCCGCGGCCACCACCGTTACCGCGGCCGCCGCCATCACCGCGGCCACCAACGTTACCACGGCCGCCGCCATCACCGCGGCCACCGCCATCACCGCGGCCACCGCCACCGCCATTATTGGATCCGGTGTAGGCAAAACCTAGAGCGGGCCAATTCGTGCCGTGATTCGCCATAGGGGATTAAACGGGTATGTCAATCAGAAGCTGTTGTGGAAGTTTTACAGTAAACCCTAACCCAGAGCTCTGATACCATATTGAAAGGAATGGTAAAAAAGCTGTTATATTTTATTCCTCAGCTCTAGGCTGGTATATATAATGGTGGTTGATATATATAATGGTAATACAATAATGACATTAATTATTTCCTTAATGGAGAATAAAGGGAAATAATACAAATAGGGAAATAATACAAATAGAAATAATATATTCCAACATAAGCAAAAATCAGAACATAGTTGCAAGGTCTAGTGCAGTAGCGGAATATCGTGCTATGGCAGCAACAGTTTGTGAACTCATGTGGATAAAACAATTACTTCAACAATTCAAACTAGGAGACTTCAAGACAAAAAAAAATAATTTGTGACAATCAAACTGCACAACATATTGCCTCCAACCTGATTTTTCATGAAAGAACTTAAGTACATAGAGATCGATTGTCACTTTGTAAGAAATAAGGTTCTTTTAGAAAATATCATAACTGATTTTCTGGATTTCAAATTATCAATTAGCTGACATATTTACTAAATTGGAATGAATCTATTTGTAACAAAATTGGTGCATATGACATATATGTTCCAGCTTCCGGAGGAGTGTTAGAATACAATAAACCTATATGTATTGGGAGAAACCCAAATTCCACAATGGTTAAAGATAGAGTCTAAAAAGAGTTTATATATAGAGGCACCCCTCACCTTACAAACCAATTTTATAGGGATGAGTTACGCCAAACTCTAAATTTAACATGGTATCAAGAGCCTATCGATTCGAGCAATGCACCGTTTATATATGCGCATCAATCCCAATCTTGTTGGGCGTAAGCGGGTGTATGGAAAATCCAAATCTCATATATTGACTATTTGGGTCACCTACAGTTTAATTCCACAGCACCCATGTCCACCAACCGCCGCTATGCGAGGACATGGCCCCTATCTACGCGACCACCAACCGCCGCTATGTGAGGACATGACCCCTATCTAAGCGACCACCATTCTCCTTACTGTCTTAACACACGTACAAGGCACTATACCCCGTGACCAAATGATCAAACGCCCTGGAGTGTGTTTCACCCTTCGATGGTAGCATGGCATTTCTCTTTTTCCAACTGCGTCCCCACACTGGCAGACACTCAAATGGCCTTTATGGTACACTAAAGACATTTTCGATTGCCTTCACCCTCACAAAATCATTTCTCCCTTTCCAACTGCAGTCGCCAACTCACATCCACGTAAATAGCTTTTGTTATACACCAAAGTCATTTCCGGTCGCCCTAATATCACTATTTCCTCAATCGCTGGTTTGAAAAGGGTGTTTAGAATATACGAAACATATTTGTCCCCTGCTTCCGTAGATGCACATCCGGAAGCACCCTTATTATGCAAAAAAAATTGTCTCCTTCTATAGATAAACTACGGAAGCGTTAAAAACATAGTGAAACTTGAGATTTTCCCAATTAGTTAAAAACATAGTGAAACTTGAGATTTTCCCATTTAATTGGGAAAATCCCAAGTTTCATAGATGCATCTACAGAAGGGTTTGAAAATAGAGTGTTATGTAGATGCACCTACGGAATATTCTGTTATCTTATGGATTTTCCCAATTAATTGGAAAATTAATTTGGGATTTTACCAATTAATTTGGGACTTTTCCAACTTAATTGGGAAATTAATTTGGGATTTTACCAATTAATTGGAAAAATACAAGTTTCACTATGTTTTAACGCTTCTGTTGCATCTAGTTAATTAATTTGGAATTTTTCCAGTTAATTGAGAAATTAATTTGGGATTTTCCCCATTAATTGGGAAAATTCTAAGTTTTTCACTATGTTTTAACGCTTCTGTTGCATATAGTTAATTAATTTGGGATTTTTCCAATCAATTGAGAAATTAATTTGAGATTTTCCCAATTAATATGGAAAATCCCATGTTTTAACGCTTCCGTAGATGCATCTACGGAACAAAACAACGTTAAACAAAAAAATGGATGATTTTGGAGATGCATCTACGGAAGCACGACGACATAAAACCATTGCGTGAGAGACCATGGGGTCTAATGAGAAATCTTCAAGAAATAAAACCACTGCTCAACTTGTCAATTAGGAAACATAGAATTTGTTATCAAATTTCAAATGGAATTTAAAATATCACCCGATGTCCTATATATAAGAAACATGTATTGCATTCACAACTGACAGGCTATGTAGAGCGGTACCAAAGGCAAAACTATGTGGGAAAAATTTGCAATATCGGCCGATATTTACCATTATGGCGAAGCCACTATTTGATAACACTGCTCAATACTTTGTAAAATATATAATGAACAAATTACCTCAACAAGTGCAGCCAAGCTTACACCACAAGCTACCCAACAAAAGAGAAGTGATCCCAAAAGTTCCTCTAAATACTGCATAAAAGAAAGTTGAAGTCAAAAGAAACCATTGAGTATTCATAAGCTTTTTGAAGCTCCAATGAAATAATTTTTGTAAGCCCCAATCTAAGGTCTAGAATGCAGATGCAGCTTAAAAGCAAAATGGGTTCTATAAAAAAATAAATTACATTTGCATCTAACTAAAAAAAATTCTTTTCAGAAAAGTAAAAAGTCAAACTTTTAAATCAAGTTTAAACATTTTTCAACCTAATGCCACAAACATAAATTTGGTAACACCAAACTACAGAAACAGGAAAGGCAATTACAATCAAATAGTCATTGCACATGGTCAAACTAAAACAAAAACATCAAAAACAACTACCTTCATTCTACTCAAATATTGAAGCTCGTTAGAAAGATTGTCAAGTACAGCGCTGACCAATTCCCTGGAACAAATAACGGAAGATAAGAAAAAGTGAAGGTTTTAAAATGACGGGGAAATATTTTGTGTACCTTTGACAAGGATCAACAGCAGAAACCACACATATCATAAAAACAGCCTGAAAAAAGTAATCAAGGATCAGAAAGGAAACAAATAGCACTGCTAAATAAAAAAGAAAAGTTAACTAGTTTGTATCATACACTAGAATAACATTAGACAGCAGCACAAGAATGGATCAAAAAACTTTAAAAGTAAGCAAAAAAGAAATGTGACATCAATATGATTACCTCTAACTCCACCTTCTCACTATGCAGTGCAACATGCATCAGAGTAATCAAAACTGTTTCTATTATAGGTTGAGGCTGAGGACCAGCAGCTAGCACTTCCTTCGCACTGATAGTTTTTCCTTTGGAAAAGACCACCAAAGGAACACCAAAATTGGAACTGGGAAAACAACCAAAGCCAAAGAATGATCATGGATATCCTTATATGAATATTTTCTTGGGGAATTGGGAACTAATTGATGATTCACTGAGTGGCCACTAGAACCTAAGGATACCTGGTTTTAGAATTCTGAATTCATTGAATTTAGAAAACCTAAGGAGAATAAATTTGAATATTTTTCATTTAGAATCTAAAGAGATTCAAGAGCGGCATTTACACAAATGTCTTCGAAAGTGTGGATTGGGCTCCATCCCAACAAAACCGACTTGTAAGGTGAGGAGTGTCACTTTGTATAAACTCTTATTAAGCTCTATCTTTAACCAATGTGGGACATGGGTTTCACCCAATACACCCTCTCACGCCCAAAACTATTAGTTAAAGATAGAGCCTAATATGGGCTTATATAAAGTGGTACCCCTCAACTTACAAGTCAGTTTTGTAGGGATGAGTTAGGTCCAACCCACACATTCTAAGATAGTATGGGAGCCCGATTTAAGACCCGTTCGGTCACCTGCTATTGGTTTTCTGCTATCGAATCACCCACCCTTTATATCCACACACCTCGACGTGAGGGAGTGTGTTAAGAGTTTCAACGGACAATATGTGACCAGAGCATATTTTATAAGTGGGGGAAATTCTCACTTTACAAGCCAGTTTTGCATGATTGAGTTAGACCCAAATCACAATTCTTAAGAAATATGATCGATAATTGTAATTGTAACCGTAACTGCATAAAGAAGATACAGCTAGCACTAACAGAAAACTGCCTGAGGCAGTTGCAGTCGTACTAATAGAGCTAAGCTAGAAGCCTATGGCTCAGATACAACAAATACTACAATAACATTAGTATCCTAACACATGGAAATGCAAATAAATGTTTACTATTGTAGGATAATAATAAATAAAACAAAAATTACAACCCTAAACTCCAAAAACTTACTCAAATAAGGTCTACTCGTAAAACAATAAATATGAGCATCATGTTGTGAAAAACTCAGTTCAATTGAAGGATAGTAATAAATAAAACAAAAATTACAACCCTAAATTCCAAAAACTTCCCCAAATAAGGTCTAATTGTAAAACAATAAATATGAACATCATGTTGTGAAAAACTCATTTCAATTGAAGTATTGCGGTGTCGTGATCATTTGAAGTGAAACTTACCACAAGTCCTGAAAAAGCTCTTCATGACCATCCCATGTTTGGAAAAGAACACCAGCCTTTCTTGCAAATGATAAACGAACTCGATAATCCATATCATTGAGCATCATAAGTAATCTTTCTATCATTGTCTGTCAAAACAGAAAAAACAAAGGATAACCAGATAAGTATTAAAGTTACAACTAATACAAAGTGTCACTATGTAGTGATTAGCGAGTAAATCAGTGCTGTTATTTTTCTATTACCAACACTTGCTATAGTAAGATTATGATTAGGCAGTAGCATCTGAAATTGTAACTTTTAATAGGTTCGGGTAAGTCTAATGAAATCTTGATAGATACTGATATAATAACTGAAATAAGACAGCAAAAAACATTTTCACCATAAACATATCAAAATTCTCTCTCATCTCTAGGACATTCTCACGGTATCTAGAAAATCAAAAAAAAAAACAGGCCATGAAAATTATAAAAATCACCTGACCAAATTGAGGATGGAGTGAAATAAGATGACAGATGCAATCAATAAGCTTAACCCGCCCAAACCAATCAAGATCAACTTTTGAAAGGCTATGCACCAAGTTTCGCAGTGACTGAAAGCACTGCATGATTAAATCAATAAATTCTTAAATCGATAATAATAACCTCACCATATAACAACAAACCACCTTTGTTCCAAAATAATGTCTGAACAGAAGCTTCATGCTAAGATATGAAACAGAGTACAAAGATAGAATTACGGCATAATGAAAATATGTACTATTATAAAAAAAAAAATCGCCATTAAGTATGTACAAGTTGATAACCAGGTGAAAAAGATTGTTTGTGTTGTAAATAACATGTGATATTTATAATAATTGTATTTGGTCCATTAAACAGGCCCATTAGGTTTAGAATAGCCTATTTTAACAAATTAGTGCATGTACGCTATTCATAACTTCGAAATATATCAGATATATTTTCTGCATGGCAATACGACCTCCCGATATTAAGGGCCTTGCTTCAGCTAAGACTCTAACCATCGCCTTTGTGGTTTCTTTTATTTTTTTCCTCCATTGCAGCAATGCAGCTTTCTACGCAGCTTCTTTGAACTTTTTGCTCGTGTTTTTGTCGATGGATGTCACCCACTGCCTTCGCCTTGTTTGGGTCTTGGGACTTTCCTATTTTTACCCACATCAACACTGTTCCGTACAGATCACTTTCTTTCACGGATCAAGCATCACCACCCCTGTCATCAAGACTGTCGGACAAAAATCAGCTATACCCTCAAAACGCTTCACCGAAGACACACTCGTGTACCACCGCACGCATCTCCTCTCCAGTGAATTCACTGGCCCGTGAAGGACACGTGCCGCCCTGCCCGGTAATGTTTGTCTCCAATCTTCAGTCACAGGTAGAACAGACGTACCTCTTTTTATTGTGGCGATTCATTCTCAAATTTGAGCATTTTGGTTTGTGGTTCATTTAAAACCAGTGTATTTTGTTTTCTTGCTCGTTTTTATTGTTTTTTCAGACTTTCAGCATTGTTAATGCGATTCAGACTATTTTTTATTCTCTTGAGCAAGACACAGTCGCATTCCCTTCCCTAACGTAAATCAATAAGTCAGAAGAAGATCTAGAGGTTTCAAGTTCAACGTTGAATGTTGTATACACTAGCTCATGGAGAACTTGGATTCTTGATTTTGGTGCCACTCATCATATGATATTTGATTCTCAATCTTTTTAACTAATAACTCTCCTTCCAGAATTACTTATTTTATCATTGCAGATGGTTCGCATACTCGTGCTGATGATTGTAGAGACGTTGACCTTCAATACGTCAGAAGAAGATCTAGAGAACATCATTAACTCGGAGTTTGAGTCTAAGTTTCTGGTTCTTGGCCCTAGCATCGTTGATACACTCAGTCCATGTTCCTGCTTTTGTTCTTTCTCCTAGTCGTGTTTCTTAATATGAGTCGCCAGTTTTGAGTCATGATTCGGACTCAACTTCTAAACCTGAGTTTATATCTGTTACGGTTCCTCCTTTTTCTTTAGTTTTGCAGAAATCAACACCTTCAACACCAGCAAAGAATAAGGCTAGTGAGCCAACACAAGTGTATCAAAGAATATGTTAAGTCGACATGCTCCAAAAACAACTTCAATCACCTGAGCCGTACGTAAGTACTAAAATGATTCCTCTATTGGTGATTCTCTGATTCTGATACTTGTGATACCGATTCAAATGATTTACCCATGGCTTTGAGAGATGATAAAATGTCATGCAAAATATAAATATCTTATTACTCAATCTGTCTCTTCTAAACATCTTTTTCCGCACTATAAGAGTTTTATTGCAGTTGTGGACTATGAAAATCCCATCATTTGTTCAAAAAGCATTAAAATATAAAAATTGGGTTCAAACTATGAATGAGAAAATGAAAGCATTTGAAGAAAAAATAATGAAACTTGGGAGATTGTTAAAAGGATGCAAGGAGGCAAGAAACCCGTTGGATGCAAGTAAACCATCTATACATTCAAACACATACTAGATGCACCCTTGATTGATTTAGGGTCATACTAATGGCAAGAGGATACTCTCAAACATATGGCATCGATTATAATGAGACATTTGTCGGGGGTGGCTATTATTGGTAAAAAGGTAATCAATCATGAGAATGAACTAACCGACTAATAAAGAGTAAATTAAAGGGAAATCTAGGTACATCATAACATAATCAACTGATAGTCTACAGAGGGGATAAGTAATCTCAACCCTAGGGGATTGGGTTGGAGACCATTTGCAAGCATAATGATGGGTTCCCACGTCCTAAAACAAGAAAGTAAGGTCAGAACTAGGACTAGTATGGTCTGACAGAGGAAGAATCTAATAGAGTAGTTTACTAATATGCCCTTCATTTTATCTTTCTATTCTGTTATGCTGAGCTGTCAGGTTTGTTAGTGGTGTGCTGTTAGCTTGTTATGCGCCTCACACCTTTTCTGTTTTGTATCACATGGCTATATATAGTAGCCTCTTGTATTACTGTTCATCACATAATACAATGAGAGTTTCTTTTCATTCTCTCTCTTTACCTAATTCTATCATGGTATACAGAGCTTAAATTTTTTTTCCGATCCATGGAACCTTTATTCCCTTCCTCTCAGGTGAAACTTTCTCACCTAATTTCTGTTAAGCTTGACGACAAGAACTTCAAACAGTGGAAGCAGCAGATTGATGGCGTCGTCCGTGGTCATCGTCTTCAACGCTTTGTCACTGTTCCGGTGATTCCGCCACCGTCTCCCTCAGATCCTGCATCTCACAGTGCGTTTCTTGAGTGGGAACAGCAGGATGCTCTCATCTGCACCTGGCTTCTCTCTACCATCTCCGATGCTCTCCTTCCTAAGCTCGTTGACTGCAAGCATGCGTGGCAGGTGTGGACAGAAGTTCATCGCTACTTTGATGTTCTTCTCTCCACCAAGGCTCGTCAACTTCGTTCAGAACTCCGGCGTCTTACGAAGGGTTCACTAACGATTACTGAGCTTATGACGCGTTCACGTGACATCAGTGAGTCGCTAACCTCCATCGGTGATCCCGTTCCTCTTCGTAACCTAATTGAGATTGTTCTCGATTCGTTACCTGAGGATTATGATTCTATTGTCGCCGCCGTTAACAGCAAAGATGACGTTAGCTCCTTGGAAGAGTTGGAGTCTTCCTTGCTTGCTCATGAGTCGCGATTGGAGAAGCATCGCAAAGCTGCGATTACAGAACCGGCGACGGCGACGGTCAATCTCACTCAAGCAACACCTTCTCCTACTCCAGTCGCTTCTGATCAAGTCGTCTCCGAGGCGTTTCCTCAAGGAACGAGTCACGTCACCGCTAATGCTGAAAATCATTCCTATGGTGCACGTGGTGGTCGTTCTGGTCGCGGTGGTGGTCGTTTTGGTCGTGGAGGAGGTCGTTTTGGGAAATCACCGTGTCAGATTTGTCACAAACCTGGTCATGATGCTTCAGTATGCTACTATCGTTATGCCTATTCCAGTGGTGCTAGTTATCCACATCATCGAGCTCCCTTCAATCCTTTTCACGTGGCTCCTCGTGCTGTTTATCCTGTGCAGCTTGCTTATGCTTCTCCCAGAGCTGCACCTCCCAGATCTTCTGCACCACAAGCCTTTTATGCAGGTACTGAAGCTAGCAGTGCAAACCAGTGGTGGTATCCTGACTCAGGAGCTTCTCATCATGTTACTCCTGATGCCTCTAATGTGTCTGACTCTGCCTCCGTGCCTGGAACTGAACAAGTTTTCATAGGTAACGGCCAAGGTTTGTCCATCAACTCTGTAGGTTCTATGTCTTTTCCCTTACCTCACAAACCTCATCTATCTCTCACTCTTAACAATCTCTTACATGTCCCTCACATCACCAAAAACCTTATGAGTGTGAGCAAATTTGCTCAAGATAATTCTGTATTTTTTGAATTTCATCCTAAGTTTTGTGTTGTCAAATCTCAGGCTACTTCTGAAGTCTTACTCAGTGGTCTTGTTGGTGCTGATGGCCTCTATAAATTCTCCAATCCAGCTGCTCCTCCGTTGTCCAAGTCTTCTTCCTCTTATAGTTCTAGTCATAGTTATCCTGCAGCATACAATTGTAATACTTCCTATAGGACAGATGTTATAGATTCTATATCTCAGTGTACTGAATCTGTTGCAAATCATACTATAAATCCTTTGTCTTCTTGTAATGAATCTTGCAATTATAATGTTACAAGTACCTTTTTCAATCCTTCTCTAAACTCTGTCAGTACTGTTTTACCTTCCTCACACTTTAATGCTGCAAATTCTATTGCATCCAATAAATATGTGCTTTGGCATACTAGGCTGGGACACCCCAATCATCATGCCCTCACTGAAATCTTCAAACTGTGTAATCAGTCCTTTCCATCTAAACCCCCTGCTGAGTTATGTCATGCTTGCTGCATTGGCAAGTCTCATAGACTTCCTTCTTCTTTATCTACCACAGTTTACTCTCATCCTTTTGAGCTGGTTGTATGTGATCTCTGGGGTCCTGCCCCTATGCAATCTTCCAGTGGTTATACCTATTTCCTAACCTGTATTGATGCCTTCTCTAGGTTTGTTTGGGTTTTTCCTCTCAAACTTAAGTCTGACACCATGGTTCAGTTTCTTCAGTTTAAGAAAATGGTTGAACTTCAGTTCAACTGTCCCATTAAATGTGTCCAAACTGATGGGGGAGGTGAGTTTAGGCCTCTTACCAAATATCTCACAGATTTAGGGATTGTTCACAGATTCACTTGTCCCCATACACATCACCAAAATGGCCTTGTTGAACGTAAGCACAGGCACATTGTTGAGACTGGTCTCACACTCCTTGCTCAGTCCACCCTTCCCTTAAAATTCTGGGATCATGCCTTTGTCACAGCTGCATATCTCATTAACAGACTTCCTACACCTATACTTGACAATGTCTCACCTTATTTTAAATTACTTCACAAAAACCCTGACTATACTACCCTTAAAGTCTTTGGCTGTGCATGTTATCCTTTTCTTCGTCCCTATAATTCTCATAAACTTGATTTTAGATCTCAACTGTGCATTTTCCTTGGATACTCTACCTCTCACAAAGGCTATAAATGCCTTGCTTCAGATGGTCGCATTTTTATTTCCAAGGATGTTGTTTTTAATGAAGCAAATTTTCCTTATTCCACCTTGGTTTCTTCTTCAAAATCTGTCTCTCTTCCTAACACTCCATCCTCTTCCTCTCCCTCTCTCAGTTTTCCTCCTGTTCCCTCTGCTCCCTCTACTTCTAATCTGTCTTCTATGCCTTCTTCTTCCTCAAATTCTGCTTTTCCTCAACTTAGCAGTCCCACTATTCCTAATTTTTCTCCAATCTCTTCTTCCTCTTCCTCTGCTGCTCCCTCTAACAACTCTTATTCTTCTGGTCAGCAACCTATTCCTCAACCTCTCACTGCCATTCCCATTACCTCTTCTCCTTCTTCCTCTCCTGCCCTCATTCTCTCTGATCCAGCTGAAGCTAGCACTCTTTCTCCCTCCTCTTCATATTCCTCTCCTTCAGTTGGTCCCTCCCCTGGCCCTAGTCTTATTTCCCACCCTGCTGCCACAGCTTTACCTTCCATTCACCCTCAAAACATCCACCCTATGCAAACTAGAGCCAAAAGAGGAATCACCCTTCCTAGACTTCACCCTACTCTATTAATAGCCCACCTTGAACCTACATCTGTTGAGCAAGCCTTGGCTGCTCCTAACTGGTTTCAGGCCATGAAGGAAGAACATCAGGCACAGCTGAGAAATCAGACCTGGACTTTGGTGAAAGCTCCTGCTGGAAGGAAGCCTATTGGATGTAAGTGGGTGTTCAGGACTAAGGAGAATCCTGATGGTTCCATAAACAGGTATAAAGCCAGATTAGTGGCTAAAGGGTTCCATCAAAAGGCTCGTAATGATTTTCAAGAGACTTTTTCTCCTGTCATTAAACCTGTCACTGTGAGAATTGTTCTTTCTATTGCTGTTACAAACAGGTGGCCATTGCAGCAGATTGATGTTAACAATGCCTTCCTCAATGGCACTCTTGAAGAAGAAGTCTTTATGCAACAGCCCCCTGGCTTTGAAGTTGCTGACAGAACTCTTGTTTGCAAGTTAAATAAGGCTATTTATGGTTTAAAACAGGCTCCTAGGGCCTGGTTTGATAAGCTAAAGTGTGCCATGGTTCAATTCGGGTTTAAGGCTAGTAGATGTGATCCTAGCTTGTTTTTGTTGCATCAAGGTAAACTTCAGATTCTAATTCTGGTCTATGTTGATGATATAATCATCACGGGTAGTTCTGCTCCTTTTATAGCTTCCTTGATCAAGCATCTCAATAATTCATTCTCTCTCAAACAGCTGGGACAACTTGATTATTTTCTAGGGATTCAAGTGACTCATCTCCCTAATGGTTCTCTTCTCTTATCTCAGACTAAGTACATCACAGATTTGCTTTCAAGGCTTAATATGTTGAATGCCAATGGCATGCCTACTCCCATGATCTCTAGCAGCAAATTGTCCAAGGTTGGGTCTGCTGCGGTTGATGACCCTACTCAGTTTCGGTCTGTGGTTGGTGCCCTTCAATATGCTACCTTAACTAGGCCAGAGATCTCTTTTTCAGTCAACAAAGTCTGTCAGTTTTTGTCCAATCCTTTAGAGGATCATTGGAAGGCTGTTAAAAGAATCTTAAGGTACCTAAGTGGTACTCTGCACCATGGTCTTCTCCTTCAGCCTGCTCCTATTCAGCAACCAATGCAGTTGCTAGGGTTCTGTGATGCAGACTGGGCATCAGACCCTGATGACCGGAGATCTACTTCAGGGGCCTGCATATATCTTGGGCCTAATGTTGTTTCCTGGTGGTCCAAGAAGCAACAGCTTGTTGCAAGGTCCAGTGCTGAAGCGGAATATCGCAGTATGGCTCAGCTAGCTGCTGAACTCATTTGGATTCAGTCCTTGCTTAAGGAACTCCATTATTCCTCTCAAGTTCCTAAGATCTTGTGTGATAACTTGAGCACTGTTACTTTGGCTCACAATCCTATTCTTCACAGCAGGACTAAGCATATGGAGCTTGATATTTTCTTTCTGCGAGAGAAAGTACTCAGCAAAAGTCTGACTGTTGTTCATGTACCAGCTCAAGATCAATGGGCTGACATTCTCACTAAGCCCCTCTCTGCTGCCAAGTTTGTTCCTCTTCGTTCCAAGTTGCGTGTGTATGATAAGGCTGCTTTGACAAGTCTGCCATCAGCTTCTAAGGGGGACTAATAGAGTAGTTTACTAATATGCCCTTCATTTTATCTTTCTATTCTGTTATGCTGAGCTGTCAGGTTTGTTAGTGGTCTGCTGTTAGCTTGTTATGCGCCTCACACCTTTTCTGTTTTGTATCACATGGCTATATATAGTAGCCTCTTGTATTACTGTTCATCACATAATACAATGAGAGTTTCTTTTCATTCTCTCTCTTTACCTAATTCTATCAGAATCCGTTGGCAAACTCTCAAGGTGCGCCGTCATGCGTGGCAGAGGCAAAGACTGAGCTTTAAAACATGCAAGTGAGTTTCAGCATGTAAATGGGCTTGTATACTTTCAACTTCAGGGTTACATAGACCAGCAGAATATTACTCTCTTGATTGTGGTGCTCACACAGAAAATCCTCTAGCGCCATTGGACAGCATAGGGAACACGCAAGAAAGGTGTAACATGGCAGCAAGAGGCTAAAATCAAAAAGGAAACATGGTTGCCGGAAGCATTTGTCCCCAGAGGACAGTGAGTATATAGATATACATCGGATGTTGAAACGAAACTTTGTTTCAACTACACAATAGAGTTTGTTTTATATGGACTTAAGGTAATAAATACAAAATAAATAAAAAAACGAGATTATATTCCTATTTAGACGAAGATAGGCTTATAGTAAATTTTGTAGATTTCGTTTAACAAATTTGGTACTTCGGATTTTGATTTACTTACTCTCTTTCATTTTTTTTCATTTTCTCCCATTTTCTACCTAAGTTGCAGCCTTATGTAATTTTTTTAGAAAGCTCTAATTATCTATAGAGCAGTCTTATCCAAAAATCCAAATATATTGAAATTAAAAGATACCTGTTCAGTTTCCACTTCACTGGAATACAGGCCACAGTTCTCCTTACCAACAGCATCGAGGGAAGATAAGTTAGATAGTAAAGCATGGGTAGAAGTTAAAACATTTCCGCAAGCAAGCTTAAGTCCAATTTGCTCAGTAATGATATTGCTCATTACATTAACCTATAAAACACATGGCAAACTGTGATAGATGTTCACATACAAATAGTTTATTGAAATCTAAACCCGGTTATTTTCATACCAAATCTATTAATCTTGAGGAAGAGGACCAATGAGGATGTTCACAAAGATGATGCAATATTTTTCCACGCACCTGAATTTAGAAAGAATGAAAATCACATAAATGTTAGGTGCAAAAAATATATAGAAATGTCTTATAACAAATTAATCATGTCTTAAGAGTAATTGAGAATATGTTTGTTTGATTCTTAGGACTGATTTCCTTATATCTGCACTTTTTGATTACAATAAAGAATTTTGTAATTGTTATTAGTAGAGAGTTAGATTTGGAAGAATAGTGTATATTTCATTGTGATGATCCTAATAGTACAATAAAGTATTTATAGACAGTTAGATGTAACTAACTCCTAACAGAATTCTGACATAGAGAAATAGGAGAAGATTGGGTCAAAGCCCAATTTCTCGGTACAAGATAGCAGCCCACTATGTATCTCTAGTACTCCCCCTTCAACTCTAGGGTGGTTGACCAAGTGAACTTGTCAACGATCCTTAGCTTGTCTACTACTGGATTTCCTAAAATTTTGAGTTTTATAAATCAATGTTATCATCGCCATTATTCATTTGTTCGCATTGGCCATGCACAAATTCAGGTTACTCTTTCTCTGAGGCTCTCTTTATCAGTGAATTTTTCCCTTCTCTTAACAATTTCCACAACCTGTCAAGAGCTTAAGATTAGTCCGTTGAACTATCGTGTCCTTCTTCTTGTTACCTCCAGCTATACCAAATGCAGTTTGAACCCAGCTATTCAAGATGAACTCCAGCCCCAGCTATCCCATACTAAGTTTGTCTCAGTCTATCGTAACAACATTCTAACCCTCAACATCCTAGATTCAATTTGTCCCCTACCATCCCAAACACAATTGAGCATGGTGGCGAAATTGTGATGTATTAGTGTTGTAAATAAGTTATTTTTATTATTAGTAGTAGTTTTTATTCAGGCTTTTAGTCCATTAGTTAGGCCCATTAAATTTGAATAGTCTGATATTAAGAGATTAGTGCTTGTATTTTAAGATACTTGAAATATATTTTCAATTACAAACATGGTATCACGAGCTCTCGTTCGAGAGGGTTTCGTTTCCGCATAAAAAAATCCTAACCGCCTTAATTGCGGTTCTTTTTCAAAAGCCTTGCCGCCTTATTTGCGGGTTTAAGGTTTAGGATCACTGTTCACCACATGGTCACTGTTCATCTGTGGTACTGTTCATTTGTCTGCAGTACTGTTCCATACACAAATAATGTTCATCCGTGGTACTGTTCACCGACACAAACACTGTTTATTTGTGTCACTGTTCATCATGGAGGCACTATTCACTTTTAAAAAAATAAGCAATTGAAGGTTGCAGGACTCTTTACAACTAGTTTGCTGATTCTTTTTTTTCTATTGAGTGAGACACATTCGCATGACATTCATCAATATGTCAGAAAGAGAATTGATTCAACTCAACAAAGACGAAGAAGAGAGGTTGAGATCCCTACTTAGTAAGTTAGAGAAACCAATAGATACTTCTATGTTGGTACATTCAGGTATGTTTCTTTTTTCACTTCTTCTTTTTAAGTCTCAATTTTCTTTTGAATTTAATGCCTCAGATAAACCCTTTAACCAACATTGGATACTGGATTCGGGAACCACTGACCACATGACACCTTTACCCACACACTTTTCTACTTATTCACCATGTCCTAGCAACAAAAAAATATCCACTGCAAATGTTAACCTTATAACTGTAGCTGGGCAAAGAGATATCCAAATAAACACGTCTATAATCCTTTGAAACGTTCTTCGTATTCTCAAATTGTCCACTAGCCTAATTTTCATACAAAAACTCACAACTGATCTATCATGTAATGTTTTTCATAACAATGCTTGTGTTTTCCAAGACAAGAATTTAGGGAGGACAATTGGAAATGCTAGAGAATGGAATAGCCTGTATTACTTGGATAACCAAAATATCCCTCTAAATCTATTCAGCAACAACAAAGCATTTTATTCATAATCAATTAAAATCAACAGAGAAGGTCTATTTGTATCATTGTCGCCTTGGTCATCCATCATTTAGAGTCATAAAACAATTATTTTCTTCACTATTTAAAAGTTTGGATGTGGAGAGTCTTTGTTGTGAGGTGTGTCGACTTGCTAAACACAAGTGTGTCTCTTTTCAAGTCAGTAGTAAAATGAGTACTTTTCTGTTTTATTTAACTCATACTGATGTTTGGGGTCCGTCTAATGTTTCAAATATATCAGGTGCTCGTTTGTTTGTAACACTTATTGATGATTGCCCTCGGAAAACTTGGGTCTACTTGTTAAAACAAAAACCTTAAGTTTGTTTTGTGTTTCTTCACTTCTTCTCTAAGGTTAAAAATCAGTTTGTTGTGAGTATTAAGAGAATTAGGTCCGATAATGCCAAATATTACTTTAACCACGGTCTTAATTCTTTGTGTCAAAAAGAAGGTATTATTCATTAGTCTTCTTGTGTTAAAACCCCTCAACAAAAATGGGATTGCTGAGAGAAAGAACGGTCACTTGTTAGACCAAACACGTGCTATGATACTCCAAAATAAAGTCCCTAAGAAGTATTGGGACAAGGCTGTCTTAACTGCATCGTATCTCATTAATCGTTTACCCTCTATTGTCTTTTCCTCCAAAACTCCTATGGAAGTCTTATCCTCATTCTATTCTGATGTGTCTACTTCAAATAATCTGACCCCTAGAATATTTGGGTGTACGTCGTTTGTCCAAATCCATAGTGATGGTAGAGGGAACTTGATCCTAGAGCGTTAAAATGTGTCTTTATAGGATACTCGTTTGTCCAATTCCTATTTATTTGGAGAATAAAAACTAACTAACTGAGCTACTCCTAATTATTTGGGGAATAAAAACTAACTAATTGAGCCAACTCCTATTTATTTGGTTTGGACTAAGGCCCAAACCAATATCCTAACAATACCGACAACCTGAAATACAACCTTGTCCTCAAGGTTGAAATGAGAAAATGTCCTTCAACATATAACAATGACATGCCAACACTTCCCTTGCAAGGTAATGGTGGGTCTAAAACAAGACCAAATTTGCACTTCAGCAAACCACAAAACCATACTTGGAGTTCATTTTCTTGAAACACAACAACACTACTATAGCTTTTGCATCTCCCTGGATCCCATTGTTGAGAACTTGATAGACCGACTTCAAACAATCGAACCTGTCGCACATCTTCATTCTTACTATCTCTAGATGATGGTCTGCAACTTTTCTCTTTAAAACCCCTTTGAAATTGTCGCTTTTGCCTCAACCTTTTTGGATCCTTCCCTCCTTCAGCAACCATGATGCACGCTAAACTGATATTGTAACCTGCATATGGCGGATCTGGCGGCGGCAGCCGCATGCACATGCGACGCCTCATCTTTTTCATCTTTCCTCTCTTCTCTACTCTCTCTTTGACCACGGATTCGCTGAGATCTGGCGGCTTGGCCGACGGTTTTTGCTTTAGAAGGTGCTTCACGAATGAACCAATGTCTGGTGGTTTCGGCGGCAGTGTGAGAGCCACCGATATATGATTTTCGTGCTTCTCCTTGGCTTGCGTCAGATGTAGAAACTCCATCCATGATTTCCACGAATATGATGATTTGGAATGGGGAGGGACCCTCTTCCAACAATATCTAACCGGTGACGACGCGGTCAAAGTCTTCTGAGATGGAGGTGATATTAGTGACTCTAAACTCTCTGACTTCATCGGTCCCTTCTCTGGCTTCTCAGCCACAAGGATCACATCTTTGCTCACCCCATTGGTTTCCTTCTTCTCCATTGCATCTCCCTTTTCCGACTTTGCATCTGTATGAAACTCTGTTCCACAGTTCTCTTTCATAACATTTGGTATCGGCAACACACTCCAATCAGAGCTAAGATTCTCTGAGGGAATATGCCCCACATGCTTAGCCAGCTCTGTCCTTAGCAATTGACGAAACTCCAACTTAAAGGATTTAATCGATTCTTCCAATCTTCCCATTCTCAATTCAATTGCGTCAATTCTCTCAACCATTCCTTCTTCTAACACTTCTTCTTCTGCAATCATCTTTGAATGACACAAATGCTGGCACCTCGACGATCCGGTAGGTCGGACCAATTGATAGAGCAGAGGAAAGGTAGAATATAATGGAGAAAATTATTTTATTACTAAATATGAAAATAAAAAAGAATTCCAGAGCTGCTGCTCCTCAGTCAGAGAAACAATTCTCTCACTGCCTAAACCCTAATAAGGAAAACAGAAAATAATAATCCTACTAGCTACTGCCCCATACACTCCTATTTATATGGGGAATACTAACTAAGCCAATTCCTATTTATTTGGAGAATAAAAACTAACTAACTGAGCTACTCCTAATTATTTGGGGAATAAAAACTAACTAATTGAGCCAACTCCTATTTATTTGGTTTGGACTAAGGCCCAAACCAATATCCTAACAATACTCTTCTACCCAAGAGGGTGACAAATGTTATTATTAGAGTTTGACCTAACTCATCCTTACAAAACCGGTTGGTAAGGTGAGGAGTGTCCCTCTATATATACTCTTTCAATGCTCTATCTCCAACCAATGTAGGACTTTAGGATCCTCCTAATACACCCCCTCACGCTCAGCACTCTTTTTGGGCTTGGTGCGTGGATATTAATGGTGGGCGGCCCATGGTCCGATCGATAGGCTCTGATACCATATTAGAGTTTGACCTAACTCATCCTTACAAAACCGGTTGGTAAGGTGAGGAGTGTCCCTCTATATATACTCTTTCAATGCTCTATCTCTAACCAATGTGGGACTTTAGGATCTTCCTAATAGTTATCATCCATCATCTCATAAATATTGTCTCACAAAATGTCATCTTTCATGCATAAGAAAGTTACTTTCTTCAAACTCATCTTCAGGGGGAGAATATAAATAAGGAAGATGAGTCTTCTCTACTTCCTGACCTTACTTTCGAACCGGAAGTTGAGACTGAAACTAGTGATGACAATGTTGAGACTGAACTTGATTTTGGATAAAATGGAAATGTTGAAACTGATGTGAGATTTGGAAAGAATTTAGTATATACAAGAAAGAAGAACATTCCTGAATCTACTCATATCCAAGAATCCAATCCGACATTACATGAGGTAACTTCTCCCGACCCTTCAAGCACTAGCGATTCAATTTTTGAATTTTCTCATAAACAAGAAACAGAATCCAACTCAGTACTACCACCACACTACAAAGATTTAGATCTTCCAATTGCCCTTAGAAAAGATACCAGAAATGTACTAAAAAGTCACTTTACCCTATATCTAATTACTTAAGTTTTGAACATTTTTTCATCCACCCATAAGGCCTTCCTCACAAGTTTAAACACTATAACGATACCTAACTTTTTATCTGAGGCATTGTCTGATAAGAAATAGAAACAACACATGGACTTGGAGATGGAGGCACTGAATAAAAGCAATACTTGAGAAACCTGTGGAAAGAGATGGGTATACAGTATAAAATACAAGGCTGGTGGATCTATTAAGAGGTACAAGGCAAGATTGGTGGCCAAAGGATTCACCCAAACTTATGGAGTAGATTACTTAGAGACAGTTGCTTCAGTTGCTAAAATGAATACCGTAAGGGTGATATTATCTTTAGCAGCTAGCTAATTACAATTGGAATTTACATCAATTTGATGTGAAAAAAGTTTTCCTTCATGGAGAATTTGATGAAGAGATCTAAATGGATGTACCCCTTGGATACTGTGAACTTACTACCACCAACATTGTGTGCAAATTAAAAAAGGTTTTATATGGGTTAAAGCAATCACCACGAGCATGGTTTGGAAGATTCACCAAAGTTATGATAAGTTTGGGCTTTAAACAAAGTCAAAGAAATCATACTCTATTTATCAAACATTCCGAGACAAGGGGAGTAACTGTTTTATTAGTGTATGTGGATGACATTATAGTAACAGGTGATGATGAGAAGAGCAACAATTGTTAGGCGAACATTTGGCCAAAGAGTTTGAGATTAAGACCTTGGAAAAATTGAAGTACTTTCTGGGAATTGAAGTTGCCCACTCTAAGAAAGAAATCTTCATATCTCAACAAAAATACATTACTGATCTTCTAAAAGAGACGGGTAAGACAGCATACAAGCCTGCAAGTCTAAGAAAGAAATCTTCATATCTCAACAAAAATACATTACTGATCTTCTAAAAGAGACGGGTAAGACAGCATACAAGCCTGCAAGTACACCAATTGATCCAAGTGTAAAGTTGGGGAATGCAGAAGAAAATATTTCAGTTGATAAGGGAAGGTATCAAAGATTAGTCGAAAAACTTATATACCTATCACATACTAGACCAGGTGTTGCTTTTGTTGTAAGCTTAGTTAGCCAATTTATGCACCAACCAAAGGAGATTCATTTACAAGCTACGCTCCAAATTGTGCAATATTTAAAAGAAACTTCAGGTAGAGGAATTTTGTTTGAATGAAATGGAAGTGAGAGTCTTGAAGCATATAGTGATGTTGACTATGCAGAGTCAGTTGTAGATACAAGATCAACTAGAGGATATTGTACTTTTTTAGGTGGGAATCTTGTGACCTTTAAGAGTAAAAAACAAAGAGTTGTATCTAGATCTAGTGCTAAAGCAGAATTCAGAGCAATGGCACAAAGGATATGTGAATTACTTTGGCTGAAAATGATATTAGAGGACTTGAAGATAAAGAGTGATGAACCAACGAGACTTTATTGTGATAATAAATCTGCTATTAGCATAGCCCAAAATCCAGTGCAGCATGATAGAACCAAACATATTGGGTATCCTAAATATTTGTTTGGTATAAAGCTTCTGATAATGGTTCGTGGAGGATTTGAAGAAATTTAAGTTCTTGTTGTGTATGACTAGTTGCCAAGAAATTTAAGCTGATGATTCCAATAAGACTGGTTTCAATTTGGAATGTCTTGCATTATTTCTTAGGACTGGTTTCAATATTTTTTATATTACATTATTTGTTTCCTTATTTAACTAGGACTAGGATTGAGGAGTTGAACAATTATACAAATTAGTTTTGCTTTAAGTAGAATTAGGAATCAAGTATGTACCTAAACAATTCTCTTTGTTAAATCACTCTTTTATCTTATATCACAATTAGAAAGCCGTAATTATCTCTCTTCACCTGTCCATGAGATGTCAACTTAGTGATAAGACATTGTCTTGTAACCTCGAGAGACGAAGTTCAAACTCCCTTGGGGACAGTTGTAAAATAGCTATAGTGTCACTTAAGTAAATAATAATTTCAATTTCAACAATATAAAATAATTTTAAAAAATCCCTCCATCCATATCTAAGAACTTTGTAAATAGATAGAAACTGTTCAATAACAAAGAAAATGTTAGCATTGAAACAAGAAATTTGCAAATGTTAAGCAAATATGACTGTGTCAAGAGTATACCTTGGGGTCATACTCTTTTTCCATTAGTTTAAAGAGTGCATCCCACGTCAGAACAGGTGAAGCAGAGAAAAAACAGGAAATAAGTGATATCATGCCAACTTTCCACTTCTCTGCAGAAGATGACACACCACTGCCAATTTGTTTGACAAGTAAACTATCCGCGTCTCTTGAATCGTCATTAACATCCAACTCCATATCTACAATCCTGCTTTTACTTATGTCATGTGAGCAAGAGCTTTGCATGCTGTCAGTAGAAGCTGTATCTTGCATAATCATATCAGATCGAAGACTTGCCAAGTGCTGAGAATAACCATCATATAGATTAACAAATGCTTTCAAAAGTCTCTCCACAGATTGGATGACCTCGTTAAATGGAACAAAATCCAGATTTTGATCCCTCCATTCACAAAATATAGGTGATGAAAGAAAACAATGAACCATAGCGGCGAGAGAACCCGTATCCTCACATGTAGGAACATAACTTAAGCCACTGGCCAGGTGACCACTGTCTTCTTGAATGATTCTGACAGCATTATTAAGCATCACTTGCAAGTATTGGCTTAACTTCGAACAGAATGGAACATTTATTTTCCTGAAAGAACATAAAAGCATCTATAGAAACTAAATACAAACATGCAAATAATGGTGAAAATTAGGTGACAGGAGTCTCACGACTAAAAGCTATTAAACAGGAGATTTTAACTATGGAATTGAAAATATTAGAATAAATAGGCTGGTTTGAGAGAGACCTGTTAATTATAAGACAAGTTACCACTAAAAGTTCTCCCATTTCAAATGTGATAACATTACTTGTAATAAATTAATGTAAAAACAACACTTGTTCAGCAGTGAAACTAAAAGTCCTAGATCAATTAAATATATTTCTTGGAATTAAGGTTACCGCAATAAAAGCTAGTTTTGTGATCTCCTAGGGAGAATGCTATAGACATATTTGAAGAAAGAAACAAAAATGCTTGACTGAAACCAAACAGCCATGTTGACTAAATGACGAACCCTGTTGACTAAATCCCGTGAATTAACAAAGGTGAATGTTGAGAATGATATTGATTGTATTTTATTTTGAATAAAAGTGATCCTTTTATAGGAGAAAGTACAACCAATCAACTCCTAATTTCAAGAGATATAAGGCAAAATAAACACAAACTTAAAAATAGAATATTAAGAAAAGAAAATAATATATTATATTTCAACATTCCTCTGAAATTGGTGCATAGATATCAATCATGTCCAACTTACTCATCAAATATTCAAATGTTGTCCTTGTCAAACTCTTAGTTAAGATATCAGTTGTGTGTTGATAAGAGGGAACAAATGGTAAGCAGAGAGTGTCAGAATCTATCTTATCTTTGATGAAATGACGATCAGTCTCAATATGCTTTGTTCGATTATGTTGAACAAAATTGTGAATTATGCTTATAACAGCTTTATTGTCACAATACAACTTCAATGGGAGTTTTACCACTATCTTGAGTTCCTTTAAAGCTCTAAGATATGTTAACAAATTGTATTGTTTTGCAGTGGAAAATCAGCTGAGATTTGTTAACAAATTGTATTGTTTTGCAGTGGAAAATCAGCTGAGATTTGTTAACAAATTGTATTGATTTTCCAAATTTACCCTTCATAATATTTATTTCTAAGTCATTAGTTACAAAAAAGATGTAGAGAAATTAGAGATTTTTTAGTAAGCAAATAATTAATGCAATGGAAAACTTGAATGTAATCTTATTAAAAGGAACTATAAAAACTTCCAAAAGGGTTCAATATTAGGGGCGTCACGAAGGTATCAAAGAATTGTGGGAAGACTTAATTCTCCCAAAGTCACTGGACTAGAAATATCTTTTCGATATGTAATATGAGATGCTTTCCCACTTCTCCCTGTGACAACCATTGGGATGCATTAGTTTGGATTTTGCTTGATATCAAGGACCCTAAAAGGTCTGCTATACATAGATAGGAACCATGCTGATATTGTTCCTAATAAGGAGGCTATTTATGAAAAATCATGGTGTCCTTATTGGAAGGCGAAAGAGTGTGTTACTCAAATTAAAAGGTATTACCATTGGAAGGCGAAGAGTGTGTTATTCAAATTAAAAGGTATTATCACGAACTCGTAACGGCCTTCATGTGTACAAATTGTAGTCTTATCAATGTCTTTCTATCAATGCACTTTCTTAGGTGAAAATCTTGCGACACGACTGAGTGAAAAACAAAGTGTAGAATCAAGATTTAGAGTTGAATCAGAGTTCAGGATAATGGCACAAGGTATATGTGAATTACTATAGTTAAAATTGATCTTAGAAGTTTAAGGATAAAGTGTGATGAACCAATGAAACTTCATTGTGATAATAACTTTGCTATTAGCATAGCACATAACCTAGCGCAACATGACGGAACCAAACAGATTGACGTTCACAGACACTTCATTAAAGAAAAATTAGATAGTGGTCTTATTTGCACTCCATATGTATCCTCCCAAGGCAACCTGGCAAATCTTCTAACGAAAGGGCTGAACAAAAATAACTTTGAAAGAGTTGTTTCCAAGCTGAGAATGATAGATATGCGTCCACCAGACTGAGAAGGAGTGTTGTAAATAATTTATTTTACTATTTTTATTCTTAGTATTTCTTAAAATTTGGGTTGGACCTAACTCATCCCTACAAAATTGACTTGTAAGGTGAGAATTTCCCCTACTTATAAACACAACATAGGCCATATCCCTATACAATGTAGGACTAAATCCACCCCTTTAAACCCAACACAATGAAGGTGTTGGGGGCTGCAATGAAGGCAAGGCATAGTGCCGCAATTAAGGCCACTAGGAGCGGACCGCAATTAAGGCAGAAATTACAACGCACCGGACCACCCGGGATAGCGGTGAAAGCGGCCGCTATTGATAACTCTGACCGCAATTAAGGCGGAAATTCCAATAGTATTATTAGTAGTAATTTATGTTTAGATCTTTAGTAAGGCCTATTAGTTTAAAATATTATACATGTAAGATTAGTGGTTGTATGTCTCAATATATATATTGAGACTGGTTTATGAACTCAACTAGTCAAACTATACATAACTCAAGCTCGACTCGTTTGACTCGTGAATCAAATTTAACAAGTTAATTATTGAATAGAGTCTCGAATTATTTTCAAATTGGTTTGGTTTATTGTCAACCTAGTTGCCCAACCTAGTTCTTCCAACTGTCATTGACGGGAGAGAAAATCTATTCAATAATGTGACTTTATTTAGTATCCAATAGTCCATACAAAATCTCCAACTCCCATCAGTTTTATTTACTAAGATTGGACTTGTGATTGGACTTATGACATTTTCTTACAGCATATCATTCACCATTCTCTCAATCTAAGAATTATGGTGATGTGAATTGACAATATGATCATATATTTGGAATCATCGCATGTTCCTTCGAGTCAATTGTAGTCACAAGATATTAGAAGCACTGATATTAGTGTTTGAACTGGTTCTTAGAATTAAAAAAGGTAGAGAAATTGGCAAAAGAAAAGTAGTAGAGTGAAAAGTGTGGTGCTTTATTGAAGAAAACATGCCTCCTCCTCAATATAGGGAGGTGCGATAGAATAGAAGGATTCTTAGATACTGCAAGCCTCATGACGATACTTAACAATAGTTCCCATTTTCTACTTAGTCACCGGTAATAATAATTTAAAGCCCTACATAATATTCCATTGCATTGCTTTCTTCAATCCCCTTTATTGCTCTAGGGTGTGTTTGGATTGGCGGTGAACAGAATTGATTCTAGCAGAATTAAGTTTGGTAAAATTGATTTTAACAGAATTGAGTTTAGCATAATTGATTCTGGGTCTTCCAAAAGCCAATCCAAACATGCTACTAATATACAAGCCTAATTGGATTTGCAAAACTAA
Organism: Vicia villosa; assembly: GCF_029867415.1. Classification (NCBI taxonomy): domain Eukaryota; kingdom Viridiplantae; phylum Streptophyta; class Magnoliopsida; order Fabales; family Fabaceae; genus Vicia; species Vicia villosa. Next base: position 67,508,524 of record NC_081182.1, read on the forward strand.
ACACCATAACTTCAGTACCATAGTTATAACTTATAAACAGATAGATAGAGCATTACTGTAAAGTGACAAACCTTGTGAAGAAATAACCATAAAGTAGGTTAGACAAGAGAGAACATTTTAAGAAAATATCAGGTAAATGTGTCCTGCTGTTTTCCTCTTCTGCCAACATTTCAAGAATAGAGGTCTCCATTTCGAGCAAAAGTTGATCACTTATTTCTTGGGGAACCCGTATGCCCGGAAATATTTGTAGCTCAGAAACCTGAAAAATTACAGCTCCCTTTATGAAACCGTGGAAGTTAACACAAACAAACTTTTAGCAAAGGATCACACCTCAACATTGGAAACTTTGTGAATTTCTGTGAGAGCTTCCACAGAGCAATCCAAAAACTCATGCAAACATTGGTGTTTAGGGTCTTCAAACTACAATAAACATCATAATGAATTTCTTAGTAACATTTCAACTAAATCTATATAATCAAATATCAGTTTGTGGAAGAATGATAGGCTGTACCTTATGATTATTATTATCAAGAGATTCAGTGACATCGAAAGAGCTGTAAACTAGAGGAGTTTCTTTAAAGCATTCATTGAACGCAGCACAACCTACACAAAGTGCAAATATAGCACTGGGCATGTACAAACCCATCCGCTCACTCAATGTTGAATAACCCTGCACATAAGGAACAGAAAACTGAAACAAATGCCTATATATTATTGTAAGTTATAGTGTGTCTGTAACATATTGTTACATATTAGTAGTATAAGTGTATAATATCAGAACCCTAGAGTGAATCGTGGTGGAGCCCTTTTACCATTGTTATTGTTGATTTTTGTTAAGATATCTATAGATTTAAGTTATATTCAGTTGACAAAAATTTCTCAAAAAGATTAGGATTTAGGAATGTTAGTTCATATATCCGTATAATCAAGGGATATGACGATTGATTTGAATGTATTCTCTAAGTTATAAATAACAAAGGCTGAGAGTATTTTTCTCAAGCAATTCAAACCATCAAATTAACTTTGTATCGGAGTTCACGATTAGGGGGCCTAGAAAAAATAATAATAAAAATCTGAAAGCCCTTTACACGTATTTCGATCTTTTCCTTTCCCTTTTTTTCCAGCCTCGGATCTGTTTCATAGCTTCTCATGGTGTCATATTTCAATGCCAAGGAATATGTATGTATCTGTAACATTCAACTATTGCATAGCTACTCATGGCGTCATATTTCAATCTAATTGCTTTCACACACCACAACATAATGGTCTTGCTAAACAAAAAAACTTAGACTTTGTAGATCAAAGCTCCTGCACCTTTAAAATTTAGGAGTGGCCTTAATCTCATTGCATGTCATTTGATAAATTGCATGTCATTGTTTGTATTGGAAACTGAGACTCCTCTCTCACTCTAGTTTCCTAAGGACCCTTCTATGTTGTCCTTCCTCAAGTTCCACTTATTTTGATATGACCTTTCTTCCAGCTGTGACAAATTGTATGTCCTAGCAATTATGTGTGTTTCTTGGGTATTCCGGAGTTCAAAAGGGGTATCGGGGTTATTCTCTATCTACACATCATTTTTATGTCTCTGATATGTTACTTTCTTAACAAACGTTTCAAGTCTTGTTCCAACCCCTTCTCCAGTTGCGATCCCACCTGAGTCTTATGTTTACTTACCTTTAGCTATTAATAAAAGTAAACAGTCTACTTCTAATTATCATTCTATTCATAATCTTGAGATATAATCCCATCCAGAACGGCAGCAAGCAATGATTGATGAAATGATTTGTTTGGAGTCTAGTGGCATTGTGGCATATGGAAACTTGTTCCACTTCCTCCTCAAAAATCATTAGTTGGTTGTCGTTGGGTTTTTGCTATTAAAGTAGGCCTTGATTCAAATGGATCATTTGAAAGCCAGACTAGTAGCAGGCTACAAAAATCCTTGTATGGCCTAAAGCAATTACTTTGAGCTTGGGTTGGAAAATTCAGCAAAGTAACTTAGTAAGTTGACAAGATTCATTCTGAGGTGGATCATTTTGTATTCTTTAGACATTCATCTTTGACAAACATATATGATACTTTCAGTACAAGTAAGGACTAAGAATGTATTGTAGACCTAAAGCAACATTGAAGACCAAAGATTTAGGTTGGTTGCATTATTTTCTTGAGATTGAAGTAGCTCACGGGAAGGCATTGCTATTTCATAAAGAATATATGTTTTGAAAAAATCAGTTGATAGTCCTATGGACCCCAATGTGAAACCTCTAGCAAATAAAGGGGAATCATATCCCGACACAGGTAGATATACGAAATTAGTGGGAAAAATGAATTATCTCAATCTGGATTATGTCAAATTTAATAACCAGTCAGTGTTGCATCATTCTTAAATCCCTTTCTTTCATGAGAGGACTAAACATGTAATAGTTGATTGCCACTTTATCTGAGATAAGATCATTCGGTCATAGTTAAAATATCATCAGTGATAAACCTCAGATTGATCATATATGTAATGTAACAAGCTAGATACATGTGATATATGCTCCAGCTTGTGGGGGAGTTTTAATTATTGTCATAATTGGGATTATGTATATATATAGTTTATGATTCTTTTCATTAATTTGAGAGATTCTCTCTGGTTTATATATGTATAAAATCTCATTGAGTAATACAAGTTGTCTATTCTACATTATATATTTTCCTAATTGTATAAGTATAAACTTAAAGAAGAATAAAATACTTTGTTAATCACAATTTAAAGAAAAGCATACCTTCCAATCAAGATGATTCAAAACTGCCTTTAAAAGGTTCTTTCTAAGATGTAAAATATCCCGAAGATCAGTCTGCATGATACGAAGACGCCAAATTTAAAACAAATGGGGCTCAGCAAAGAAATACTTCAGTTCTACCTAAAAAAAAGCTTGAAATTAACCCTCATATTCTTAGATTTTGGGTATAGCTCAATCTTACAAAATTGGCTTGCAAGGTAGGATTTCCCAATCAAGGCAGTGTGGAACCTGGGCTTTTCTCCAAAAAAAATAAACCGTCTCACACAAGCCTATCGGGTCTAGTGCATCAAAAATATGGGTGACCCAACAACATATCAAGGATAGTTCATAATACTATTATAGACTTTGGGCTTAACTCAACTCCACAAAATCAGCTTATAAGGATTATCAAAGCATTATGTGTTCTCCTTTACATTTTCAAAACTTGCACTTATTGAGCAACAAGAAATAGAAAATGTAAGCTCAATTAGAATACTATAAGAAGAGATGTGCAATGGATCATCAGAAGAGATATGCAGATGGACCATATGAAGGCTCAAAGCTTGCTCCATTTTTATTTTGCAAAAAAAAAAATGTGAGTTACACTAAAGGGGACAGACTTACTGCCATAATGATCCAATTCAACATGGTATTATTGTAATCATTGTAAATTTCTACTATCTTACTAGGGTTGATTATCACTGATACTTTATTTTTATTCGATGAAAGAAATTAATAAGCAATTATTTAGTTTGTATTGCATTCTACTTGATGATCTATGGAAGGACAAACTAGACCCACGACAAGAGGTCTGTCAAAACAGAAAACAAAGTAAAAGCCAGATGGCTTCTTGGTAATTAAAATAAAAACATTTTCTTAATCCTTTTAGAATTTGGGCTTGGATCTAACTCAACCCTAAAAGCTAGCTCGTGGGATGAGGGTTTCCTTCCACTTATAACCATTGTTCAGGCCATATTATGGAACTCGCAGCAAATTCAAATTGGCCCTAAGATTTGCAAGTTTAAGAAGGCTATGTATGGATAGATGCAGTCTCCCCCAGTGTGTGCTGCAAATAATTCTTCAAATCTTCTTTTATCAAAGACTAGGTTATCCCAATTTGTCAAAATTCCAACACATGCTCTCAAGTCTTGCAAAATTAAAGCCTTAAAATTGAATTATGTCAACATGGGAACATGCCAACACTCCCTTTCCAAGGTCAAGAATCAAATAAATGGGAGGGTTGTGTTAGACAGGCAAACATAAAGCTTTGCTGAATTTCTATGACATGGTTTTTTAAGGGTCACTTTGACTTATTTTCCACATTTAGAACTTTTTATACAGAAATTTGAAATCAATTTAATAACACAATTCTATATAAATTTAAGCTTATTAGTCAATTACTAATCTAACATCAAGTAAATATATCACGTGAAAAATATGAGGCTCCCTTGGCAACTTACATGAGAACTTTTCCTTGAAAAGAAACATGAGAAAAAATGCAAGATAGGTCTGCATAAAAAGACAATCATGAGCTGCATAAGAATGTAGAAACAAAAGCAAGCATGTCGAGAAATTTCATATTGAGAAAAGAAACAAAAAAAAATACAAAAGGGGAAAAATTATAAATAATTAATTGGCATAAATAACTTTTTAGTCCCTACAAAAAAAATGTTACTTTAAATCTCTCAATCGATAATTTTGTTTTTGAAAGGGTGAATTTATTCCCATATTGCTTAAAGATATGGCATGTATAGTGTTTATAAAGTTTGGGCGACCTTCTCCTTACAAGCTGGTTCGGTTTTGTAGACATGAGTTTTAAAGGAACGATGACAGAAGTACGTTTTAACTATTTATTTGAGCCTAATTAATTTGGAAAATGTGATTGATGTCTTTCCTCAACAATGTTTACCGTCTTTTTCTGAAATACAACATCTCCCTGTGTCCTGTTTTCTCTGTTCCTTTTATTTTCATAATAAGTATCAAACATAAAATAAATATTACAATAGTTTTTACTTTAACTTTAATTTGAAGTATAACATCTCCCTTTCTTTGTCCTATTTTCTCTCAGTCACCCCTTAGATTTTCGTGTTCTTAATCATATAAAAAATAAAAACTAGTACAATAATAATGCAATTCTCCAACGTAAATAAGTAAGAAACTTCTTGCTAGAATTTTATATATTATTCTAAAAATTTGTTAGGCCTAACTTAATCCCCGAAAGCTAGCTCAAGATGTGAGGATTGTCCAAGCCTTGTAAAAACTAATAGCAATGTGACCATATCTCCAATGAGTGTGGGATCTCAACATGCCCCCCCTCACACTCACGGTTGGACATTTTAAGCATGGGCAAATGTGGATGGCTCAATATCAGAGTTATTAACACATCCTCACACTAACGACTAGACATTTGGACTCCGGAGCATGGACAAATATGGGTGCCTAATAACTTATTTAGAATAGGCTGATACCACCTTAGATTTTGGGTCAAGATTAACTCATTCCCAAACGTTAGCTCAAAAGATGAAGATTGCTCAAACCTTGTAAGGAATAACATAGTTAGGGTTGGAACCTACGAAGCACAGACTCTGACCGGACAATGCGACACGACACGGACACTCTGACACTGATAATATAAAAAACAAAAGACACCGACACCGCTACATATACGATAGTAGTTAAGTTTCATTTATCTATCTATTATTAAAAGAGTTAAAAATATTCTAATGAAAATTTATGTCTTTAATTTTTCATTGATAATATTGTTTCAATACATGTCCAAAAGTTGTGTAAGGTATGTTGAAAACTATTTTTTTTTTTTTGAAACACTTGTGTGGATTGTTCTACAAGTGTTGTATGAGTATAATATGAGTGTTCGACACCGATTTAAAGAGTGTCGAAACAATGAAAAAATCTATTTTTTAGATGACACTTCTTTGACTTTTCCGACACGTGTCGTACGGGTGTCATACAAGTGTCGGACACCGCGACACGTCTACTCTTAGAGGTGTCCGTGCTTCATAGGTTGGAACTCTAATTGTTATACGCATTAGTTACTGTTAAGAAATGTGGTTGGGTCTAACTCAACCCTACAAAACCGGCTTGTAGGGTGAGGATTGTCCCCACTTATAAGCACATGTTCAGGTTATATATTGTCCGATGTGGGACTCTTAACACACCCTCTCACGCCCAAGACTGGACATCTAGAGCGTGGAAATAAATGGTTGGTGGCCCGATAGCGGAAACCTGATAGCAGGTGGCCCACCGGATCTTAAACGATGCTCTGATACCATGTTAAGAAATGTGGTTGGGCCTAACTCAACCCTACAAAACCGACTTGTAGGGTAATGATTGCCCGCACTTATAAACACATGTTTAAACTATATATTGTCAGATGTGGGACTCTTAACAGTTACCACTAACCATTTAAAGTAAAATGTTTTTAATTTTGGAAAGATTTTATCATCTGTATTGAGGTCCCATGTTTTACCTCCCAATCCTAGGAAGAATCTCGATTTTGACTACCGAACGTCACAAATAACTCCTACTTCCCCTTCCCCATACTACAACATATAAGTAGATAGAAACATAACTAACTCTCCACTCACACTACTCACACTATTAAAGGAATTGGTATTAACTAGTCCACCCTATAATTATTGTGCACTATCTACATAGTACTATAGCCTATTTAAATGTCCCTAACTGCCCCTAATTAACTCCTAAAACATAGGAAACTAATCCCTAAATTTAAGGAGAATTGTAACTAACTCAGGAACTAATCCCTAAATTTAAGGAGAATTGTAACTAACTCAGGTGAGACGTATGGTTCTATAAATAGATCACAATACTTCGTAATCAATATTAAGAAATGCAAAAACAGAAACTAAGAGAATTCAATTGAGATTTCTCTCATTAGCACCCGTGTATATCTTATCAAGAGACTTCCTACTTAATAACAATAACAACTAACAACTAAACTTCATTCCTAAGTGGAGCTAGCTACATGATCAACTTCAGCCATAATGTTTTATATAGTACCATACATCTATCCAAATCGCTAATCTCGAGATCTTTCTTAATAACTACTCTTATAGTATTAATAGGTCTTCCTCTACCTCTAATTATTTGACTCCTCTCCATCTGATCTACTCCTTACCACTGAATTTACAAGTCTTCCCTCTAAATGGCAAAACCACCTAAGTCTATTTTCCATCATCTTTTCTAATCTAGATGTTACCCCGACACTCTCTAATATTGTCATTTCTAATCTCATCATGTTTAGTCTTACCACACATCCAACGCAGCATCCTCATCCATGTTACACTTAATTTATTTTCGTTTTGATTCTTAATCGCCTAACATTATGTCTCATACAGTACGATAAAATTTCCCCTTAAGCTTGAATGGTACCTTTATGTCACATAAAATAATTTCCCCTTAAGCTTGAATGGTACCTTTATGTCACATAAAATTTCGGAATCCTCTCTAAATTTTGAAGTACCCTACACTAAGTTATTTGGTACTCCATCGGACAACAAGTTTCTCAAGTGCTTTGGTTGCTCTTGTTTTCCCCTACTTAGACCTTGCAACAAGCACAAATTAAGTATAGGTCCTAAAAGTGTCATTTTTTAGGCTACTCTACATCACACAAAAGTTATATGTGTCTTGCACCTTCGGTCCCAAAAGTGTCATTTTTAGGCTACTCTACATCACACAAAGGTTATAAGTGTCTTGCACCTACTCGCAAACTATACATCTCCAAGGATGTGGTCTTCAATGAGTCGTCCTTCCCTTATCCTCGGTCATTCTCTCATTACATTCATGAGAAAAAAAGAATTCTAACACACACTCACAGTATATGCCCTACAATGTATAAGATAGAAACATAACATACACTCCCTTCTAAAAGTTTCCTAACTCTTCCCTCTCTTAATAATAGCCCTATATAGCAATTCATTAGATCTAGTGGTTCTTTTCAGCCCTGCAAAAGCATGTGGTCTCCGATGTATGTTTAAAATTAGACTAACCCTATGAAAGAAATGATAATAGTTAAAATGAATAAAATGGCTTGCTGATGATTTTTCTTTTTATTGAATCAGAATTTGTCTATAAACTTTATAAAGTAAAAAGCATCAAAATAAATTAACTCGTTAGAAATATCTATGATGCAACAGCCAAATTGGTTTAAGTAGTGTTGCAGTAAGCATGAAACACTGACATGGTATTTTGTACATCCATTGAAACAGTACTTGATCTCTAAGTAGTTGACAAGAGTGTTAATATGTGATTGAATTTATTTACTGGCTTAAATGATAAGCTTTCATTAAAAATACTAGCAATCTTTAAAACATATTTTATTGCAATCAAGTTAAAACAGTAAAAGGCACTTACAATGAGGTTGGTCTTTTGAAAAATTGAAGATCCCAAACATCTTGTGGTATAAGACATGTATCTACTAAATCCTGGATACAAACATGTGGCGTTAGAGATATAGACTATTATTAACAGTATGCCCAACTGTGTGAAGCCCGCAACTCACATTTGAGGTTATATTACTCAGAAGTGCCAAAGCAGCATCCACCTGCATCAATGCATCATTACCGAAATTAAAATCTTAGCAGAAACTAACCAGTAGAGAAAACTTTTAGTTTAATACAAATAATAATAATAACACCAAGATACATTAAAATATCTTGGGTATTGAGGCAGCCTGATAGAACACTGTTGCAGCAATGAGCATACTGCAGCCAAAAAAGATTGTAAAAGTAGAGGGGAACAAGGTAACTATGAGCTGGGATCCAGAAGCCTTGTTAGAAGATCAATTATTCCATGCTATCCTTGAGGACAAGGTTGTTCCTAAAGGAAGTGGTAGTGATAGAACACGGTTCTCGTGTGTGACACCCAATCATTGGGCTCAATCCACGTCAACACAGCTTCTAGAATAACTCATTGAAGACCGAGGATAAGGGAAGGACAACTCATTCATGAGAGACTGTTATAAAAGAGACTGTAGGGGAGTGGGAAATGCATTCAGAAAGTTGTTAGTAAACAGTTCGGAGAGATTTCTCTCTGGTTTAGAAGTTCATAGAACTTTGGTTTACATTTTCTTTTTTTATTTTCACCGTTGTAATATAACAATCAGTTTACCAAATTTTCTGGGTTCTATTTTAGTCCAATCCAATGATGGTCTTGTAATTTCACAGAGGAAATATGTTACTGATATTCTTGAAAAAATATGTCTATTGAATGCCAAGTTGATACTTCTATCGATACAAACGTTCTACCTAATCAAGGGAAATTAACTATCTCACATTAACTCGTCCAAACATTTCCTTTGCAGCCAGTGTGGTACGTCAGCTCTTAAGTTCTCCTTTCCAAAAACACGCGGATGTTGCAATTCAAATTTTGAAATACAACAAAGGTGCTCTAGTAAAAGGTCTCGTTTATGAAGATAAAGGACAAACTCAATTGGGTCGGTTCACTTTTGTGTATTGTTTACTTCTTAGAGGAAATTTGGTATATTAGGAAAAATAAAAAACAATATGTAGTTGCAAAATCTAGCGTTGAGGGACAGCTTATTTGGTTGAAACGGTTACTTAAACAACTTCAATTTGAGGAGGCAAAGTTGACGACACTATTCTAAAATAATCAACTTGCATTGCATATTGCCTCAGATCCGATTTTTCATGTGAGGAGCAAGCGTATTGAGATAGATTGTCATTTTGTCAAAAGAGAAGATCGAATCAGACAACATCGCCCCAAGCTTTGTCGATTCCAATGATCAATTTGAGGATGTTTTTTTAAAATCCCTGAGAGGGCTTAGAATCAGTTATATGTAGCGAGCTTTGGTGCATTTGATATAAAAGATTCAGCTTGAGAGAAAGTGTAGGTATTTAAATTAATAGTATATTATGTATATATATATATATATATTCTAGCATATTCTATTGTAATTAATGTTATTGATTGCATATTGATTTGTTTGTAAGCCTGTATAATAGAATCTTTGTGGTGTAGTTTACACACACTTTCACCATATGTCACTCGTTTAATTTAACACTGGTCAGAGTTGTTATTGATTACGTTTTTATGACTTAGTTACTATCATTACTAGTTTCCCTATTCAACTAGGATCCGGAGTCATATATCCCTATAACAGGGGTTAGGGCTTAACCTTTTTTAATCATCCGATCATCATCGAATCACCAATCATAATCATATTTCAAAAGCCTTAGTTCTATTTGGGATTGGGCCAAGTTTTGGGCCACAGCTTGTCATTCTATTTGGGATTGGCGGAATACAAATAGGCATGACGATAAGCTTGAAAGGCTGTATGCCATGCATGAAGCGATTGCAGTAAAAGTGCATCAGTATAATGTTGTTGCGTGTAATAATAAAGTTATGGCAAGAAACAAGGTTGAGAGGCTGATCAATTGGAGTTTACCGAGTAAGGATTTTGTCAAAGTTAATATGGATGGAGCTCATTCTTCAAATGGAGTTTCAGGTTGTGGGGGGATTATCTGAGATCAGTATAATGTTGTTGCGTGTAATAATAAAGTTATGGCAAGAAACAAGGTTGAGAGGCTGATCAATTGGAGTTTACCGAGTAAGGATTTTGTCAAAGTTAATATGGATGGAGCTCATTCTTCAAATGGAGTTTCAGGTTGTGGGGGGATTATCTGAGATGATGCTGGCAAGTGGTGTGGCGGTTTTGCTAAGGGTGTGGGCAGTAGCAGTCCTCTTGTTGAGGAGTTATGGGGTATCCATGATGGGCTGAAGTTAGTGGTGGAGCATGGTTATAAGAGAGTGATAATCGAGTCGGATTCTAAGGAAGCAGTGGATACTAGTAACAAGGTTAGCAGAAAAAAGTTGCTTAATTGCAATTTGGTTCGTCAAATTCATAATTGGATGCGTAAATTGGAGAGTGGAGATTCGTCATATCTATCGAGAAATCAATGATTGTGCTAATCTTCTGGCTTTACATGGAAAGGAGCTAAGGGTTGGTTGCGAATTTTTTTTGGATTTGCCTAGCAGGCTTTTTGAGAATTTTGATAGGGATAATAAGGGTGTTATGTACCCTAGGGTTGTGTTTGTGTAGCTTCTTTGTTTCTCGGGCTTAGGCCCTCCTTATTATCAAAAATAAATAAAACTCTCTAATTTCAACACTACTTAATATTAATTATATCTGCAAGGAATATATTGATACCCTAAAAACTACAACTAAAAAGAGAGAATGGATTTGTAAACAAACTTACAACAGTGCCTATATTGCTGAAAATCGGCAGCCCGTGAACAATAGTACTCCATAGTACTTTCCAACCATTGATGAACTGCAAAAATTCACTTGATCAAATCAATGCATACTTGAGCAAAAAAACATGATACCAGAGAAGCAAAAAGGATAATGACAAACTTCCAGAACAACCCAAAAGAAAGTAGTCAGCTTCAATGACACAACTCTTAAAATTCAGAGACAGATAGGGAATATGTGCTGTTTAAATTAAACATTGAATTTCGTTGAAAATTTGTTCAAAAATTTCAATTGCCATTTAGCATAAATAAGACATGTGGGGAAAACTCTTGTATGTACTCTATTCCGTTCTCCTCTTAGTCACTAATACTAAAAAGCCTTTTCTTTGCATTGCTTTCACAAAAGTCTGTCCCCGAATCATAATAGTCAGCTAAAATACAGATCATCCGAATCAATTTCTCATTTGAGAACTTAATACGTAAAAGAAGAAGAAAAAAAGTGACACAAGTAGGAGGATAAGTTATTCTCTGTCAAATAAAGGAAAACACAGATTGGTAAGTGAAAAGGCGCATTAATTCAAAACAAACTGCCCAAAAGCAATTTCCCAAGTCATTGTCAAGTCTTCCATTGCCAACCCTAACTACTATATGTTTTTATTAGAATTCATAAAAATAAGTGTGTCGTGCATCAGAGAAGAACTGGTCAAAACATGTGAGAGAGTCAGAAAGACCTCATTCAAGGAGGAAGGTGGCATCGACGATATCTTCATCATTGAATTTGGAAGCAATAAAGCAGAGGAAAGTTCCTGCAAACTCCTTTTGAAGCAATTGAACAGACATAAATTCACAATATTCAACGGGATGCCAGGGTCTATAATATAAGTTTCTCGAACAAATCTAAAATGCATAAAAGAAAAACATAGAGTAAAAAGAACCCTTATGCCGATTCACAGTAGCATACCGCAGAGTCCATAACAAACCATCGTAGGCCCGATCAACATTTGCAGAATTAAGGGTTCTGCAATATCATCACAGCTTTGTAAAACAGTGGAGGTGATCATCAACATTCTTTATAATAAATATGTATTACACATGCATAGAGAAATATTCAATTCAAACAATGAGAATACTAATTAAGTGTTTCAAGAAAGTGGGCGTTGGAACCAGCAAATTATCAATCCAACAGATAATATTTCCTTTTTGTAATAGAAAATAAAAAAATAAAATAATTTGAGAATAAGAGAAAGGGAAAAAAAGTGAAGACATAAAACATGAAAGAAAAAAAATAGTAAAGAGAGGGCGAGAGAGATATGTGTCAAGATATTATAATCCAACATTATTCAGATTTTAACATCATAAAATTAATAGAGGGAAAGAGAGTCAGGAGTTATAAGATCCGCTAATTCCTAAGTAGTATTTTATGCAAAAAAAACTGCCTGTAATTTGAACCAGTGTTGAAAAAAATGGCCACAGTAACAGTTTTTTTGTTTACCCTACCAGTGCCAAATTACCTGTCAAAGCTCATCCATATGCCTTCAAACCAGTAGAGGAACAGATCTTTGGAAATGCGAGTATGGAAGTTTCGGGTTAGATAACAAAATGCAGCATTCCTGTAGCATAGATCCTTCATCAGATTTTGTCATGATGATATTAAATTTAAATAATGTAAATTAATATACACAGCAATATTAATTTTTGCATTATGATATCAGAAGATGCATTTGAGGACTTCACTTCAGATTCTAGCATAAGACCAACTGTTACTAAAATGAGAAGTTAAGATAAAACGGTAACAAAAATCACAATAAACTCAAAATTATGCCCAGATAAAAATTGTTTTTAAAACCTAATAAGTGGGAAAATGATAAAAGGTTATGTGAACAAAGAGAAACAATTTCTATTTAAAGTTAAGGGCGTGTTCGATTTGAGAAAACATTTTCAAATGTTTAGTTTATGTTTTAATTACAGAACTGCCACTTGTTTTCACTTTTTCTTGTTATCACATATTTTTACATGGAAAAAAAATAACTTTTGACTGAAGCTGATCGCTTTACTGGTACTCTCAATCCACAGTATTCCTCTTGGGAGCAACAAGGCCAGCTCTTGTGTTTGCTTCAATCTACTCTTTTGAGTCAGATCTTGCCAAGAATAATTGAATAAGTAAACCTGTGGAAGCTTTGAAAAAGCTATAACATACTTGCTGATAAGAATCAGCAACTTAAGAAAGTAAAGGATAGGAACTGTATTGATATTTGTTATTAACAGAGGCTAAATTTCCCTTCTTACAAATCTGTGAAGTTTCTGACAAAAGATGAAAAACAAAGCTATGGTATGGAGCCTGGCTCCTTGCAAGATAGCAAGGAAAAGATAAAACAGCAGAAGATAAACTTAGAGAGAATAGTCTCCCTACTCAGCTTCGAACCTCCCTCCATCACTTGGAAATTCTCTCTACCCCTTTATGGCTACTACCCTCCCATAATTAATCATTCCCTCTCCCTTCGTACCTGATTCCAAAATCTCCTCCCTCAATCCCCTTGGATCACATGCCCATTTTGTTACGTGTGTTCTGTCTCTCTTCTTTTTCCTGACTTAGCGGGCCACCTCTTTCCTTTCTTCTACTACCCATTTAATCGTGAACCTCAGGCCCAATAATTACCTTCTTCTCTCCCTCTCCCCTTTTTCCCCTTTTCTCTTATACAATTGTAAGTTGGATCCATCAATGGGCCTATATATGCACTCAAACAAAAGCTAAAGGTTTTCAACTCCGCATTGAGCTTTGCAATACCAGGAAAGGCTCACATTCAGTCTCTCAACATCTTTTTTGCATTAAGGCATTGATTGAATCCTTTCAGCATTGGTGATCCAGTTCACCTCTAGAGCATTTGGGTTGCTTTGAGCCTTAGAGATTTAAACTTATTTGTTCCCTATGCTTTTGTTCCCTACAACTTTTTATAATTACTCATTAATACGCCGTGAACTAAGTGATTTTTTAAAGTTGTGAGCTTTAATCACAATTATCATGTTATTCGGGATTTATAACTATAGTTCAAACAAATGAATATAGTTTGAAAGTCAATTCCAGAGTCTACGGCTTCCAAGAAATCTGAGAAGTGTATAAATTAGTTCAATGTATCAAGTAGATGTTCGCGTGTCGAAGGCCTCCGTGAAAATGGAGGCAGTGGCGAACTTCTAATCACATAAATATGTGAAGGGAAAAGCATGGTTGCTTGCATTTAAGCAAAAAAAACATCTTCTGCACGTTATGAAAGCAATAATGATATGAATGCATAATATTGTTCACTAGTTCTCCTACTGTGATGCAACATGTAACTTTAAGCAACTAGCAGAAGATTCTATTGAGAGAAATCCCAAGCAAAAACCCGAGATAAAACTTTGGTGGTATAAATACTAATATAGAAAGTAGTTCAAGAGGGAAATGTCTGTAATAATAGGAGAGGAAAAAAATCATACACAGAATCTGGAAAGATAAAAACTAGCACTTCACATAGGAATAAAATTAGTAGTTGGTCCTAGTATGAAATAGAAAACGTTTTACAGTACAACCCTCAAATTAGTTTATAAATTACCATAGCCATTTTCCTTTCATGAGTGCCTCCCTCAAGACCACAGCAGCAGGTTCTCTCTTAGCCCGTTTTTCACTTAATGAGGCTCGGGTTGTATTAATGCACGCCTGAGGAGTAAAACTGATTAGACAACAATATTGAAATACTTGTACAGCAAAAAAATAACTCCATATGTGTCACAGTAAGTGTTGTTTGGATTTTTTTTTATATCACATTATTTGTCATTTTAGAATGCCATGAAAGCATTTATTATTTTTTTCCATGTTGCCCTTATTTATTAAAATTTAAAATAATTAAAGTGAGACGTGGATAAATGGGAGTAGCTGCGAACTTGCGACGATAGGGTGGATTGATCATGAATGAAAGTACAAGAATATTCGGGATATTTAATCTTAACACGTTATTTTGCAATGAGAATTTATATAATTAATAATTTTTTAAAGATGTGTGCGTCGCCGTAAATGACAGTAAATATAAGAGGGAGGGAGTGTACATAGTGTAAATTAGTACAGACAGTAATAATACTTGAAAATTCCATACTTAAAGACTCTAGAGTTGACAGAAATAGTCATATTCTAATAAATGAAATAATAATAATAATAATAATAATAATAATAATAATAATAATAATAATAATAATAATAATATTAATAATAATAATAATAATAATAATAATAATAATAATAATAGCTAAAATTCACTAGTCTGCAAAACCAAATAGATCAACCCAACAATAGAAAGAAATGTAACTAGAGATAAAGAGAGACTAGTAAAACAAGGGGGGTTAACCTCCAAAACAGAAATATAAAAACAAGAAAAACAAAAAAAAAAAATAACAAGTAGGCAGCCCAGCTTCTCTGCAACTCAGAAATGGAAACTTCCTTTAAAATATAGAAGGAGAGGAGAGCACCTGAGAAAACAATGACAACACTTCCCAATTCAAATTTGAGTTTTGTTTCAAGGTATAATAAAATCATAACCCTAATAATTAGATTTCTAAGAAAACAATTTCCAAGAATATTATTCTCAGGTATAATTCATGGGTTTGGTAAGTAATGAGGTGAGAGTGGGAAGTTATAGTTGGTCGAATTACAAAATAATTTCTGAGAAAACAATTTCCAAGAATATTATTCTCATTATAACTCATGGGTTTGGTAAGTACTACTGAGGTAAGAGTGGGAAGTTATAGTTGAACGAATTACAAAATATATGCTGTATTCCCATTAGAATCTAAGATTCTCACCATTTAATACCGGAATAAAAAGTGAGGAAAGCATAGGTAAACAACATTCCGAATCAATAATACCTAAAAATATTTTTTAAAAGATTGATTCAAACACTGGAACGTTACATTCCCTACCTCACTTTCCAAGGAATAAATTTTATGCCTTGAAACAAACACACTCTAAACCTAAGGATAAAGAGAAGCCCAAAGTTAACTGGGCATCCCTGCTCCAAACAAATATACAAGAGCTCTGAGAAAAATTATACAATAACGTAACATTTTCTGCTGAGTGCTTTTATTGAAACCTTTAAAGACAAAGCAAGAGAAACTGCTCCATAGTATACCAGCTGACCCATATTCATCACCATACAAAAACGATGAAAGTAAAAAAGGAAGCATAACGAAAATTGTGGAGATTCTTATGCAACTAACTAACTAATATCAAAATTAATCAACATAATTGCAGAAAATATATATATATTATCAAAAATTGAGCCCAGAAACTTGAATATTAAGTCTAGGAGTTGGTGGTTGAGTTTCTAGTAACTACCCTATAAAATAGAACTGCTGCAAGTTCCACTAAGCCACATTGCGAGCTACTCAAAGTTCCAAGTTTATCATCCTTATTTCCATCACCCCTGGGTAGAATGTTCATTAGGATCGTCATAAACTACCAAAAAGATTCATCAGTAAAATTATAAAATGGATAAAATTAGAAACACTCACTGCGGTATTGAAATACTAGACAAGCTACCCTGATCAAGATCCTTATAAATCACATCCAAAAGCTGTTCTACCAATAAATACCTATCAGCAGCCCCTCTCATTAAATTTAACTGTGTCCTTGCATAGAACATCAGTGAATCCTGCAACAGATATATTGATAGAGAAATTTGAAAAATGTAATAAAAATTATAAGTTTATTTGTTATAAATGCATCCATGAAAAGACCTTAAGCACGCGATCATGTGTTGTAAGCCAACAGTGAAACAGAAATTGCTGCATAGCATTATGAATCTCTAACAACTCAGAGCCCAGATTTGGACCATCATTTAACAAATATGTATTGATACACTCAACAAGTTTGCGTGATATCTTTCCTTCTTCCCTGAAGAAAGTAACAAAACAAAAGTCATATTGTACTCTAGGAGATCATGATAATAGTAAAAAAGAAAAACATTTAATCGCCCTAAGGAATACCTGATGAATGAGCAGATCCTGACAAACCCCTTAACAATGTCTTCTCTTAGATTAACAGGGTAGTCTCCAGGAGGGTAATCCAAAAGTGAATGAAGAGTTAAAATATTGCGGAAGACCTCTTCTTTGGAAGTACAGTTACTAATATTTTTCCCATTCAAGCTTGCTTCAACTTTCTCAATGTACAGCATCACCAGGCCTATTTATAAAGAATTTGATTAGAAGAACAAAACAGGAACATTAAAACAGACGGTCGCGGTGGGATGTCACAACGGTATGCTTCATGTTTGCAAAAACTTACTGCAGTAAATGCGCTTCCTCATCTGAAAACTGTAATCCTTTACTGCCAATAGATGCCGAAGGATAATCCCATACTCTGACTGAAAGCTTGGAACATTGCTCAGGACATCCCAAACATGATTAAAAAGGGGTTTAACCAAAGATGACAAAGGCCGAATTTGACCTAAAATAAAAAGGAAACAGGTTATTAAGATGAGAGGAAATTAACAACATAAACTTCATAAGATAAATTTCTTATATTTTTTAGTAGAATACAAAGTTTCATAGTGATAAAGAATTACATTATTCTCACAACTGTAATAGAAAATGCATGCTAACCTTACCGAGTGCCACGACAGTGGCAGATGTAATTCAAAAAAAGGAATTGTTTCTAAAGAGGTATTTATCATTTCTTCAAAAAAAAAAAAAAGATTTTATCATGGAAGAAATAACAATTCATAGCGGATATTTAAGCCAACATATTATATGCAATAACCATTGCATGTGGTTATTTTTCATTCTGCGTAAATATTTAGTAGTTCCATTTGAAATTTTCCCGAAAATTCACGGGCAATTCGGTAGTAGAATATGTATTGTTCAAAGATACTGTAATCACCAATAATTCTAAATGCATTCAGTTTTATTTTGTTTTCATAAATCGTGAATCACGTTGTCGTTGCACATTATGTATTGAGTATTGTAAACTACTAAAGAGGGAATATAAGAGAGAGATCTCCTCCAAGGGTTTCCCCTTCTACAATAGAGACAATGCTCTATTCACTAAAGATTAGAATACTCAATGGTTTCCTCTATCCATTTATCCTTCTATTTATACATGTTATTTCCCTAACTATCCAACTAACTTCTGTAATGAATCTTAACTACTTTAACTAATCTAATAACAGTTTATTCTAACAAAACGAAAAATAAATACACTTTTAAGCACTCACGTGACCAATCATTCCTGTAAGAGGAATATCAAACTTTTATGAGAACAATGATATTCAAATGAATGAAACAATAAACATACCCATGTGTTTAACTGCTCTAAAATCCATTAAAATACCGTTCACATATTATATGATAACCAGAGTGAACAAAAAAATTTCTTGCATCTTTGAAATTTCATATAGCATTGAGTTTGAAGGACTAGATACACTCTTTGAAATGCGTGGACAATGTCAACTAAGGACAGTTTGAGATCTTTCTCTTTGCAATAAGTGATGCCATAAAGCTGTGGCTAACTTTGAAGTCCTATAATCGTTAATTGTTCTTCTCTCATTGTCACCCATCTATTGGATACAGTTTAATTTAAGAATTTAGCCTCATATGCTATTACTTGTTTCTGATCTAAAGGAAAGAAAGAATAAACATATTACAAACTAAACTACCTCAAACTGACCTGAATACTTAGCATCTTCTGCTCGTTGCACAATAAGTCTAAGAGTCTTCGCATATATCATTTTTGGATTTCTCCGCTTACTTGAGGATATTTCCGATGATGCAGATTGAATAAGCAAAGAAACAAGAAAAGGCCATGTTTCAGCTGCCACCAAAAACAATTTAAAATAGATGAATTAAGCATGGGTAAAATTGACACCTTGGCTACATAAGTGTATATTATTGCATCCAGCAATGCATGTAAACTTGATCTTAAAAATGATCTTACCGTGAGGTATTTCATCTGGCCTAAGCTTCGATGTATTCAGTCCAATAAAATTGCAGAAGTTATATGATTTTTCTCCTTCTAACCAACTATTTAACAACTTGATCCCTTCCTGGTAAGTTGCGAGAAAGTACAACTAATTAGAATCAAACACTCAACCTCAAGCATGCACACACAAAAATCAATAATAAATAAAGATTATCCAACTCAATTGAAAGTTCATAACACAGCTTTTGTTAGCAAATCAAAATAGCGATATTCATGCAATTGAAGCTTCATGAGCAACTGAAAACTGATAGAACAGAATAACGGAATTCGAAACTAAATTGAACGCAGTACTGTGCATGAAATTGAAATGAATAGTGAAGGTGTTCTAGCATCAATCGAGTAATTGAAGATAAACAGTGAGTTTTGGAAGGGATTGAATTTTACTTCGCGAGCTTTGACTTTATCTGATGAGAGTTTCTCTACAATCTCTCGAACGTCTCTGGAACTGACTTTCGCCATTGTCACTGCGGAATCAGCAGTTACACATTGAATGTACAGAATGGAGGTAGTTGGGGTATTCAGAATGAATATTCTAGAGGTTAGGGTTTGGGCCGTTGAGATATCTGGCGGGAAAACGAAGTGAGTTAGACTCCGGAAAATCCGTGTTACTTAGTGCTAATGTGGAGTAGTAACATAAGAGAAAATGAGTTATGAGAATAAATGAGCAGCTGCTGCCCAACTTCACCTTTGGCAATCACACCTCCTCTCATGTGGTTTTCCAAACACATCCTCTTAAAATTTGGCAATTTATTTTCTTATTTTTAAGGTGCTAGTAGGCGAGAGAATAGGCTGAGTAGAGTTAGACTTTGTAAAGTCTGAATCTGGTCGGTTAAAATTATAAAGTTTAAGTCTGGTTTGTGGTCTGTTATAGGTTGATTTTTATGCCTGAGTTTGATCTTTTCGAAGGCATGTTTGGCCTATTAGCCTACATAAAAGTCTATTTTATTTAAGCATTTATGAATAAGTAATTCATCTAATGTTTAAATCGAGTAACAAATTAAAATATCAAAGAGACTAAATGTTTATTTATATTTACTTATTAAAGTTCACTTATTAACATAAGTTTTGCCAGAGCCGTCTCAAACTTTTGAGAGGCCCTATGTAAGAAGTTGAAGTTATCTTCTATTGAATCGTATAAATTAGCAGTGGAATATATAATCGGAGGCCCTTTTTGCCATAGCTTAAACATGAAAAAATGTGAGGTCCTGTGTTGTAGGTCGCCTTGCACGCCCTAAAAGACGGCCCTGAGTTTTGCAATACTATTTGTTTAAGAGAACTTATGAAAATAACTAATTTGCTCATAAGTTTTTTTTCACCTTATCTTCATAAGTTCTTCAAGATAACTAAGATTTATTTTTGTATTTTATTTCAAAGTACAAATAAAATACAATAATGATAATAATAAATGTACACTTATTTAATTAAATGGGCTGATATGATAGGTCTAAAAGGCTTTTTTTTATGACATGTGGCCTAGCTTTTTTAACTAAATAGACTTATAAAAAAGTTTAGGCTTTTTCTACTTAAAAAAAAGTTTTTCCTAGCTTGAGCCTATGAGGTTAGGCCGTAGGCCCCTGTTAATCGATTTGACATATTCCCACCCCTAGGTGTGAGTCACACGTCATGAAAATTTAAAATTATCCTAAAAACTATTCTGACGCACCATAAATCCTTTTCGCCAAAATTCAGTTAGGAGATGCATCTTCGAATATTTCTAAGGTGAATTCGAAATGCATCTTCGAAAACTCTTATTTCGGATATAAATCTCTGAAAACTTTCATGTATGTATTGTGGGCTGAAACATTGTCTAAGCTTTTTTTTTTAATCCGAGGTCATTTTAATCTGAGTAACATTGCCATAATCAATAATTCTATTCAAACATTAACATCTCAAAATAAGGTAATGTATTAATTAAAAAAACATCTCGAAATATTACAAACATAATTCTCAAAATGTGAAAAATACTAGTAAAACATCTGAAAATACAAAAAAAAATGAACAATCTACTGTGTATGCTTAATTATAACACCCTGACTCCTCGTCTATCGTTAGTAATCCAAGTTATTTCGTGCCTCGATAAGAATGAAACGTGCTAAAGCAACTGCATCATCTTCGCCTCTCTCAAACAGCCCAGACTTTATGCCCTCATATGTAATCCATGTGATATTCTGACTGATCGACAACACATCAACGACATGGTCATCTCTGGCTTGCTCATTCTCCATGATCTTCTCATGAGAAGCCCTATGTGGACGTCCAAAAGCGTCTGATGTCGTGACAGGGTGTGACACAGAATAGAACCAAGTCATGTAACCATCAGCATATTGCCATTGACTTGTGGCTGACATACTCTGATACTCCTCTGATACCAGATGACTATCGTAATCCGCTAGTATGTCATCGAGATGTCCACGAACGATGCTGATAAGAGCAGCCACGAATGAGGGGGTCTCGAAATGATCTACATAAATCTAAATTGACGCATGCATCGCTCCGACAAATACATGTACATCAAATTACTCCCACATGCTAGTCATCCGGATTAATATGAAAAATGGTCAAAGGCAATTATCTTTCTATGAGTGACGTATGGTGTCCAATCAATGTCATCGTGTTGAGTCATGTTAATATACACACGGAATGAGCGCACAACATCATTTCCTCTACGCATGAAATAAAGAAAAGCACGTAGGTAACCTCAATATACCCTAGGACACGATAAAAACATGTGTATGTGGTGAAAGCGTGATAGGATCATGTGTAGAAGGAGCTTCCTTCTGGTGGATGTGACTAGGAGAGATGTGCCCCTAGGATGAGGCCTTTGTGACAGTCGGCTCCTAGAATTCGAGGCTTCCTCATCGTGATGCCTAGGGACGAATTTTGGCCTAGCTCTGGCCAAATTATTTTGAAGTCGAGTCCAGTCGCGGCAAACGAACGCGTGTTGGGATTCATGTCCGAGTCTCATTCTGTCATTGTTGTTTGCAGCCATTTTCGTGAAAAAAACGAGAAAAAGACATCAGTTTGCAATTTTGTAACCGAAATGTCCAAATTCGGAGATGCATCTCTAAAAACCAATAAAGACCCAATTCAGAGATGCATCTCCGAAAAATCTCGTGTTTTGCTTCAATGACAGAAACAGTTTCTACATTTTCTCTAATAACTCATCATAGTGCACGTTTGTAACATTACCTATTTTGAATTCTAATAATACCTAATGCATCAAAAATAACTTATTTTACTTTTACCTAATACATCAATCAAAATTAAAAAAAAAATAAATGACAAACTTACGCAAAAAAATGTTGATGAGGATGAACAATGTTGAATGTAGTTTGTGGAGTGAATTGATATTGAAAAGATTGAAGTAGAGGTACTTTTGTTGCTTGAAAAATAGACTTGCACAATGTTGCTCCCAAGCTCCAATGGAGGATTAAAATTATTCAAAAAATGAAGAAGGATGAGAGGGAGGGTATGGCGCGCATTAAATATTTATTGAACGCATATGGATATGCATTTTCGAAAACTTCCCTTAATTTGAAAACAAGGGTTAATTCGCATATGCATGTGCGAACAAACCCTAAAACACATTCGGAGATGCATCTTTGAATTAAATTTTGGCATAGTGAAAGGAACTCAATAATTTACGCTTATTTTCTGTGAAAATGGTGCGTCCGGAGATGCATCTCCAAAATCAGGGGGCATTTTTTTACTTTTCACTAAGGGTTTGGGAGAACATGTAAGGGTGAGAAAAGTAATTGCCTTAAATTTGAACTCAAACTCTCTGTTTTACAAATCAATTTGGATTGGCCGATCTAACCGATTTAAAGGGAGATGATCGATCTAAACTTATTATTGAACAAGACAAATAGTTAAACCCATAAGAACCAGTATAAATTAGTTAAAATCGGACAAAATTGTGATTTGTAAGTTTTTACAAACCAGAAGAGTTAATATTTACTTTTTATTGAAAACAATGGTGTTTGATTAAATCATAATTCATTTTTATAAAAAAAAAACTAATAGACTTTCAAGTTAGAAATATAATTTTAAAATAATAGAAAATATAAAATAGAAAGCTCGATTATTTAAATTTCAAAGTTTTGTTTGGCGTACACTATAAGAAAAATAATAGGATGTGTCTATTATTAATTTCCCTAATATTATGGTAGATCAATTAAATTTGGATGAGGGTGATGCACAACTCAATTGTGAAGAAAACATAGACAAAAGTAATATAATGTTTAACATCGTTTTTTGTCATTTATCTATGACTCAGGTCTATTTTGGTCTCTTAACTTTTAAAAATAGCGTTTTGATTTCTTATTTATTCAAATTGTGTCACGTATGTCCTTTTCGTCTAATTCCCACAAAAATATTTTATTTTGACCTACAGGGCATCCTAGTGTGTGGATGTGTCATCACCATCATCATTTTCACTAGCTTTTTTCATGCATATGAACCAAAATCGAATTAGGGAAACAACTTCTATCTATAAGATCATCATAGCCTCAAAACCTAAAACACTTTTGTTGAATCCAAGATAAGAAAGAATTCTAGGCGTTATTCTTCTATTACGAAAGGGAAAAGTTATAGGAGTTCTTATTTGAAGGTTCATTCAAGTTCAAAGTTGCGATGGAGACTAAGTTATTAGTGTGGGGACATTGTCGTTCTTCGTAGAAGTGTTCTAAAATCCTTCTTCGTTTTGGAAACTTCAAAAATATAAATTATTTTGTAATAGTACAATGTGGTTTCTGAATGCATACAAGGTTATACTCAAATTATGTGGGGGTTCTTTAATTGGTTCCAAGAAGAAGTGGAATATGAGAATAATCATTTTATAATGAAGCAAAACAAAAGGTTGGAAATTTTAACAGAATCCAGTGAAAAGCAAATGCACAATCTTAAAAAATAAAGACGCGATTTAAGCACAAAAATAGTTTTTTTATAACTTGAAGTGAGTATGAAGAACATCATGAAGTGAATTAAAATTTAGAGGACTTTGTTTTTTATTGTTTTGACCGTTTTAATGTACAATTTGTTTTGACTGGTTTAGGTTGATTTATGGAATTGAATGCAGTGTAATGTAGCCTTGTATCAATACAATGTTAGTTTATACCAATTAAATGCAGTGTAATGTTACCTTGTACTTGTTGAATGCAACATTGAACGAATAGTAAGTTTGTACTAGTTAAATACAATGTAATGTTACCTTGTATCAGTTGAATGTCATGTTGAATGCAAAGTAATATTAAGTTGTACGAGTATACCAGTTTAATGTTAATTTGTAGCAATTTAAACACAGTTTTGTTAAATCAATCTCATACATACTTGCTGAATGCATAATAATGTTATGTTGTGCTGTTATGCCGCCTGTTTAATGTTAGCTTAAACATTACATAATTGTTTTTTTAGTTTGTACCAAATTATTGACATTATTTTGTCAAACTAGTCTCAACCATACTTTTAGTCTGTACTAGTTTAAATACAATTTTGCGTCACTAACCTATTTCATTTACTTTTAGTTTGTATCAGTTTATTGACACGAAAGTTAAATGAAATGAGGAAAAAACTCCATTATATGTTTTTTGGCTCAAAATGGAAATAATCAATGGATCTTTTTAACGACTTAATCGATTAACCCTAGTTGTTAATATATTAAGAGCTTTCAAAATTTGACAACTTTAATCCAAAAAAGGAAATCCTAAAACGCCTAGATAGTTTGATTGATTAAAAGCTTTTCTAATAGATTAAGAGGTCACCCACGCCTTGATAGGTTCTTGAGAAGTTTTAAGAAATAAGAGATGGTTTTGAAAACTTTCGGGTTTGTGCGTGTGATTGTCATATTACATCAAGACTTTTGACCTTTTACATTATAAATAATTACTTTAAGACGTTGAGCATAGGATCATGCAAGCTTGTACATTTAAGATCTTTAGGTTCCCTTGCTAACAATCACTTAACACTTAAACTAGAAATTGAATATTCTAACCAGTGATGCTCGAGATATCTTTTTTATCAGGTCCCTTCATCAGAAGCTTTTCTTTACAATTGAAATTAAACTATCCCTGTCACAGAGAACTTTCAACTTTCATATGTCGTTTCACCAATGGAGTTTCTTTTCAAAGTTAATGCTTCATCATTTGTCATCATCAAAATCAATTGATGGTCATACCTGCAAGCACATATATCCATATTCTCACTTTTTTGATGATGATAATGCATTTCTTATGTATGTTGTAAATAGAAAATGATGAGAAGAGATTTAAAGTGATTAAAATCCATATATAGATAAATAAAGTATACTATACTCCCCCCTGAGAATATACTTCTTCCCCTTTAGCATAATAAAAGGACGAAAAAAATCATGCACATATAGATCATAAAAAGCAGGAAGCAAATAACGCAAGCACTTGTACCACCATAAAAAGGCGGGACACATTATAAGAGTAAGCAAGGAAATAATGAAAAAGCATTTAATTCAAAAGACCTAATCGTTTCATAATTAAGAGAGTTAAAAAAATAAAAATTCATACTAGAAACAGGGAAAACAAAATAGGAAAACAATTAAAACATGAAAAGAAGCAAAGCACGCAAAAACTACCCAGTATCCTCATCATCATCACTATAAAACTCAAATGATAGAGGCATTCTAGCTTTAGCAAGCTTGTAAGTCAGATAATCAAATTTGACATTTTTCCAATTTTGAGATTTGGTGAGCCTGTTTGTGCTAGATGATGGTGTTGAGATAGTTTCAGTAGGTGGAATCCCATCTACCATTAGTCATAATACTACTGACAGATTGATCCACGAGATTATAATTGACCTTGACATCAAGGTGTAACGGCTCCCCGCACCAACTATCAAACCAAAGACTTATAGAAGCTTCATTGCCAACAATCCAAGAAGTGTTATCCTCAACAATAGATAATTTAGATTTAATGTTGGTCCAAAGGGAAGAGTAAATATGATGCTTAATGAATTTACCTTTTCTTAAAACCCTTTGACTTAGTAAAGTTGCCCGAGACTCAGTATAATTATGCAAATCCCAAGCCAACTTAAGATTGAACAATTCGTTAACCTTAATTATCGACCAGATGCCAATACCCCCTTCCTATAAAGGATAACACATATCCTTCCAAATCCACCATAATCACTTTACTCTTTGATGTTTTCCCCCTCCAAAGATGAATGACTTGATGCAATTAATATTCTGCCCAAAGACAAGTGCATATTCTTCAATGTGGAGATAAGAGTTTTGATATTGGAAATTTAACCATTCAAAAGATGAGAATGTCGTCGACATACAAAATATGAGAAGATACCGAAAGATGGTTGGGACATTGAATAGGAACAAGCTTCTTACTAGCAGAGAGAAGAGAAAGCTTCTGACTATGGACTTTTTCGGCGAGACAAAAAAGCAATGGCGAGAGAGGATCTCCTTGTCGGACACCATGCTCACAAGAGAAATAACCATGGAGGGAGCCATTGATATTGATGGACAGAAGCGTAGACTGAAGGAGAATGTTAATCCACAAACATAATTTTTCATTAAACCCAAAAATCTGCAACACTTTCAATAAGAAGTCCCAGCGGAGTGTATCGAATTTTTTTGAAATATCCACTTTAAGGGCCACGTTACCACAACACTTCTTTGAATCCAGAAGATTGAAACCCTCCGACTCTAATCCTATACAGTTGTGGGCGTGCCAGCCGCGAATAAACATGTGTTGCTATTTAGAAACAATAAAAGCCATGATGGTTGCCAACCGGTCAGCAATAATCTTGGAAATAACCTAAAATTTGAAGTTAGAGACGACAATCGGTCGAAACAAATCCAAAGAAACCGCACCTTTGATTTTAGGGATAAGAATGATGGTATTAGCATTAAAACTCGAAAGCATCCAACCGGACGTGAAGAACTGAATTACCGCATTTGAGACGTCAATCTTGATAATATCCCAAAACTTTTGGTAGAACGCCGCTCCAAAACCATCCGACCCCGGAGCACTGCTATTATTCAATTTGAAAACCGCAACCGTAATCTCGTCAAAAGAAGGAATTCCCGTCAGAGTAAAATTGGTAGCACCATCCACTGTAGGAGTTATCATGTCATCAATCAAGCTAAAATCTTGCAAAACATTCGGGTTAGAGGAAAATTGCGATTTGAAGTAATTAATCGTGTGATCAACAATATCCTTAGGATCAGTGAGCGAAATATCTCTATCCCTGATGTCATACCCCAAAATTTGCCCATACAATTTCTCTTACACAAATACAAATCAATACACAAAGCTCCAAGACGCACTCTCCTATACAAGGCTCTGAAACTAGGGTTTGACTTATTCAAGGGAAAATCAGTGAATCAATAGCTCCAAAGCATCTCACATGGCTAAAAACATTTCACACTACCTCTAAGACAAATATCAAATCTCATCTCAAAGAATTGGTCACTCAATTGTTCAGAAGGTTAACAATCGACTGGTTGACCTACAAAGTCAACTGTGGTCAAAGTAAAGTCAATACTCCTGATTTTTTGTCAAGATCTTCATATTGAAGTTTAATTCATCATTTGGTCAAGTATTGATCATGATTCATCAAGGAAAACTCAGAAATCAACAATTCTAGAAGTTTCTAAATTAGGGTTTTTTAAGGAGAAAGTCAACCCAACTTTGACCAGCCATAACTTCCACATGGAACATCAGAAATTTTCCATCCAAAGCTCAGTTTGAAGGAAATTGAATTCTCTACAACTTTGTCTCTCACATGCCAGGTCCAAAATTTCTTCGTTTGAAAGATATAAGCCATTACATTACAGGTCCCTCTAAAGGATCGCGAAAAAGCCATTTTTTCTCAAAGCTCATAACTTGGACATGGTAGACTCAATTGAGATGAAACCAAAAGGAGCCTTTATAGGACCCTTTGATCTTTCTAAAAAGTCCAAGAACACTTCCATACAAAAAAAAATGAAGGAGTTATGACTTGCACAAGTTGGGCGATTTTGAGAGAATATACAAAAGGCAAAAAGGAGAATTTTGAGTTTTAACTACATGGGCCCAAATATTTGACTCCAAACTTGTCCACGACCTAAATAAGGACTTTTAAACTCATGTTCACATTTTTGTCACCTTTATTTATATTTATTTGGAATTTTATTTAATTAAAGGACAAATAAATTAAATAAAATGTGAGATAAATAAATTAAATCACATGGTTTTGGTTCTAATCACTCAAAGGCCCATACAATGCCATAAAAGGATCCAAATCTCGTTTGCATGACCTATGGGGAATATTTGGCGAAAATGGAAGGATTTAGGTGATATTTTCTAAAATTTAAGTGATCCAAAAGATTACATATACAAGCCCATGTTTTGCCCTAATCTCAAGGGATATATATACTTAACATGATTCAGAATAGGGGGACGAGATTGGAGGTGGAGCATAAGGGTTTCCAAGTTGTAAAAAACAATAAGAAATAGGGCAAACGGGAATTCTTTGTTTCAGACCAATCCAAGGACCAACAACCATCCAATCCTGTTCTGGAGGTAAGTAAAGGTAGGAAACATCTCTCAAACAGCCCCCATGCTCATCATATAGCTACATATACCTTCATACCTCTTAACACATTATTCATTATCGTTTTAATTTTATGGCCTGTTTCGGTTAAAACTAACGTCGCTAACATGTTCATATGGTGTTTTAGAATCAATTTGATTATTCATTCGCAACTTTTGACGCACGGAAGAGAAATCACCATGGCTAGGGCTTTTAGCTCGTGAAGTTTCGTTTGGGTGACACAGGCAGTTTCAGGCCGCGAAAAGCATATCATTGAATTCTAAATACGGTGAATATACGATCTGGGCACAGCTCTTTAATCGATTGGTTGATTTTTGCAGGTTTTGATTGTCTCCAGAATTTGCTACGAAAGAAGTAGCAGAAGTCGCAGCAGCATTGAAGCAAATCGGTAGCAAAACTTTTGTGAAGATGATGAACATGCACTTTGAATTGTTGACCGCTGCGTGGCTAAGCTTCATTCGTGGGTAAAATCTGGTCTATTCTCTCTCCACGCGTGGCGCGTTCCAATCAGCCAGTCAAACCAGATGCGTTCTCTCTCTCCATCTCATTGGCGCGTGCGAGATCCAGTGGGGCCGGTTTGACCATTCTCAGCATTAACTTTTGTTTTATTATATTATGTTTTGTGATAATATTAATGTCAAACATAGAATACAACGCAGGTGGCAAGGGAATGAGGGTTTAATGTACAATGTCCTGGGATCGAGTCCGACCCAGGGTGTTTTATTTTAATATTTCTTCATTCTTGATCAAGTGCAGGCAATCCAATAAAGACCATGATACGACCACTGGTGTCAACCATCAGATCACTAGCGTCCTGAATCCAACGCACCAGATTGAAGGATCACACCATGCACCCTCAGAAGCTGACCACACTGGAACGAAGCTAAGTCTCTTTTTCTAAATTTTATTTTATTTTATTATTTCTATTCATAATTATTTTTAGCTATTTCTTTATTCTTTTTTTTGTTTAGTTTATTTATTTATTACAAATAATAAAGTTCTTTTATAACTACAAAAATTATTTTGATATTATTTAATCGAAATTTCGATTTTTTTATATAACATTAAAAATAGTTATTTATTTGTTTTTTTTTAAAATAAACTAAAATGTTTATGTTAGAGTTATAATTTAGGATAACAATTTTAATCTCGCCTCAAACCCTGATTTTGGCATGATAACTAATCATTGTCCCTTTTGGGTTGCCTTGCCATTTTTGCCTAAATGATTACTGTTGGGATCATTCGTACACTAAAATAAATTCACTTCTTTGCGCAAATTTTCAGGGTTATTTTTAAATCCTTCAGCCACGCGCCTCGCCCGACCAAAAGCTAAGTTTCTAACTCTCTCTCTATTAATTATCAGTTTAATTTTATTTTGCCTCAGGGAATTAAATAGGGTTTGTTTCAATATCGATGAATTCCACATACACTCACTCCCCTATTACTTTCATTTTAATTTTTAGATAATCAATCAAGGGTGTGAGGGCGATCAAGGTATTCAAGAAGTGCATATTAATTATTTATGTTTTTTATTGTTTGTTTTAATTCTCCATCCCCGCATGTGTTTATTGTAATAGCGTAGGGCTTTTATGTTCCTGCCTCTAATTTCCGTAATATTAACTGCGTGACTAGTAAAGTAGGGAGTGACAAGATTAATCAACTGAATGATAGCTCACTTAAATCAAGATAACATAACTGAATTTGAACCACGTGATTGATGCACATACGCACCTCTAGGGTAACGCCTCTTGTTGCCTGTTGCCTTCGATTTCGATCAAATAGTCAAGTCCCTTCGAATATAGGGATACCTTAGCTTGCTGCATTCGATTCAAATCATCATAGTCCCTCGGAATAAAAGATCATAGTCCCTTCGAGTTGCCTACGATAGAATGATCTCGTCCCTCGATGTTGCCTCGATAAATGATGATAGTCCCTTTGATTGCTAAGGTATCCTTACTGTTGCCTAAATGACTATTATATCCTTCCTTTAGACTACCTGCCCTCTTTATGGCAAGGGACAGTCTTATAGCGAACGATACTTCTCTCGATGACCCGTACATCCAATTGAAAGACTTCCTGCCCTCTCATGGTATGGATAGACCCTTTCAAACGAAAGACTTAAAGAACAAGAAAGACAAACTTAGGGTAGGTAGTTCTTAATTGCTTGCTCACACATTCAAAATCAAAATACTTTTCACGCCTCCTTTTTAAATACTTTCAAAACAAGGCTACGCTTATTTACGAGCTAAAGTCCTTAACGAAATATTTTTACTATTCACACACGACACTTTTCAAACAAACAAACAAGTGAGCTGAGCAATTAAGAGCCCATGGATAACCATGGATGCAAAGGGTGCCTTACACCTTCCCTTTGCATAATTACCCCCCTGAACTCAAAATCTTTTCAAAGGTCTTTCCTGTTCTTTTTGCCTTTCCAATTGGATAAAATAAAAGTCGGTGGCGACTCTTGCTATCCGCGACATGTCGATATAAAAGTCAGTTCACCGTATTACAGAACTGGCGACTCTGATGGGGACACTTAAAAAGAGGGGTTACCTTAGAGTTTAGTTCACTTTAATAATTGTTTGTTTTGATTGCTTTACCTTTCAAGGTTGTTTGGGCATTTGAATGGAAGATGAATCCTACACCCGGATTCGGGTGCACCTTAAGATAGGAGTGGCATAGTCATGGCGACCTCCTTCATGTATGTGGAGGATTGGTCAAAATGAGAGTTCACGCTTAAGTTAGGCCTCTATGGATGTTTGCATGCTTCTCTTGTATGAGGGAGGTTCGTGCGGATGTCTGTGGGTGAGTCGGAGCTTAAGGACCTTTAGTTACCTTTAACCCATCTTGACTTTTAGGAACGTAGTGGGGGGACTACTCTTGATGTATGTTAAGGGCATAGTCGCTACCCGATACTACAACTCAGATAGGTTCTTTCTCAAAGTATCATTGCATGGTATGTATGTATCATGTTCGAGGGTGCTTTAGAAGGGCTGACAATTCTGGGTCACTTGGTAGAACCCGTTGCTGATATCATCCTTATCCTTAGAAGTACCTTTGGGGAAGGGTAGTCACCTGGTCATACTTCATGCAAGCCTTTAAACTTAAGGACTCTTGTGTGACTTGCTTGTTATCTAACCTTTTTGTTTCCTTGCAGGATTTGCTTGTAGGACATTTCGTCCTTATTACCATATGCTTTACCTTTCCATTTCCTTGCAAGATTTGCTTGTAGGACACCTCGTCCTCATTACCTTATGCTCTAACCTTTTATTTCCTTGTAGGGTCTTCCTATAGGACATCTCGTCCTTATGACCTTATGCTTTACTTAATGCATTGCATCTGCATGACATCATAACATCATAACATCACATGTAAACTAACCCTTTCAAGGATCTTAGGGATTTAAAGCGCACAATCTCAGGTTCTCTTATCAAGGATGGAATTCCTATCTAGGGGCAAGAGGATTTACTTTCCTCTGGCTATTTGTCTTCCAAATCAAAGACACCGTACCTATCAAGGGGCAAAAGGATTTATTTTCCCCTGGCCATGTACCTTCCAATTCAGAGACTCAGTACCTAATCAAGGGACAAGAGGATTTATTTTCCTCTAACCATGTACCTTCGAATTTTCATAGGTATCTTGAATCAGAGGCGATGACCCACTCGATATGGTGAGCATGATTCTCAAAGAAGGAGGATCAAAGACAAAAATCAGAATTCTTCAGACAAAGACGCGACCAATTTAATTTCTATATGCCGTGAACTAAATTTCCTAAAGAACCTTGAAAGCATTGCATTTGCATTCATAACATCGCATAACAGGTTTCTCACAACAGGTTTCTCACCTCCTCGCTGTTTATTTTAGCACAAATGGATCTCGAGCAATCAGTCAAAAAACTTCAGGCTCGGAACAACCAATTCCGAGAGATGATCTTTAACTTGGCCAAGGGGCAAGAAGAATTAAAGGCACTCCTATTCTTGGGGTACAATTACAATGCGAGATGCACTTATTATTCAAACAATCCTGGTTATAGTGTAAAGGATGGTAGACCGTTGAAGCGTGCTATTAAAGATTTAATCATGACACTCAAATCAGAAAAGACCACGACAATGGAGTCACGACAACAAAGTCACGACAACTGAGTCACGATAATGGAATCACGACAATTGAGTCATGATAATGGAATCACGACAACTGAGTCACGATAATAGAATCACGACAACTGAGTCACGACAATAGAATCACGACAACTGAGTCACAACATATGATCCAGACACTCAGGGAAATCGAGCCAACAAATTCTAAACACCTACTATAAATCTCAATACAAGGTGCGCCTACCATTCCAACGTTCCTGGACATTACACAAATAATTCCTGGACATTACAAAAACAAGTGCTGGACATTATTCAAGATCTGATCGATGCTGGAGAAACTGAATTCAACCCTCCTGAAACTCCTGTGGTGATCACCGCTCCTATGCCTAGTCATGACAAGACTGATTGACGTCTACACGGACAAACTTTTGGATCATTAGATCTACTTTCATTTGCAAGTTCCTTTTCTGTTTGTTTAACATTTGAATCATGATAGACATTATCTGTTTTAATAATCATCATTAGTGCATTGCATATGTTTGTCTTGAACAATTTACTTCGCTATCACTCATTTTAAATTGCGTCTTTACTTTGCATAGGTTTTGTGATATTCAGCTCCTGCTAAGCTGTAAGCCTTTTCAAGGAGGATGACGAAAACGATACCACAACCTCATACAGTATGCTTTTGAACGGACTATGTTGATGATGTACAGGCATTGTTTCAATTCCTAAACAGTGGAGATATAAGGATGTTAATCCCTCGTCAACTCCTCTGAGCCTAAGAAGTAGAAGTTTCTTTCTGGTACTAATTAAAACCCTTGATCATAACCTGGGGCAGAGTAGTTCTCAGTTAATTTGGCTGTGCATCCTATTTTGAGAGAACCATTCAGTACACCTTTCAACAAAGGTTTCAATTACAAGCGTTCATCCGCACACATCAAAGAAGTGTCAGAGATGTCAATCAAAAGCCAATGATGGTTCATCAGTCATTAAGCGAGGCAGTCGATATCTTTCAAAAAGAAAAAAAAATGAAAAAACATATATACAAAGAAAAGCCTTCTAAGTCAAAAAATCAAAAAGATGACTTAGGCAAAAATCAAGGCATCCCGCTGACTGTAAGCTCAAAATAGACAGTACAGGCAAAAGTTAGGGATATCAAAAAAATGAAAAAAGAGAAGTCAATAAATTCTTGAACAACACAATGTTGTGACTACCAAAAGGAAGAAGTGACTGCCATCTCAAAAGTTTTCTTTGCTTGTGAACCACCATCATTATCAAAGGTGCAAAGCCAAAGGTCCCTTGAAACCTGAATGCATAAGTTGAATTAACTGAGCTTAGGACGGAAGATCATCATGAAGAGGGGTGGGTACAATCAAAATTTTGAGCCATTATCCTTTGTTTCTTAAACCATGAACCAAGCCACGTTACAACCCTTAAAAGTCCTAACTGAAGCATGGTTAGTTCGAAAGCATATTATCGCCAAAAAGGTATCCTGACTCCTTAAGGTTTACCAAAAATGCTGAGTTGATATTTCATTTTTACAAACATCACGTTGTTACAAATATCATGTCTTCACAAATATCACGCTTCCACATCTCATGTTTTAATATTTTTTCAAAAAACTCAAGATAAACGTATGCATTGCATCTCATGAATTCTTTATTAAACAAATTCTGCTACATAATTTCAAATGTTAGCAACAGAAAGAACTTGCACAGGGTATGACTAATGACTAGAAGTTATCCCGATAGACAAGATTAGTCCAAGAAGTAATGTCTCCTAAAGTATACAAGGGGCATGTCATGCTTTGCCCAATCAATCTGTGGCAATCAAGTCAAGATTCCAAGAATCTCTCAAGGATGCCAAAACAATCAGGGGCATCATTCTAAGTACTAGGGACATGTCGCCCGTAGTACACATGTCATAAGGTCCTCGCAAGGCGAATCTCTTCAAATTCCCTAATAGATGGGGCAAAGCAACGCAAATCCAGTTCAACATCTTGATCAATACTCAGTGGCGTGTCCTGAATCGTGTAATAAGTTGATACTGGGGGCAACTCTCAAGACACCCACATCTCCCCACAGAGCCAGGTTCATAAGATCATATCCCCACAAAGTAATCATTAAGAAGATATCTTCAAAAGTTCTCGTCCCG
Source organism: Vicia villosa (assembly GCF_029867415.1). Classification (NCBI taxonomy): domain Eukaryota; kingdom Viridiplantae; phylum Streptophyta; class Magnoliopsida; order Fabales; family Fabaceae; genus Vicia; species Vicia villosa. The sequence goes on from NC_081182.1 coordinate 67,543,362, forward strand.
ACACAGATATGGATCCCCAACAGGGTTTACATCTTCAACGCTGTCGTTTCTCCAACACTTTGCTCTTCGCCAACATGGTTTATCAATGTCTTTATTCCCAATCAGGGTACATCAAATTACTGATCATCCCCAAGCAGAAATTATAAATCCCCAGCTAAGCATCTTCAAGATAAGATCAAACATCGAAATTACAATGACATGGAGATCCACCTTCTCAATCAAGATGTGTCAAATAGCATAAATCATAGTCATATGTCATAAATCATAAACATATTCATACAATTGCATACATGTTCATACATAGTACATAATGCATTGCAACAAATACGTACATAGCATGCAAGATTCTCATTTATTTTGAGAACTCCTGCACATAAATACATTACATGCATCATGACATGACATAAAAAAAAAAACTAACTCTTATTTTTCAGGACATTGCTACATTCAAGTAAACAATTTCAACATTTCAGATCTAAGTCGATACCTTTGACGGTTCCTTAATGATCAACATTTCAGATCTAAGTCGATACCTTTGACGGTTCCTTAATGATCAACATTTCAGAGTTAAGTCGATACCTTTGACGGTTCCTTAATGATCAACATTTCAGAGTTAAGTCGATACCTTTGACGGTTCCTTAATGATCAACATTTCAGAGTTAAGTCGATACCTTGGACGGTTCCTTAATGATCAACATTTCAGAGTTAAGTCGATACCTTGGACGGTTCCTTAATGATCAACATTTCAGAGTTAAGTCGATACCTTTGACGGTTCCTTAATGATCAACATTTCAGAGTTAAGTCGATACCTTGGACGGTTCCTTAACGATCACCATTTCAGAGTTAAGTCGATACCTTTGACGGTTCCTTAATGATCAACATTTCAGAGTTAAGTCGATACCTTGGACGGTTCCTTAACAATCTACCTTCAGATTTAAGTCGATACCTTGGACGGTTCCTTAATGATCCACCTTCAGAGTTAAGTCGATACCTTGGACGGTTCCTTAATGATCTACCCTCAAAACTAAGTCGATACCTCAGACGGTTCCTTAAAACAATCAATTAGCCTCCTCAGTCTATTTATACATCTTCTAGATATAGTGCAGATATAATCAATTCAACGATTTAATTCTGATACTCATTCAAGACAGAGATTTCGTTCTGACACCTAATTTTGGATATCTTCCAAAGATGGTTCAGATATAATCAAAACGAAGATTTAATTCTGATACTTAATTCCGGGTATTCTCCAGAGATAGTTCAAAGATAATCAAAACGAAGATTTAATTCTGATACTTAATTTTGGATATCCTCCAGAGATAGTTCAGAGATAATCAAAACGAAGATTTAATTCTGATACTTAGTTTTGGGTTTCCTCCAGAGATAGTTCAGAGATAATCAAGACGAAGATTTAGTTCTGACACTTAATTTTGGATATCTTCCAGAGATAGTTCAGAAATGGTCAAGACAGTTATTTAATTCTGACACTTAATTTTGGGTATCCTCCAAAGATAGTTCAGAGATAATAAAGATAGAGATTTAATTGTGACAATTATTTCGAAAATAGTTCAGAGATAATCAAGACAACGATTTAGTTCTGATACTTAGTTTCGAGCATCCTCCATGAATAGTTCAAAATATTTAGATCTAATTCAGTTACTACGAATGGTGCTGACATGATCAATCTCCAATAAATTTTCTCTCAAGGCCTGGATGGCATCTTTAAGCCCATCTCCGACAAAAGTCCCTACTTCAGCTAGGGCAAATTTCTTGGTATTCTAGTGTTCAATCATCTTCCACCTTCAGATACCGATTGGCATACAAACCACTCTACATCTTCAGGTTTAAGATAATTGAACAGGGGCAGCTGTCATACCCCAAAATTTGCCCATACAATTTCTCTTACACAAATACAAATCAATACACAAAGCTCCAAGACGCACTCTCCTATACAAGGCTCTGAAACTAGGGTTTGACTTATTCAAGGGAAAATCAGTGAATCAATAGCTCCAAAGCATCTCACATGGCTAAAAACATTTCACACTACCTCTAAGACAAATATCAAATCTCATCTCAAAGAATTGGTCACTCAATTGTTCAGAAGGTTAACAATCGACTGGTTGACCTACAAAGTCAACTGTGGTCAAAGTAAAGTCAATACTCCTGATTTTTTGTCAAGATCTTCATATTGAAGTTTAATTCATCATTTGGTCAAGTATTGATCATGATTCATCAAGGAAAACTCAGAAATCAACAATTCTAGAAGTTTCTAAATTAGGGTTTTTTAAGGAGAAAGTCAACCCAACTTTGACCAGCCATAACTTCCACATGGAACATCAGAAATTTTCCATCCAAAGCTCAGTTTGAAGGAAATTGAATTCTCTACAACTTTGTCTCTCACATGCCAGGTCCAAAATTTCTTCGTTTGAAAGATATAAGCCATTACATTACAGGTCCCTCTAAAGGATCGCGAAAAAGCCATTTTTTCTCAAAGCTCATAACTTGGACATGGTAGACTCAATTGAGATGAAACCAAAAGGAGCCTTTATAGGACCCTTTGATCTTTCTAAAAAGTCCAAGAACACTTCCATACAAAAAAAAATGAAGGAGTTATGACTTGCACAAGTTGGGCGATTTTGAGAGAATATACAAAAGGCAAAAAGGAGAATTTTGAGTTTTAACTACATGGGCCCAAATATTTGACTCCAAACTTGTCCACGACCTAAATAAGGACTTTTAAACTCATGTTCACATTTTTGTCACCTTTATTTATATTTATTTGGAATTTTATTTAATTAAAGGACAAATAAATTAAATAAAATGTGAGATAAATAAATTAAATCACATGGTTTTGGTTCTAATCACTCAAAGGCCCATACAATGCCATAAAAGGATCCAAATCTCGTTTGCATGACCTATGGGGAATATTTGGCGAAAATGGAAGGATTTAGGTGATATTTTCTAAAATTTAAGTGATCCAAAAGATTACATATACAAGCCCATGTTTTGCCCTAATCTCAAGGGATATATATACTTAACATGATTCAGAATAGGGGGACGAGATTGGAGGTGGAGCATAAGGGTTTCCAAGTTGTAAAAAACAATAAGAACTAGGGCAAACGGGAATTCTTTGTTTCAGACCAATCCAAGGACCAACAACCATCCAATCCTGTTCTGGAGGTAAGTAAAGGTAGGAAACATCTCTCAAACAGCCCCCATGCTCATCATATAGCTACATATACCTTCATACCTCTTAACACATTATTCATTATCGTTTTAATTTTATGGCCTGTTTCGGTTAAAACTAACGTCGCTAACATGTTCATATGGTGTTTTAGAATCAATTTGATTATTCATTCGCAACTTTTGACGCACGGAAGAGAAATCACCATGGCTAGGGCTTTTAGCTCGTGAAGTTTCGTTTGGGTGACACAGGCAGTTTCAGGCCGCGAAAAGCATATCATTGAATTCTAAATACGGTGAATATACGATCTGGGCACAGCTCTTTAATCGATTGGTTGATTTTTGCAGGTTTTGATTGTCTCCAGAATTTGCTACGAAAGAAGTAGCAGAAGTCGCAGCAGCATTGAAGCAAATCGGTAGCAAAACTTTTGTGAAGATGATGAACATGCACTTTGAATTGTTGACCGCTGCGTGGCTAAGCTTCATTCGTGGGTAAAATCTGGTCTATTCTCTCTCCACGCGTGGCGCGTTCCAATCAGCCAGTCAAACCAGATGCGTTCTCTCTCTCCATCTCATTGGCGCGTGCGAGATCCAGTGGGGCCGGTTTGACCATTCTCAGCATTAACTTTTGTTTTATTATATTATGTTTTGTGATAATATTAATGTCAAACATAGAATACAACGCAGGTGGCAAGGGAATGAGGGTTTAATGTACAATGTCCTGGGATCGAGTCCGACCCAGGGTGTTTTATTTTAATATTTCTTCATTCTTGATCAAGTGCAGGCAATCCAATAAAGACCATGATACGACCACTGGTGTCAACCATCAGATCACTAGCGTCCTGAATCCAACGCACCAGATTGAAGGATCACACCATGCACCCTCAGAAGCTGACCACACTGGAACGAAGCTAAGTCTCTTTTTCTAAATTTTATTTTATTTTATTATTTCTATTCATAATTCTTTTTAGCTATTTCTTTATTCTTTTTTTTGTTTAGTTTATTTATTTATTACAAATAATAAAGTTCTTTTATAACTACAAAAATTATTTTGATATTATTTAATCGAAATTTCGATTTTTTTATATAACATTAAAAATAGTTATTTATTTGTTTTTTTTTTTTAAATAAACTAAAATGTTTATGTTAGAGTTATAATTTAGGATAACAATTTTAATCTCGCCTCAAACCCTGATTTTGGCATGATAACTAATCATTGTCCCTTTTGGGTTGCCTTGCCATTTTTGCCTAAATGATTACTGTTGGGATCATTCGTACACTAAAATAAATTCACTTCTTTGCGCAAATTTTCAGGGTTATTTTTAAATCCTTCAGCCACGCGCCTCGCCCGACCAAAAGCTAAGTTTCTAACTCTCTATTAATTATCAGTTTAATTTTATTTTGCCTCAGGGAATTAAATAGGGTTTGTTTCAATATCGATGAATTCCACATACACTCACTCCCCTATTACTTTCATTTTAATTTTCAGATAACCAATCAAGGGTGTGAGGGCGATCAAGGTATTCAAGAAGTGCATATTAATTATTTATGTTTTTTATTGTTTGTTTTAATTCCCCATCCCCGCAGGTGTTTATTGTAATAGCGCAGGGCTTTTATGTTCCTGCCTCTAATTTCCGTAATATTAACTGCGTGACTAGTAAAGTAGGGAGTGACAAGATTAATCAACTGAATGATAGCTCACTTAAATCAAGATAACATAACTGAATTTGAACCACGTGATTGATGCACATACGCACCTCTAGGGTAACGCCTCTTGTTGCCTGTTGCCTTCGATTTCGATCAAATAGTCAAGTCCCTTCGAATATAGGGATACCTTAGCTTGCTGCATTCGATTCAAATCATCATAGTCCCTCGGAATAAAAGATCATAGTCCCTTCGAGTTGCCTACGATAGAATGATCTCGTCCCTCGATGTTGCCTCGATAAATGATGATAGTCCCTTCGATTGCTAAGGTATCCTTACTGTTGCCTAAATGACTATTATATCCTTCCTTTAGACTACCTGCCCTCTTTATGGCAAGGGACAGTCTTATAGCGAACGATACTTCTCTCGATGACCCGTACATCCAATTGAAAGACTTCCTGCCCTCTCATGGTATGGATAGACCCTTTCAAACGAAAGACTTAAAGAACAAGAAAGACAAACTTAGGGTAGGTAGTTCTTAATTGCTTGCTCACACATTCAAAATCAAAATACTTTTCACGCCTCCTTTTTAAATACTTTCAAAACAAGGCTACGCTTATTTACGAGCTAAAGTCCTTAACGAAATATTTTTACTATTCACACACGACACTTTTCAAACAAACAAACAAGTGAGCTGAGCAATTAAGAGCCCATGGATAACCATGGATGCAAAGGGTGCCTTACACCTTCCCTTTGCATAATTACCCCCCTGAACTCAAAATCTTTTCAAAGGTCTTTCCTGTTCTTTTTGCCTTTCCAATTGGATAAAATAAAAGTCGGTGGCGACTCTTGCTATCCGCGACATGTCGATATAAAAGTCAGTTCACCGTATTACACCTGAGCACTAAAATCAGTCTAAATTTGTTCATAATTTTCGTAACATGATGGAAAAATGCAGTGTTGCGGTCACCCTTTAGATGCCAATTAATCCTGGATTTTTCCTTCCAGAATTTCTCCTTCATGGCAAGATCAGTGGGAAGATTATTTTAGGCTTCAACCTCCTGAAGCTTAAACGAATCATCACTGCCAACATGGTGAATGCAGTTCTGAAAACTAACAAGATTTCCTTCTGCAACCCGGACATTCTCCATAACATTCTCGGATATGGTCTTATTCCAAATTATGAGCTCTCTCTTAAGAAGTTGAAGCTTCTTAGTAAGGATGACAATAGGGCATCCATAGATGTTTTGAGACCAAATCGTACGAATTAAATCACCGTAACCTTTATGTAAAGTCCAGGTGCTAAGGAATTTAAATTGGGAGGCCACCCTAGAATTAACGACATGGAATTCAAAAATCAGAGGGTACTGATCCAAGCAGATTTTGGGAAGAGTATATATTGAGATGTTGCAACAAGAGTCGACCCATAGCGAATTCCCGATACAACGATTAAGCCTTCTCTCAACTAAAAACGAATAGTCTCGCTTATTGGACCAAGTGAACTTAGTGCATGCAGTGGGAACATGAATAAGTTAATTATTGTCAGTCCAATTCTGGAAATCTGCCATCAGACGCTTCGAAGGGGGATATACTGCCCCTATGCTCATACGCACCCAAGATCACGTTAAGTCACCATAGAAAGCCTAATGCAATGGGTTACAAGCTTGAAGGTCATCCAATTTCAACCAAAGATCCCTTTTTTATACAAATTAATGGAAGCATAAACCACTGCAATAGCCAATAGACAATTATCCACCATTATTTTAAACGCAATAAACTAATATGACACCGAAATAAGAGTAGTGTCATACCCCAAAATTTGCCCATAATATCTTTGATCCATTCGGCTTTCAAATGCCTAAAGATCTCCAATTACTCAAAGCTACCCATCTCCTAAACAAGTGCCTCTGAACTAGGGTTTTGCTTTTGCTCACTCAATGGCCCGAACGACCAATAATCGACTAGTTGACCTAAAAGTCAAACTATGGTCAAACCACAGTCAAAACTCCTGATTTTTGTCAACATCCTCATTTTGAAGTATCATTCACCATTTGATCAAGAATTGATCATGAAGCATCAAAGAAAGCTCCAAAATCATCGAAAAACCTAAGTCTCTAAATTAGGGTTTTTAAAGAGAAAGTCATCCCAAATTTGGCCAGCCATAACTTTCACATGGAACATCAGAAATTTCCCATCCAAAGCTCATTTTGAAGGAAATTGAATTCTCTACAACTTTGTCTCTCACATGCCAAGTCCAAAAATGATTCATTTGGATGATATAAGCCAAAACATTACAGGTCCTTCTAGAAGATCGCAAAAAAGTCATCTTTTTGCAACGAAGTGTACATGAAAATGGAAACTTCAATGAAGATGAAACCAAAAGTAGTGTTTAAAGGACTCTTTGAGCTTTCTAAAAAGTATGAGAACACCTTCATATGATTAAAAATGAGGGAGGTACGCGTTGCACAAGTTGGGCGATTTTCAAGAAAATGTGAAAACCTAAATTGGCAAAATGCATGCTTTTAAGTAATGGGCCTATGATATTGCACCTCCCAGGTGATTTTCAGTTTAAGATAAGCCCATTAGTCATATAAATTTTATTTCATGACTTTATATTATTTATATTTGATTTTATTCATTTAAATTCAAATTAAATCATATAAAATCACACTTAAATGAGATAATTTTTATATTCCAATTATTCAATCAAATCAAATCTCATCCAATGGTCATGATTAAAGAAGAAATATGCATGGAATAGCATAAGGTTCAAAAATAGAAAGATTTCATATAAAAATCTCTTTCAATTTCCATGTCACTAATTTGCTTGATTATTCCACAAGATTCAACCCTAATTTATCCCAATATATATTCACAACAACACTTAGCAATAGGGGACGAAAAACCTAGTTTAAAGGAGGAGCTCTCAACTTCCAAAATTTCAAAAAAAAAGAATCAGACCTTCATCTTCATGTTTGTAGCCTCTCCCACTTGGTTATAAGCGTGGCATTAAATCCCTGAAGGTTCCAGGAACGATTTCATACCATCCCCGAGGCCCAGAACACGTAGGGAAAGCTCACACGAAATCACGGTTTGCATGATTATCTTTGAATTTCAAACTCCTTATTAGATGCAATTTAAATAAGTTTGGTGCGTATATTCATGATCCTACTAATGACTGGAACGTTTTTGAGCCATTGTTTCGAAGCTTGGACGTGCAAATCATGAGAAGCCATTGTTAGGGCTTCGGAGGTCATGAACGTGTATGGCACGATATGAACCGTTTCAAGCCAAACCGGGGTCACCATTGAACTTGTGGCGTCCTGTTTAGGTAATCTGGACATCTTTCGTTTACACTTAACATCGTTTTGGTGAGTTTTATAGTTTGCAGGAAATTGAAGAAAATTCCGCAGGAAATATCATAGGAGATTGCGCATGTAATTCCGCAGGTGTCAAGGAGGAAGAAGGTGAACAGTAGTCCTTGACTACTTGACCACACGCGTGGCGCGTCCCAATGTTCTGATTGGTGGATTCCAAAGCCTGTTCCTCTCTCTCCACGCGTGTACGATGATCACTGGCTGGTCAAAATTCCCATCACCTCTCTCCATACACAATTGGTTGCTGCCTCCAACGCTGGGACCCACTCTGGCTCGGTTTGACTTTCCACCACTATCATTTACTTTTATATTTATATATTTTAGTCTGTTTTCATGACATGAAACAAAAGTGATTCAATTGGCAAAGGGAAGTGAAAGGTATTCATATGGTCCTGGGTTCGAGTCTGACCCAGACCGTTTATTTTTAACAAATATTCACGACGAGATCCCATGCCCACGCCTTCATGAAACTACAGTACACCCTCGCGCGCTGACCACTGGATTCACACTGGAGTTAAATCTGAGGGATCATAAGACGCAGTCCCACCATACGCCCTCAATGGAACACCACACAGAATCCCCATCACCAGGTTTTTTTATCTTTTTATTTTTTTCTTTTCTTTTCTCTTTTAAGTAAATTAATTTAGTTTTTGACATAGTTCTTTTTTTTTTTAGTTTTTTATATAAACTCTTGAAAAATATTTCATAACTTTTTTTAATTTAGATTAATAATATAATTATAATTTAATTTAGTTTTTTAGATAATAATTAATTTTTAACTTAGGTTTAATAATTTAAATTAGTTTTAATTTTAGGTTTCTTAAATAATAATTAATTTATAATTTTAGGTTAATTAATTTAGGTTAATTAGACAATTAGTTTAAATAGGTTTAGGTTAGCCTTTAATCAAGGACCTTAGGAAAGTATCAACAATGTTAGAGTTGTCTATTCAAACTGTAGGCTAAGGTTTTACCCTTAGGGTTTTTTAGCCATAAAGCTTTTTAACCATGATTTTTCTAAATTGCATCCGCGAATTCTCTTCTCATCTCCCACTCAAGTGTATGTCGCATGCCTTTAATTTTTGTTTATTTAATTTCCGCCTTTATTTAATTTTTTAATTTTTTAATTTATTCGCCTTCATTATTTTTAATTTTGTCTTTATTTAATCATGCCATTTATTTTAATTATTTTACGTAATTTCCGTCATTTAAATTCTAGAAGGTGTATAGGTCGCAATTATTCATTTTTTTTGATGTAATAGTAATTAGGACCTTTTATTTTCTGCACTTTATTTTTCGCATCCTCCGATTTTTGGTTATGTACCCCCCAATCCCTAAGCTCTGTAATAGTGTAGGATTTAATTTCCGCAATTTACTTTCTGTCAATATATTAACTGCGTGGTTAGTAAAATAGTGAGTGATAACAAGTAATTGAACTTAGCTCACCAACGCAAGATAAATACTCGAATCTAACTCACGTGATTGCTACACACACCCACCTTTAAGGTAACCACTCTTATGCTGCCTTCTCGATAAAAAATAGTCAAGTCCCTTCGAATATAGGGATACCTTAGCTTGCTGCCTTCGAGTCAAAATCACCACGTCCCTCCGATAAAAGATCATGGTCCCTACGAGTTGCCTACGATAAATATGATCTCGTCCCTCGATTAAATGGTGATAGTCCCTTTGATTGCTAAGGTATCCTTACTGTTGCCTAATGACTATTATATCCTTCCCCGAGACTACCTACCCTCTTTATGGTAAGGACAGTCTTGTGGTGAACGATTATTCTCGATGACCCTTTGATGACCCGCACATCCAATTGAAAGACTTCCTGCCCTCTTATGGTATGGATAGATCCTTTCGTCCGAAAGACTTAAAGAACATGAAAGACGAACTTAGGGTAGGTAGTTCTTAATTGCTTGCTCATAATCAAATCAAAAATCAAATACCTTTCACACCTCCTATTTCAAAACGATTCCAAACACAAGGCTACGCTTATTTACAAGCTAAAGTCCTTAACGAAATCTTTTTACTATTCACACACGACACTTTTCAAACAATTCAAACAAATAAGTGAGCTAAGCAATTAAGAGCCCATGGATAACCATGGATGCAAAGGGTTCTTTACACCTTCCCTTTGTATAACCTACCCCCCGAACTCAAAATCTTTCAAGGTCTTTCCTGTTCTTTTTGCCTTTCCAATTGGATAAAATAAAAGTCGGTGGCGACTCTTGCTTACCGTACATTTTGATATAAAAGTCAGTTCACTGTATTACAGAACTGGCGACTCTGCTGGGGAATTTTTCGATTAAAAGAGGGGTTACGTTAAAGTTTAGGATCACTTAAATGTTTGCTTTGCTTGCTTTATTTTAAAGGTTGCTTGGGAATTAATTGAAGGACGAATCCTACACCTGGATTCAAGTACACTTAAGATTAGGAGTGGCATAGTCATGGCGACCTCTTTCACATATGTGGGAGATGAGTCAATATGAAGTTCACACTTGAGTTAGGACTCCATAGCATATGCACACCTTTCTCAAATGAGGGGGGGTCTATGTATGTGTCTGTGGGTGCGCCGGAGCTCAAGGACCTTTAGTTACCCTTAACCCATCCTGGCCTTTAGGAACATAGTGGGGGGACTACTTTTGACAAATGTTGAGAACTAGTCGCTACCCGATGCTACAATTCAGATAGGTCCTTTCTCAAAGTATCATTGCATGATGCGAATGTATCATGTTCGAGGGTGCTTTAGAAGGGCTGACAATTCTGGATAACTTGTAGAACCCGTTGCTGAAATCTCCTTATCCATAGAAATACCCTTGGGGAGGACACCTGATCAGACCCCATGCAAGCCTTAAGCCAAAAATTGTGTGACTTGTGTGACTTGTCTGTGCTTGCTACTAACCCTTTGGTTTTCTTGCAGGTTTTTCTTGTGGGACTCACTCATCCTTACTATCTTACGCTTTGCCTGATGCATTGCATAACATCATGACATCATAAGCATAATATGATTTAACTAACCCTTTCGAGGATCTTAGGAATTTAGGGCGCACAATTTCAGGTACTCTTATCAAGGAACGAATTCCTAATCAAGGGGCAAGAGGATTTATTTTCCTCTGGCCACATACCTTCCTATTCAAAGACTCTACACCTATCAAGGGGCAAGAGGATTTATTTTCCTCTAGCCATATACCTTCAAATTCAGAGTAGCTCGAATCAGAGGCTATGACCCACTGGATATGGTGAGCTTGATTCCCATAGAAGAACATCCAAAAATCAGAGTTCTTCAAACAAAGAGGCGACCAAATCATTTTCTAATGTTGCTAACTAAATTCTTAAAGATCCTTGAAAAGATTGCATTTGAATTCACAACATCATATAGAACTAACTTTGCCTTTCAGATTGACCAACTGGTCAGGCAAATACCATCAACAAATCAATCTCTATCAGATGAACATTTTGGAAGCTTGACCCCCAGACTTCTGAAACATTCCAATTAGATATACATTCCAGAAGCTCGAACCCCGAACATTCTGAAAGTTCCAATCAGATGAACATTCTGGAAGCTTAACCCCCAGACTTTTGAAACATTCCAATCAGATATATATTCCGGAAGCTCGAACCCCGGACATTCTGAAAGTTCCAATCAGATGAACATTCTGGAAGCTTGACCCCCAGACTTCTGAAACATTCCAATCAGATATACATTCCGGAAGCTCGAACCCCGGACATTCTGAAAGTTCCAATCAGATGAACATTCTGGAAGCTTGACCCCCAGACTTCTGAAACATTCCAATCAGATATACATTCCGGAAGCTCGAACCCCGGACATTCTGAAAGTTCCAATCAGATGAACATTCTGGAAGCTTGACCCCCAGACTTCTGAAACATTCCAATCAGATATACATTCCGGAAGCTCGAACCCCGGACATTCTGAAAGTTCCAATCAGATGAACATTCTGGAAGCTTGACCCCCAGACTTCTGAAATATTACAATCAGATATACATTCCGGAAACTCGAACCCTGGACATTCTGAAAGTTCCAATCAGATGAACATTCTGGAAGCTTGACCCCCAGACTTCTGAATCTCTACACCAGTTCCACAACAATGACGCAAGCCAGATGCACCTAAGCGTCAATTCACCAAAATCAATATGTCGTCGGCTCAAACGTTACAACATCAGTTGAAGATCAGATTGATTACTTTGAGGGATGCTCCTAAGAATTCTAACACCTCTGGCTATAAACTCAATGCGAGGTGCGCGTACCATTCCAACATTCCTGGACATTACAAAAAAAAATTGCTGGACATTGAGGAATAAGATTCAAGATCTAATCGATAACGGGGAAATCAAATTCATCCCTCCCGAAACTCGTGTGGTGATCACCGCTCCTATGCCTAGTCATGACAAGACTGATTTACGTCTAGACGGACCAACTTTTGGATCATTAGATCTACCTTCATTTGCAAGTTTCTTTTCTATTTGTTTAAACATTTGACTCATGATAGACATTATTTGCTTTAATAATCATCATTAGTGCATTGCATATGTTTGTCTTGAATAAATTATTTCGCTATCACTCATTTTATATATGTCTTTACTTTGCATGTGTTTTGTGATATTCAACTCCTGCTAAGCTGTAAGCCTTTAAAGGGAGGATGACGAAAATGATACCGCAACCTCATACAGTATGCTTTTGAGCGGACTATGCTGATGATGTACAAGCATTGTTTCAATTCCTAAACAGTGGAGATATAAGGATGTTAATCCCTCGTCAACCCCTTTGAGCCTAAGAAGTAGAAGTTTCTTTCTTGTACTAATTAAAACCATTGATCATAACCTGGGGCAGGGTAGTCCTCAGTTAATTTGGCTGTGTATTCTATTTTAAAAGAATCCTTCCGTACATCTTTCAACAAAGGTTTCAATCACAAGCGTTCATCCGCACACATCAAAGAAGTGTTGGAGATGTCAATCAAAAGCCAATGATGGTTCATCAGCCATTAAGCAAGGCAGTCAATATCTTTCAAAAAAATGAAAAAACATATATACAAAGAAAAGCCTGCTAAGTCAAAAATCAAAAAAGGGACTTAGGCAAAAATCAAGGCATCCCGCTGACTGTAAGCTCAAAATAGACAGTTCAGGCAAAATTTAGGGATATCAAAAAGATGAAAGAAGAGAAGTCAATAAATTCCTGAACAACACAATGTTGTGACTACCAAAAGGAAAAGGTGACTGCCATCTCAAAAATTCTCTTTGTTTGTGAACCATCATCATTATCAAAGGTGCAAATCCAAAAGTCTCATGGAACCTGAATGCATAAGTTGAATTAACTGAGCTTAGGACTGAAGATCATCACGAAGAGGGGTGGGTACAATCAAATTTTGAGCCTTTATCCTTTGTTTCTTAAACCGTGAACCAAGCCACGTTACAACCCTTGAAAGTCCTAATTGAAGCATGGTTAGTTCGAAAGCATACTGTCACCAAAAAGGTATCCTGACTCCTTAAGGTTTACTACAAATGTTGAGTTGATATCCAGTTTTTACAAACATCACGTTTTTATAAACATCATGCTTTTACATATCCAGTTTTAATGTTTTTCAACAAAATCAAGACAGACATATACATTACATCTCATGAATTCATTATTAAACATATTTTGCTACATAATTTCAGATGTTAAGCATCAGAAAGAATTTGCACAGGGTACGACTAATGACTAAAAGTCATCCCGACAGACGAAACTATTTCAGCAGCAACATCCCTTATAACTGACTCAGTTGACTAGAAGTCAATGTATACAAGGGGCATGACATGCTTTGTCCAAGCAATCTGGGGCAATCAAGTCAAGATTCGAAGAATCTCTCAAATGCCAAAAAGTCAAAGGCATATATCCCAAGTGGATTTCAAACTATGGCCCGATCAATCCGGGGCAACCAAGTAAAGATTCCGAGAATCTCTCAAAGATGCCAAAAACAATCAGGGGCATGCATCCAAGTAAATCTGAATCTATTTCCAATCAACATGGGGCATTGTCCTGGGCCTATGATTACAAGAGGCATGACGCCCATAGTGCACATCTCATAAAGTCCTCGCGAGGCGAATCTTTCCAAAGTCCCTACTAGCAGGGGCAAATCTATGCAAGTCCAGTTTGACATCTTGATCAATACTTAATGGTGTGTCCTAATCAAATCCAAGAATGGTAGTTACTATAATACTGGGGGCAACTTTCAAGACACCCATGTCTCCCCACAGAGACGGGTTCACAAGATCATATCCCCACAGAGTAATCATTAAGAAGATATCTTCAAATGCTCTCGTCTCAACAAAAGACATGGCTCCCCAACAGAGTTTACATCTTCAACACCACCGGTTCTCCAAAACTTTGCTCTTCTCCAACATGGTGTATTAATATCTCTAATCCCCAATCAAGGTACATCAAGTTACTGATCTTCCCCAAGCAGAAATCATAAATCTCCAGCTGAGCATCTTCAAGATAAGATCAAACATCAAAATTACAATGACATGGAGATCCACCTTCTCAATTAGGATGTGTCAAATAGCATAAATCACAGTCATACGTCATAAATCATAAACATATTCATACAATTGCATACATGTTCATACATAATACATAATGCATCGCGACAAATGCGTACATAACATGCAAGGTTTTCATTTATTTTGAGAATCTCGTCACATAAACGCATTACATGCATCATGACATGGCATAAAAAATTAACTTTGTTTTTTTTTTCATGTTACTGCTGCAGTCAAATAAACAACTTCAAAACCTTTCGGATCTAAGTCGATACCTTGGACGGTTCCTTAATGATCTACCTTTGGATCTAAGTCGATACCTTGGACGGTTCCTTAATGATCTACCTTCGGATCTAAGTCGATACCTTGGACGGTTCCTTAATTATCTACCTTTGGATCTAAGTCGATACCTTGGACGGTTCCTTAATGATCTACCTTTGGATCTAAGTCGATACTTTGGACGGTTCCTTAATGATCTACCTTCAGATTTAAGTCGATACCTCATACGGTTCCTTAAACAATTTACTCTCAGATTTAAGTCGATACCTCGGACGGTTCCTTAAACAATCTACCTTCGGATCTAAGTCGATACCTCAGACGGTTCCTTAAATGATCTACCCTCAGATTTAAGTCGATACCTCAGACGATTCCTTAAACAATCTACTCTCAGATTTAAGTCGATACCTCAGACGGTTCCTTAAACAATCTACCCTCAGATCTAAGTCGATACCTCAGACGGTTCCTTCAACAATCTACTCTCAGATTTAAGTCGATACCCCAGACGGTTCCTTAAACAATCTACCTTCAAATTTAAGTCGATACCTCAGACGGTTCCTTAAACAATCAACTATTTCCTAAGATCTAATTCAGTTACTACGAACGGTACTGACACGGTCAGAGATCTAATTCCATCATCACGAAGGGTGTGGACACGATCAATTACCCTCCTCAGTCTAATTCAGTTACTACGAACGGTGCTGACACGACAAGAGAATCTAATTCTATCATCACGAACGATGTAGACACGATCATATCTCTGATCTAATTCAGTTACTACGAACGGTGCTGACACGATCAACATTCCAAGATCTAATTCTATCATCACGAACGGTGTAGACACGATCATCCTTCAAAGATCTAATTCGGTCACCACGAACGGTACTGACACGGTCAAAGAAAGAGACAAAAAGATTTAATCATGACACTCAATTCAAAAAAAATCACGATAACTGAGTCACGATAATGGAATCACGACAACTAAGTCACGATAATGGAATCACGACAACTGAGTCACGATAATGGAATCACGACAACTGAGTCACGATAATGGAATCACGACAACTGAGTCACGATAATGGAATCACGACAACTGAGTCACGATAATAAAGTCACGACAATTGAGTCACCACAATAGAGTCACATATCTAATCCCGGTATTCAGTTCAGAAACAATCATGGCAATGAAGTCACGACGATGAAGTCACGGCAATCGAGTCACAACAATACGACAATGGAGTCATGACAATAGAGTCACTACCATTAATTCACTTCACACTCCCAACATCCGGATGGCATCTCTAAGCCCATCTCCAACAAACACTTCTCAATACTACAAGCTCGGATATAGTCTAACGTACGACTTATTCTGACTTTCGTATTTATCCAGATCAGATGGCATCTTTAAGCCCGTCTCATACATCTTTTCCAACGCCTGGATGGCATCTTTAAGACCATCTCCGAAAAGTCCCTTCATCATTAGCAAGGGCAAATTTCTTGGTATTCTAGTGTTCAATCCTCTTCTACCTTCAGATTACGATAGGCACACAAGCCAATCTACATCCTCAGGTATAAGAAGATTGAACAGGGGCAGCTGTCATACCCCAAAATTCGCCCATAATATCTTTGATCCATTCGGCTTTCAAATGCCTAAAGATCTCCAATTACTCAAAGCTACCCATCTCCTAAACAAGTGCCTCTGAACTAGGGTTTTGCTTTTGCTCACTCAATGGCCCGAACGACCAATAATCGACTAGTTGACCTAAAAGTCAAACTATGGTCAAACCACAGTCAAAACTCCTGATTTTTGTCAACATCCTCATTTTGAAGTATCATTCACCATTTGATCAAGGATTGATCATGAAGCATCAAAGAAAACTCCAAAATCATTGAAAAACCTAAGTCTCTAAATTAGGGTTTTTAAAGAGAAAGTCAACCCAACTTTGACCAGCCATAACTTTCACATGGAACATCAGAAATTTCTCATCCAAAGCTCATTTTGAAGGAAATTGAATTCTCTACAACTTTGTCTCTCACATGCCAAGTCCAAAAATGCTTCATTTGGAAGATATAAGTCAAAACATTACAGGTCCTTCTAGAAGATCGCAAAAAAGTCATCTTTTTGCAAAGAAGTGTACATGAACATGGAAACTTCAATGAAGATGAAACCAAAAGTAGTGTTTAAAGGACTCTTTGAGCTTTCTAAAAAGTATGAGAACACCTTCATATGATTAAAAATGAGAGAGGTACGCGTTGCACAAGTTGGGCAATTTTCAAGAAAATGTGAAAACCTAAATTGACAAAATGCATGCTTTTAAGTAATGGGCCTATGATATTGCACCTCCCACGTGATTTTCAGTTTAAGATAAGCCCATTAGTCATATAAATTTTATTTCATGACTTTATATTATTTATATTTGATTTTATTCATTTAAATTCAAATTAAATCATATAAAATCACACTTAAATGAGATAATTTTTATATTCCAATTATTCAATCAAATCTCATCCAATGGTCATGATTAAAGAAGAAATATGCATGGAATAGCATAAGGTTCAAAAATAGAAAGATTTCATATAAAAATCTCTTTCAATTTCCATGTCACTAATTTGCTTGATTATTCCACAAGATTCAACCCTAATTTATCCCAATATATATTCACAACAACACTCAGCAATAGGGGACGAAAAACCTAGTTTAAAGGAGGAGCTCTCAACTTCCAAAATTTCAAAAAAAAGAATCGGACCTTCATCTTCATGTTTGCAGCCTCTCCCACTTGGTTATAAGCGTGGCATTAAATCCCTGAAGGTTCCAGGAACGATTTCATACCATCCCCTAGGCCCAGAACACGTAGGGAAAGCTCACACGAAATCACGGTTTGCATGATTATCTTTGAATTTCAAATTCCTTATTAGATGCAATTTAAATAAGTTTGGTGCGTATATTCATGATCCTACTAATGACTGGAACGTTTTTGAGCCGTTGTTTTGAAGCCTGGACGTGCGAATCATGAGAAGCCATTGTTAGGGCTTCGGAGGTCATGAACGTGTATGGCACGATATGAACCGTTTCAAGCCAAATTGGGGTCACCATTGAACTTGTGGCATCCTGTTTAGGTAAACTGGACATCTTTCGTTTACACTTAACATCGTTTTGGTGAGTTTTATAGTTTGCAGGAAATTGATGAAAATTCCGCAGGAAATATCATAGGAGATTGCGCATGTAATTCCGCAGGTGTCAAGGAGGAAGAAGGTGAACAGTAGTCCTTGACTACTTGACCACACGCGTGGTGCGTCCCAATGTTCTGATTGGTGGATTCCAAAGGTTGTTCCTCTCTCTCCACGCGTGTACGATGATCACTGGCTGGTCAAAATTCCCATCACCTCTCTCCATACACAATTTGTTGCTGCCTCCAACGCTGGGACCCACTCTGGCTCGGTTTGACTTTCCATCACTATCATTTACTTTTATATTTATATATTTTAGTCTGTTTTCATGACATGAAACAAAAGTGATTCAATTGGCAAAGGGAAGTGAAAGGTATTCATATGGTCCTGGGTTCGAGTCTGACCCAGACCGTTTATTTTTAACAAATATTCACGACGAGATCCCATGCCCACGCCTTCATGAAACTATAGTACACCCTCGCGCGCTGACCACTGGATTCACACTGGAGTTAAATCTGAGGGATCATAAGACGCAGTCCCACCATACGCCCTCAATGGAACACCACACATAATCCCCATCACCAGGTTTTTTTTATCTTTTTATTCTTTTCTTTTCTTTTCTCTTTTAAGTAAATTAATTTAGTTTTTGACATAGTTCTTTTTTTTAGTTTTTTATAAAAACTCTTGAAAAATATTTCATAACTTTTTTAATTTAGATTAATAATATAATTATAATTTAATTTAGTTTTTTAGATAATAATTAACTTTTAACTTAGGTTTAATAATTTAAATTAGTTTTAATTTTAGGTTTCTTAAATAATAATTAATTTATAATTTTAGGTTAATTAGACAATTAGTTTAAATAGGTTTAGGTTAGCCTTTAATCAAGGACCTTAGGAACGTATCAACAATGTAAGAGTTGTCTATTCAAACTGTAGGCTAAGGTTTTACCCTTAGGGTTTTTTAGCCATAAAGCTTTTTAACCATGATTTTTCTAAATTGCATCCGCGAATTCTCTTCTCATCTCCCACTCCAGTGTATGTCGCATGCCTTTAATTTTTGTTTATTTAATTTCCGCCTTTATTTAATTTTTTTATTTATTTAATTTATTCGCCTTCATTATTTTTAATTTTGTCTTTATTTAATCATGCCATTTATTTTAATTATTTTACGTAATTTCTGTCATTTAAATTCTAGAAGGTGTATAGGTCGCAATTATTCATTTTTTTGATGTAATAGTAATTAGGACCTTTTATTTTCTGCACTTTATTTTTCGCATCCTCCAATTTTTAGTTATGTACCCCCCAATCCCGAAGCTCTGTAATAGTGTAGGATTTAATTTCCGCAATTTACTTTCTGTCAATATATTAACTGCGTGGTTAGTAAAATAGGGAGTGATAACAAATAATTGAACTTAGCTCACTAACGCAAGATAAATACTCGAATCTAACTCACGTGATTGCTACACACACCCACCTTTAAGGTAACCACTCTTATGCTGCCTTCTCGATCAAAAATAGTCAAGTCCCTTCGAATATAGGGATACCTTAGCTTGCTGCCTTCGATTCAAAATCACCACGTCCCTCCGATAAAAGATCATGGTCCCTACGAGTTGCCTACGATAAATATGATCTCGTCCCTCGATTAAATGGTGATAGTCCCTTCGATTGCTAAGGTATCCTTACTGTTGCCTAATGACTATTATATCCTTCCCCGAGACTACCTACCCTCTTTATGGTAAGGACAGTCTTGTGGTGAACGATTATTCTCGATGACCCTTCGATGACCCGCACATCCAATTGAAAGACTTCCTGCCCTCTTATGGTATGGATAGATCCTTTCGTCCGAAAGACTTAAAGAACATGAAAGACGAACTTAGGGTAGGTAGTTCTTAATTGCTTGCTCATAATCAAATCAAAAATCAAATACCTTTCACACCTCCTATTTCAAAATGATTCCAAAACAAGGCTACGCTTATTTACAAGCTAAAGTGCTTGACGAAATCTTTTTACTATTCACACACGAAACTTTTCAAACAATTCAAACAAATAAGTGAGCTAAGCAATTAAGAGCCCATGGATGCAAAGGGTGCCTTACACCTTCCCTTTGTATAACCTACCCCCCGAACTCAAAATCTTTCAAGGTCTTTCCTGTTCTTTTTGCCTTTCCAATTGGATAAAATAAAAGTCGACGGCGACTCTTGCTTACCGTACATTTCGATATAAAAGTCAGTTCACCGTATTACAAGTAGGATTGTAGACATTATTACACAAACACCAAAGAGAAGGATGCACTGTGGTATTGAAAGTTACTCGTTTAAGGCCAAGCCGAGAAAACCAATTGTGAGGAAAATTGACAAAATCCATTTTAGGTTCCGCAATCATAAGAAAATTCAGATTATGTAAAGTGACGAGTCTCTTCAAGGATAACTTGGAGGAAGCATTAGCCGCACCTCGAATATTCCAAAATAAGCACTTCATTGAGACATGAATTTTGGTCCTGCTTGTAACCTTGAAACGTTTTTTCCTGATTCTTGCTAAATGTTTCTTCTTGATGATGGAGACTACATTAGTAAAATTTCCATCGACAATATCAGGCTCATCCTCAAGATCCGCCCAGGAGTTATGAAGAGGAATTGAACCTTCCTGAGAATTATCAACCAAAACTTGAGTGGCCTCCACAAGTTGATATTGCAAAAAGAATCTGATGCCTCTAGTATTCTTGTGAGAGCCCAAAAAATCGGACTCAAACTTGAGCAGAGGTAATGTTTTGCAATGTCGGATTGAAGTCTTTAGACCAGGAAAAAATCTTTAAAGAACTTGGGTTAAGGTTGATGGACCCTGAAGCTCTATCTCTGCGCATATCCTCCGTACAAGAAAACGTGAATTCGTAATACCCCTTTCCTAAAGATAACAAACCCCGATTTTTCACCTCTGTCCAAAGCAAGGCAAGTTTCTCCTTAAGACCTGATACCGTAAGCGGTTTGAATCCCTTTTGCCACAACACTCTCCCATGGACGTTGTTCTTACATTCATCAAGACCGGCTTTATAATCTTCTTCAGGTATAGTGATTGAAGGCTTATCACCTTTAATGATGGGTTGAGGTAGCTGAGATGAGGGAATATCACATACCCCCTTCAAAACTTGAGTGCACGATTTCACAGACTAAGGAAATGGTGTAGCGGAGGAGGAAGGAATCGCTATATCAGAAGGCCGAATAACAACAGCCAAAGACTTAGTAGAAGAGATTGTTTCAGGAAAAAGATCAATGTACTCCATGAGAAACGGGAAGAACGAATTGGAATTAGGGTTTAATTCTGCAAATCAAAATGGGATTAAGGTTCATAACAACAACTTATTAGGATTAGGATTCATTAGCTCTTTCTCTCGAAACACTTCCTTAGAACACTCTATTCATATTTAATATTGTTTAGAAAAATTAACCAAATTCAAAACCAAAAACACTCATTGTAATTGTTTAAAGAAGAAAAAAAATCACTAATTACTATTATTAATATTGGGTTCTCCCATAATGTTGTTGAGAATCAAGTATGAGTGTGGATAATAGTCCCACATTGGAAATGTGTGTGGTGACTTGAGCATATATAAGTGGGAGAACCCACTCACCTATCACCTTAAGGTTTTAGGTGGAGAAGTGGTGTCTCTCCCACAAAGGTGTGTTGCTCAAAGGAATGTTCCGAAATTAACAATGCTCCCGACTTGACTCTCCCCCGATGTTGCGCTATCAATGGTATCACGAGCCTTTGGTTCAAGAAAAAGGGACCGGCAAAAAAAAACTTGTAGTTGAAAGTCAACGGATACATGTAGTTGAAGAGAATCAACAGATACATGTAGTTGAAGTCAACGGATACAAGTGTATGTGGAAGAGAGAGCTTCCACATGAGGGGGAGCATTGTGTAAGACTCACACTTGAGGGGGAGTGTTGAGAATCAAGTATGAGTGTGGATAATAGTCCCACATTGGAAATGTGTGTGGTGACTTGAGCATATATATAAGTAGGAGAACCCACTCACCTATCACCTTAAGGTTTTAGGTGGAGAAGTGGTGTCTCTCCTACAAAGGTGTTTTGCTCAAAGGAATATCCCGAAATAAACAATGCTCCCGACTTGACCCTCCCTGATGTTGCGCCAACAATTGCTACTTGTGCACACCTGAATCTCAATTATATTGGCCTATATCATATGTACATAGGGGTGGCAAACGGGCATGCCCGCGCCCGTTTAGCCCGCCCCGCAAAAGCCCGCAAATAAACGGGGCGGGGCGGGGCGGGCATAGTTGAATATGCGGGCCTAAAACCTAGCCCCGCCCCGCAAAAAAGTGAGGGCGGGGCGGGCAAAGCCCGCGGGCATTGCACCTTTTAAGCCTAAAAACATAAAAATTTATAAAAATGCACATGCCCGCAAAAGCCCGCGTTGAAAACGGTGCGGGGCGGGGCGGTCACATTAGAGGGTGAGGGCCTAAAACCTTGGCCCGCACCGCACTAAAGTGCGGGTAAAACGGGCATGCCCAACGGGCCGGGCCCGTTTTGCCACCCCTATATGTACATAGATCTTGCTTTCGTCGCTGTAGTCTTTCACTTTGGTATTCACACTAGTCCCGAGAAATGTACTAGTCCGTAATAATGCTTGAAATCGGCAGTGGGGTCTGTAATTACGTAGTGCTATAATTCAAAACTTTTTATGCCAATATCATGATTTTGATTTATATAATATTGGTCCCCTAAGATTATTTGTGAGCTACTTATAATTTGGTTTTCTTGGATACGTATTATTGCTGTACATGTGAATGGAAAACTTTGGAATAGATAGAATAGAGTTATTGGGGTGGGACCTAAAGAACCAATTACTGACTGCACTAAGAACGAGGTATATAGGTTCCAATTTTTTGACCATCATATTCAGCGGACCACATCTATTCATACATATTTTTACATTTAGTATTAATTATAAAAAGTGTGTATTTGATTAAATTATTTTGAGATAATTTGTTTAATTTTTTAGATCAAATACAACTACCTTTCCTAATTTATTTTCTCTTTACAAATGAGATGACTAAATTAATATTATAGCCCATTTTAGGTGGAAAAATATATAATCAAAATGTAAACTATATGCATTTTATTTATGATGGTAGTTGGATTTAGAAAAATGTTTGTAAGAAATTTATTTTTAAAATGATTTTTTATATATTATTTGTTTTTGTTACAAAATATTAAAATAATTTTTATATAAATTACTTCAAACAAAATAAATGATTAAAATATCTTTTCCTATATTATCATTTTAAATTTGCTACAAATAAAATTTTAGAAAATAAAACAAGAACTAATTTTAAAAAGATTCTCATAAAAATCAGTTTAAGATATAAAATTTTGATTAATATTTTATTTTTATTATGTGAGTTTTTTAAACTATAGATATTTAAATTATTAAGGGTCTGTTTGGTAAAAATAGCAGTTGACTGATAAGTTAGCTGATAGCTTATAATTTATAGCTGATGGCTGATGACTGTTGACTGATAGCTTATAGCTTCTGGCTGATGGTTGAGACTGATGATAACTGATAAGCTAATTGAAGTATTTAGTAAAATTAACGGTTCAAATACCTTATAAGTGTGAAATGACATAAAAGATATTTAACACATAATTATTTAATTTGAAATTAAAATAAATTATAAAGAATAAAAATGAGTTTATGTTAAAATAATAAGGATAAAAAAGGAAGAAAAAATGATAAACTATAAGTTATAAGTTAAAACGCTATTTGAAATAGCGTCTGGAAAATAAGCTATAAGCTAGTAAAATAAATTATAAGTTAGTGATGAAAAGGCGGTTACCAAACATATCTAAATTGTCTGAACTTATAAGCTCTAAGCTATAAGACAGAAGCTCAAAATTATGTCTTACCAAATAGAGCATAAATATCCATTATTATTTTAATTTATAATAAATAATTTTGGAACATCTTCTATTTTTTTCGAATAAATTCTTATTAAAAGTCATATGTAATAATATTTTAAAAAATGATAAAATTTATTGAGAAATATTTTTACACGTAGTCCATATAATGTAATATTAAAATAATGTAATATTAAACGTTTAAATATCAGTCTTAAAAAGAAAATACTTATTCAAGATTTTTTGTTTTTTGAAATAGCATTAATTGTAATAAAAATCTCCACTCCTAATAATAACCAATACTGTAATACCAGTTGATATTATGATAGTAGAATGCAGAAAATCCATAATATATGTATATAAATATCACCGTTAAATTTATTTTAAAAACAGTAATTATTTTCTCAGTATTAACACAAAGTTCATACGCATAAAATAATATATAATTGGTATTATATTATATCCATTGAAGGAAGCTTAAGACAATTTAGAAATTCAAGAAAGTAAAAAGTGCGTTAACGTTGTAACTTGTCCGTGTATATAATAATACACTTAATTGATCACCCAGACAATAAAAAAAAAAGTATATACATATGAGTATCTAATTCTAAGGCAAAAAATTACAAATTTTCTCATTAAAAAAAACCCAAAAAAATTCCCGCTTTAAATATTTTTGAGAAAAACTCGGGCTTTTAAATTTTTGTGGTGTTTCTTGGCTTTTAGTGAACTTTAAATATTTATGATTTCTTTAAGTAAAAGAAAAAAAAGAAGAAAAAGAAGATCAAAAAAAGCAAGTGGAGTAAAAAACATGTAGCTTGAGAGTGAAGTATGTGTTGGGAGTTTAAAGTTTTTCCATCTTAAAAGATGATACTCATTGTTAATTTACAAGATACCTACAAAGATATGTACAAAGGCATATACATATAGCAAAAAGCAAATAACGTACGTACACTACACAGTATTATTGAGTTTGTGATAATCTTTAGTAGTTCACATGTCATATGATGTTAATTTAATTATATGAATTTTTATGGAAAAAAGATTATTTTTCTGTCAGTGACAAAGTGTTTATAACTTTAATTTCATAGATTTATAGTATAAGCATTTGTTAATTAATTGTGCTCCTTAAGCCAATCTGAATGAATTGGCTACGAAGTGAGTGAGATGAATGGAGGAACGTGGTCACATACAGAGTGAGTCACTTTATTCACCCGACACATTTGCATGTACTTTAGAATATATAGATCGGGGTGTGTTGTTCACGCCAACCATATCCTATAATAATAATGTTATTATTCTTCTACTTATTATGGATATAAAGTTAACATCCCTCTCGTTTCTCTTTCAGGTGTCACCCTTGTTATGAAAGCTTTTCTCATATCAGTTTATTCTCTTACATCCACCAACCCGCCTTGTTGAGGAATATTTGTTCAAACTTTGAATATAACACTTGCAACCTAATTCCAAACAAGAATATATTGATATATATTATTGTTATTATATAAGGACAAACCTATAAGAAGAACAAAAACTGCAATGCAAAAAATGACATAAAAGGTTTCTTTTCTTGTTTTAATTTTCCCGCCGGGGTAAACAAAACTTGAGCATTTCACATCTCATCTCAAATAATGTAACTTGATTTTGATTGGCCTAGATTCACAATGTGTAGTTTTTAGATTTTTTTAACATGAATCGTCAAAGTTAAGATCTAAAAATTTATGTCAATATAAATTATAACTATTTTGGACGTTTGTAAGATCCACAAAAAAGTCCAACAACAAACGTTAAGGGGAAATGTGCGTGAATTAGATAGACCTCATCCCCACTGAGGACAACAATCATATCCCACATCTTATTTGTCACCGATAAATCTAATCGAACCGTACTTTACTCGCATAAGGCTCCGAAACACACATGAACTATTTAAATTTCCCTACTATATAAAGATTAATTAGATTGCTCCATTTCAGGTATTCAATTCATTTCCACTCTCATAATACTTTGTACCGAATTTATGACTTGTGCGTTAGAGTATTAACTTTGTAAGACTATCTCCTCTTAGTCGTACCGAAAGCTTGCTCCACAACTAGCACCAAAAATTTATTTCACCACTTCACTACACATTCAGGTTCTTGAACAAAACAATGACATTGTATGTGGGGATAAACTTTTGATTCCTACCACTATTGTATGAAGATCACCGTCTCTTCACCGAAGACACAAATAGTTAATCTTATTCTCACGAAACACCAATTTATTTCTCAAATATATCAGATAAAAAGCCCATAAAGTCATGGTGACATCTAAGATTACCAGATCTGCCGGTCAACTCACGTCGTTGTAGTGGCCACTGAAGCTAACAAAGCTTCACATCTTCCTCAAAAAGAGAACGATCCATTTATAGTGACATCTGAAGGATAGAAAAACACTTAGAAAGGGGGGGTTTGAATAAGTGTGACTTTAAAAACTTGTAAGATAAAAACAATGAACACAATTATTTTTATCCCGGTTCGTTGTTAACGAAACTACTCCAGTCCATCCCCTTAGAGTGATTTACCTCAACTGAGGATTTAATCCACTAATCTGACTGATTACAATGGTTATCCACTTAGATACCCTTTAAGTCTTCTAGAGTATACAGATCACAACTTGATCACTCTAGGAAATCACCACTTAGAAAACCTCTAAGTCTTCTAGAGTCTACTGATCTAACTGATCACTCTAGGAACTTTTTACAATCATGTAAAATAAAGTTTACAAGAGTATGAATTGCTTCTTATAAAGCTATAATCACAATAGTGATATTTCTCTTAAGTTCTAAGCTTAACACTCACTAAATATTACAAGAGTTTGTGAGGTTGAAGATGAAGTTCGTGAGCTTTGAATTTGACAGCGTTTTGGTATTTTTCACAAGAGTTCGTTAGTTGCTTCTGATCAGAACTTCCATATTTATAGGCGTTTGAGAAGATGACCGTTGGGTTGCATTTAATGCATTGCGTGAATAGTACAGCTTTGCATTTAATGTTTCACACTTTTGTCAACTACCTCGACCCATGCTTTTGCTGCTTTTATTGACTTTGCCTTTTGTAGCTTCTAACGTTCCTTTTGTCAGTCAGAGATTAGACTTAATAGCCTGTCATCTTGTACTTGCTTCTGGACTCATGATTGTGAATAACAACGTTTGAATATCAGAGTCAACAGCTTGGTGCAGAGCATCTTCTTGTCTTCTGACTTTGAAGAGCTTGAGCGTGATACCATAAGAACTTCAGGGCTTCTGCTTCTGACTTCATGTTCTTCTGATGCTTCATAGTCCATGTTCTGATTCTGCTTGACCATCTTCTGATGTCTTGCCAGAGCATGTTCTGATGCAGCCATCCTGAACCTTCTGAGTCAGTGCTTCTGAGTACTGAATTGTGCATACTCTTTATATATTTCCTGAAATGGAAAATGCAAAGGATTAGAGTACCACATTTTCTTATACAAAATTCATATATAATGTTATCATCAAAACATAGAATATTGATCAGAACAAATCTTGTTCTAACAACATCTTCGTCCATTCTTACGCAAGAAGATCTTGCTCCTCCAAGAATTGATTGAGGAATGTTCCAAGCCTTTTTGTTCTTCCAACCTATGCAACAACTTTGCTAAGACCAACCTTCATAGAAACTTTCCTCACAACTGTCGATACTTGTTGAGGCGGTAAAGCGGCAAGCAACAAAAGTTTGGAAGTATTTACTCCGGGAAAAATTATCGTCTCCACAGGGACTAGTGCATTGAACTGCCGTTCAACAGTTTCCATAGTTATGAGTTTGGATTGAATTCGTTAAAGATAAAAAAATGGAAAAGTAAATATTAACACAAAAATAATTCATTCTTTAGAGAGAAGAAACTATCAAGTATTGCATATAATCTACTCTTCACAAACTTAAACTTATTGACCAAATATACTCAACTTGTAACCTATCAATATTACCACATGTCAACAACACAACCCACAACATTATCTAAGTGACGATCTCTCAGACACCTAAACAACACATGAGAAATCCGAGCTTCCCGTAAATGTCGATCTCTCAGACAAACACGACCACTCAGACGCATTAAGCACTGACACTAAGTGATTATCAACCTAATCCATCTCTGCAATTAAGTTAATAGAAAATCATCCTAGATAAGCATTAGAGCCCTACATCTCTATAGCAACTCAAACACATAGCCACAAAGCAATAATCTAAGACAATAATCCATAAAAATATGAAAGCAAGCTTTATATAACATAATAGTCAACAAATATACATGAGATCATAGTAGATCTACACAAAACCACAAATGAAACCACAAAGAGAAGAAAAGAAGAAAAACCCAAAAATCTATCGGTTTGTCGGCTCCGATTGATGAAGGATTCAACCCCGGATCATCCATTTGACAGCTCCAATGTGTTTTCTAGCATCTTTCCATTCAAAAAATGCTATTGGATGGATTGGAGCTCTAAAATATCCAACCATAACCTAAAAAATGTGTTTTTGGCCCTTAAAACGTGTTTCAGTCAATACCGCTTCGCCCGGCGACGCAAACGGTTCGCCCGGCGGCTCCAGGCAGTAGCAAATCACATTTTTGAGTATTTATGCTTCTCCCGGCGAGCCAATTGCTCCGCCCGGCGAAGTACACTAGAACAGCAAAAATTCTGCACTGTTTCGATCATAACTTGAGAACCGTAACTCCGATTTTCGCCCGGTTTGAAGCGTTGGAAAGCTTATCCAATGCTCTATCTAACTATGAATAAATATCAATGCTTGAATACCTACAAAAATAAGATGAAAACAATTAAACTCAATGATATTTACACGATAACGCAATATATACACTATAACGTAAACTATACCAAATATACACTAAAGTTAAGGTTTATTGACGAAAAGCAAATGAATTAAGATGATGAGTGCTAATTATTCACACTCAAATTCACAACAATTTACCACTCATCAATACTTGGACAAGAGACACTCTTGAATATTCAACAACTGCAATCCAACTTAGGCATGGAAGGACTTTTCGATCTACTAAATAATATCTACAAATTTGTACGATAACAAAATTCTCAAGCCTTAGCGAACATAATACTCAGATTCCAAGAGAACCTGTAATGCGCTCATCCGAGAATCAACATTCCACACTAGGTAGTTTCACGTGACGAATACAAATTCATACTACAATCTGCTCCCATAGAAGCAACATCGCCACACGATTCAGTTCTAAGGTCCTGAGTCGTATCTGAAGCACAAGACATCTTACCATCCCACCGAAGTGATAGTCACACTCCACATGAGGTTCATCGTCCTCATAGATCACTAGTGCGTCAGTCTCGAAGAAGGGAAATGTACATAGAAAATGCCCTAACTTTTGAGTGAAAGAGGAACCCACTCTCCGTACGGATTTTGGACACCAGGATCCCATGGTCCCATGAGAAGTCCCCAAAGTTGAAAAGCTACAACAATACGAGATATTCATGTGAGCATGTCGAAGATGTGGATAACATATAAGATTATCACCATGCTCAAGGAGTTATGAAGTGTAAGTTCTATGTGTTATCCCTTAAAGGAACTGTCATGACCTGGTTTAAAGCCTCCCAAAAAGGAGCATAGATTCATGGAAAGAATTGCGTGATTCATTCAGTGCTCAGTTCACCGATCGAAAGTAGGAACCCACTACTATGGCATGGTCATACTCAGCAGGATCATGCAAAAGTATAAAGAGACCATGCGAGAGTACATCAACTGACTCACCAGGGCAATAGTGGAAGTAAGAGGTATTGTCGACGAATTAAAATACTAGATATTTAATAAGAAACTGAGATCAAATTGCCTATTTCAAGAAAACTAGTGGTTGAAGGAGCTTGCAGTCTAAGTGACCTACTAAATAGGGTCCAAAATTATATCAACTATGAAGAAGATCTACTTGAAAAGAAGACTCAAGAGTGATTAACCACATATATGGTCGGGCCTTTAAACACTTTGAGGGAGAAAATATGGTGAGTATGTGTGAACACTAAGTTCAAAGAATTCAAGATCAGGAACCCCTATCCGATTAAAGAGTTATCTAGGACAAATAAGTCGAAGTACTACCACTTTCATAAAAGTCATGACCACGACACTAGTGAATGCATCCACCTAAAGGATGAAATTGATGAGATGATAAAAAAGAGGTTGCACACTAGGTACACCTGAGAAGGAGGCTGAAGAGACAGCCTATACCGGAAGAAAGATCATAAGGGAAATGATGTGTTACCAAAGAAGAAACGATCCTCTCTTTAGAAGAATGCTTCCCGCAAGAAAACTATTGAGGTCATAAATGAATCCAAGGAGGGAAATAATAGCATATAGGAAGATGAAGATCAAAAATGGAAATGATAGTACATCAGTTCAATCACTTGGGGTCTCCCTAGAACAAAAAACCCCTCGGGGTCCAGAATAGTGAAAAGGTGGGTGGAATCCCGAATGAGATTTCCTCTTGGTGATGACGACAATAATGGTCAATTTTGATTTATCCAGCATCCTTATTGATAAGGGGGAGCTCTTGCAATATCATGCACACAATGCTTTTCGAGAAATTTGGAATGAGAAGAGAGAAGTCATGGTCGTACGAGGGATCAAACCTACAGGCCTTTAATGGCTCAATAACTCGTCCATTGGGGTATATTGGGGTTGCTCAGTGACTTGTTCCACTAGGATGGTCGGCCTCCAATTCCTTGTAATTCCCTACAATAACATCTACAACTACATCCTAGAGAGACCATTTAGAGACAATGTGAGACATGGTGTCCTCTCTGATCCACCTCAAATTGAAGTATCACAATATTCACAACGAGCCGGTAACGATTTTCCTGATATGTCTAGAGCAAATAGGATACATAGATCCTTAAAGGAAAATAATAAAGGGAGAAACAAGAGAAGGAAATGGGGATAAATGTGGTCTACCTCCCAGAGAGACTAGAAAAAATGGCAGTCAAACCCTCAAAAGAAAGGACAAGGGATCTTGATAAGTATGATGCGAGTAATATTGAACTGACAAATGCAGGGGATAACTACGAGTAAAAAATAGGGTCGTTCAAGGAATTCCATATCATTACACATGAATAAGAATAAGCAACAATCACATTGCTTGTTTAAATTTTCCTTTATCTCATGTATATGAAATACTCTTTTTTCAAAAATAAATGAATAAAGTTTCTCTAAATTTTATTCTTTATGATTATAGAGGATAACAACAAATCAGGAGTGATGTCGCAAACGCCCCAAGCGTACTACTAAATCTATCAATATCCATGACGAACGAATCATGGTTGTTGTTACAAATGCCATAGGTGTAGGACTAGAGCAATCAAAATCCTGCAACGAAATTCATGTGAATAAAAACAATAAACCACAAGTGGTCATTATGATGCAAAATTTTGGGTAGCTAGCCAATCTAAACCCAAATGTGAGTCCTTACTAAGTCGACCTCGCACTAAGTTCAAACTTAGAGGTAGGGAACGGGTACCGACCCTTGGTCAGGAATGATCCCTAGAGACGTTCAACAAAAATTCCGGGTGCTACCTTGAACATTAGAGAATTCTCAGTGAAATAAACTCGGGGAACTAAAGCAACTCTATTTTAGGTAACACAATGGTAAGTAAAATAAATGAGAAAAATCCACAAAGCAGCAACCATGGAACTCATTTACAACAAATATTATATCGGGTAAATTCTTAGACAAAAAAATATGAGGATGGATGATCCTCAACAAAGACCAATTCCTGTTTCCAATCTTTAGGTTAGGGAGAACTTGCTCTAGAGAAATGTGCAACTTGGGTTGAAAAATTACACTTGTTGCATGGCATTTTCAAAGGAAACATGCAGAATGGAGAAAATATCATCCACTAACATCTCATACTCTTTGGATAGCTCAAGGTTCTCATGACGCATCTCTTAAATACCGTCCTTTGCTTCCTTCCAATCTTTCTGAGCCTCAGATAGAGACAACTCCAAATCCTTCTCCATTTTACGGAAAGATTCCAATTCCTTGTTTGCCTCCACAAGAGCACCCTCAGTTGTGGATAACATTGAACAAGTAGACAATAAAGCTTCATATTTATCCATCATCTTTTGTACAAGAGATCGCATCTTCTCTGTTAATAAGTGAGGGTATCTAAAACTAGTCTTTATCTCTCTTTGTAAACTAGTATTCCAAATGAGCTCTTCTAGATACTGATATCACTCAATCAGAAGAGAAAACATCTTCCCTTTTGGCAGCACCAAAGGCCAAAACAGAGGATGTCCAACAAGTTTAGTACGCTAGTTGAGATAACTCTTCTTGAAGAAAAAACTCATATGTGCTTGAAAAATACGAGTAATCCTCCTCGTGAATAAAAGATCAAAACTCCCTTGCCAATTAATGAGATGTTCTAGGACCTGTACTACCTAGTTAGCCATCTCACTCTTCTTCCAGCCATCTCAGTAATTGGGCTAACTAGGTAGTACAAGTCCTTTAAGTTTTTCACCTTCTTTAAATAAAACTCAAACATTTTGATCATCTACCTAAGGGAGATCAAACCTTAATCCTGTTTTAAATCATAAAAACTTTGCTGGGCTTTAAAATGGTGGAAGAATAGTGAAAAAGAAGGCACACTTTTCTTGTATTTAGACAAGTACTAAAAGTATTTGATATCAACTTAGATCACCAAATGCAGTTGAGAAGGAGCAATTATTATATGGTTTATACCATTCACTTCAAAGTTGTTGAAGGTAAGGTAGACACCAATAAAAAACAAGCATTCATGGAGAGGGACAACACACCTGTCATGCTTATATCATATTCTCTTACCACCTTCTAGAGAAAGCATTGCCATTCTGAGGAAGGATCCACTATAATAAAAGTATGGTTTAGGCCGCCTTCACCCACAAAGGCAAAAAAAGTGTCAAATGTCTCTTGATCTACCTACACCACAAAGTTGTTTTCTTTCACCCTTCATGAAACTAAGATTTTTTTAATGTGAAAAGAAGTAGTCAAACAAATTGAAGAAATTTTCATAAGAAAAGCACGTGATCAACACAAAGACATACATTACGCCCCACCAAAGTGTTAGAACAAGATTTGTTCAGATCAATATTCTTAGTTTTGATGATAACAATGTATATGAATTTTGTATGAGATAATGTGGTGCTCTAATCCTATGCAATTTCCATTTCAGGAATCATATAAAGAGTATGCACAAAATCAACGCAAGAAGCACTGACTCAGAAGGTTCAGCATGCAACATCAGAACATGGTCTGGCAAGACATCAGAAGATGGTCAAGCAGAATCAGAACATGGTCTATGAAAGCATCAGAAGGACTTGAGATCAGAAGCAGAAGCACTGAAGTTCTCATGGTATCACGCTAAGAAGCACTTCAAGGTCAGAAGACAAGAAGATGCTCTGCACCAAGCTGTTTGACTCTGATGATATTCAAACGTTGTTTACACAAACATCAGATCAGAAGCAAGTACAAGATGGCAGGCTACGCTGACTGACAAAAGGAACGTTAGTAGCTATTAAAGGCAACGTCAGTAGACACAGCGAAAACAAGGCTCAAGGTAGTTGACAAAAGAGTGAAACATTAAATGCAATGCTGTACGGATCACACAAAGCATTAAATGCTCCCAACAGTCATCTTCTCAAATGCCTATAAATAGAAGTTCTGATGAGAAGCTGAATACAACACTTTTTGCGCAAACATACAGAAACGCTGTCAAATTCAAAAAGCTCTCAAACTTCATCTTCAACCGCACTACATTGCTGTTGTAATATCTTAGTGAGATTAAGCTTAAACTTAAGAGAAAATCACAGTTGTGATAATAGCTTATTAAGAAGCATTGTAACTCTTATAAGAATTTATTTACATTAAATTATAAGAACTAGAGTGATCAGGTTGTGATTAGTATACTCTAGAAAGTCTTAGAGGGTATCTAAGCAGCTTGTTCCTAGAGTGATCAGGTTGTGATCATAATACTCTAGAAGACTTAGAAGTTATCCAAGTGGAAAACCATTGTAATCTTGTGTGATTAGTGGATTAAATCCTCAGGTGAGGTAAATCACTCCAAGGGGGTGGACTGGAGTAGTTTAGTTAACAACGAACCAGGATAAAAATCATTGTGCAAATTGTTTTTATCTTACAAGTTTTAAAGCTACACTTATTCAAACCCCCCCTTTCTAAGTGTTTTTCTATCCTTCACAAAGTAATCTATAGTAAAATAATTCACCAAGATACAAAATAATAAGTACTAAAAACCCATAATTCTCTAAAAACCCTAATAAGTAAGCAAGAGAAACTATAGACTCAGGCGTACCTTGAAAAGGTGAACTCAAAGACCCATACATGGTATGTTCTATCGAAATAGGTGGTATAAGCACGAGTCAATGGATAATGGGAGGAGATTGGAAAAGATATAGGAGGTGTTAAATGCATTAAAAGATCTTTAAAGATTCACAAATGGAGAAAAGGTGAATATACTAACCCCAAAACTCTTTATATATCCCCCAAGGAGGATGAACCATGCAATCCTTAGTATTCGGAAGCTCAATCTGCACCACCAACAATAGAGATCTCATTGCACACTATTCAAGAATACTTAAATATCCTAGTACTAGAAGAAATCATTATCATTACACGTAGAGGCACATGTCGATAAGTACCTATAAAAAATTCCTAATAACAAGTGGATATTTAATGCACTTCTTGCTAAAGATATCAACATCCCATCATAACCCTTTTATTTCTTCTGCTATAAGTTAGAATAAAGACAAACTTGGTAAAGCCCTCGCTCTACGAAGTAGGAACATGGGCTTGGGAGAAAATGTTTTGGGTTGTTAACAAGGCTCACAAAAAAGGTATAATAACAAGCATTGAGGTGAAATGTGCATGAAATAGGTAGACCCTCATCTATGCTGAGGACACATAATTACGCCTCCTATCACATCTTACAATTTTTGAATTGAGCATCAAATTTGGATTGAATGACGTTCATAAGGTCCTTGTTGTCCATGGTTGAAACCATCAATGATACACTCTACTGTAGAATGTTCACGGGTTTTAGCACTCTTCGAGTGGGTGTCAAATCCTTAAGAATAAAGAAAAATAAAAAGAGAGAATTTTAGAGATATAAAGAACTTTATTACCATTCAACATAACAAAAATTGGTCCATTCTTACACCACATATGTTCAACTTAGCATAAAAACTTGTGTAAAAATAAGAAAAGAAAATAATATAATGTAATTAAATGCATCTCACATCACAAAGGAATTCCTCTACTTGCACACATAATTCTTCATCCAATTTGGTTCTTTAATTGTCTCTTTTCCACTATTGGACTTATTCTTACCTCCTCATTGTTGGGCCTTACCTCAACATCCATTGGGTCTGCTACTGATGGGCTCATATCACACATTCTCCTTTTTCCGCCTTTCTGCCATATGATAGATCACCCTATTAGACCAATTAGTTTCAATTTTGTTGGCTAGCAACCAAGTCAAATCAACATAAATTTTAGAGATTTGCCCAAGATTAAACTTTCCCTGTATAAATAGGTTATTCGTTTCATTTTTTCACTTTCTCCCCCACTCTCTTTTCAAGAGCTCCGAACCAGAAAGAAAGGGTTTCGTACCGTAAATCATTGAGTAAGTTCTCCGGTTCACAATCTTCAAACAGAGAATCATTTAATGTTTTTCAATTTTTGAAACAGATCAAACTCTTTGAGAAGGTTATTCGGTTTATTGAAACATATCAGGAATCTTTTTTAAAGTCATTAATTTTATTGGAAAACAACACAGACTGCGATGAATGAGTCTGATGGCGCTCGAGTACCGATGGCAGGCTAGGATGAGCATATAAGTGGATATGCATCTACTCTAGAGCCGATAGGGTTTCCAGGAGAGTCGTACAATAGGTCTCTTCTTGTAAAGTACGAGTATCATATTGCTCGTCATATATCATTTAAAGAGGTAAATGTCAATCATTTTATGTTGAATAATTGTAATTTTTAATTTTATGTTTTATAATATACACTTTAAATTATTTTCAGGAGAGAGTTTCAAAAAAGGAACTAAAGGTTGCTAGACACAGAAGAAAGCTTACATCAAGGGTTCCTCAATGTCTCACACCTAAGTTGAAGATGTGGATGAATGAGTCGGGGTTATCTCACTCCAGAGAACCAATTTGATGAGGATAAACCCAAAATTAGTATCAACATTTGTAGAGAGATGGCATCCATAGACATTGTCATTTCACATGTCATTTGGTGATACAAGCATTACACTTGATAATGGTTATTGACTACTTCACCTGCATATCAGTGGCTTGTTTTGAACCCATCGAGATGTCACTTATGAGGTTGACGTTGCTCTTACTGTTGATTACTTGGGATTGCCATTTAGTGAAGCATCACCACATGTTCGTTCTTATAGGGGGTGCTTATTATAAGCTGGAGTGGATGCAAGAGTTATTCACACGTCATTGATCTCCTTCAAGATGGGACTGTGCAACCAGAGCATATATAATGATGCTGGTAAGTTCAATGATTTTTGCTGACAATAATTTTTCATTTTTTGAGGCACAATATATATTACTATTCATAGACTTTGATGGATGTGGGAAATCTAGTTGGGGAGTAGTTGCATTGGTCCCCCTCTATAATTTTTTTATTAATAGTATTAATTTTGTAGTAGTGCTGGATTCATGAGTATTTTCTAAATATTGGAAGAATGGGATAAAATTGGAAAGCAACTGATGGTTGTGGACTTCCTCGAGCTATGAGATGGTCAGATTAGCAAGGAGCAGTAAAGGTAGACATGTTGAGACCTTTATTGGACGATCTGACACCTACTGATGTCATGTGGTACCCATTCGAGGATCATAGAGTATGGTGTCCATTTGATGATATATGTCTGTATGGGGGTGTCTGAATGGGTGACACAGTTGTTCCATACATTCTTGAAAGATGTATACGTTAGTTTGGATTCAGGAAATATGTTCCACCTCCACCTACTGATTATATAGTGCATGGTGTTGATGTTGAGTGGATTGGTTATCAAATCGGCGTCCTTGACATGATCAGTTAAACAAAGGTGGTTACCACTCCATATGATACAAATGTTGGATGATTGGAGTTGTATAACCGTGTTTTACATCCTCGGTTGGTACTGCCCATCAGGAAGCATTGAGAGAGGTACCAGTTCCCGTTTATGAAGTAGGACCATCAAATACGAGTTAGGCACATGTTTCTACCTTGCTCCATCGTTACCTTCATTGAGTTAATGCTGAGGAGGATGACCCACATTTGATGAATTATTTGAAGCATTGCACATTTTCATAGCAGTTAGTTTATGTTTCTACTTTGAATATGTATTAACTTTAGGTTTATGTTTTAATTTTTCATTTATGTGTTAACTTGAGACATATGCATTAAAATCCAATGACATAGTTTAATATTCACTTCATGTTTTTATTACATAGAATTATTCTAAGCTAACGCAATATGGTACTATAGGCGTAAGTAGTTGCCATTGGATTGCCTAAACAAAAAAGAATAACATTATAAGTTCAAGTTGCCTAACTTTATAATTTTTTTTTTAAATAAGCTCTAATGTTTCCCAATTGTAACTTCAAGTTGTTATTCTTAGCCTCCCAATATTTGATCATGTCACCTATACTATTCCCAAACATCTGCTTTAACTTTCAATGAGCAGACTTAACCCTAAAATTAAAATATAACTAAAATCAAACCAATACATAAAAAAAAACTAAAGATACTAATGGTACATACCTATTCGTCGCGGTGTTACTTAAATGTAGCACTCGACTAATTCATGCTCCAACAAATCTATGTGTTTGAGGAGTCAACCATGTTTCTTTCATATAATCAATAAATTCACTACAATCTACACATGCTTGCTCAAGTTGTTGCAACCGTTGATCATACTCAACCTCATCACTAGCCTATACAACTTCCATCCACAATGTGTTTATCGCCTTTTGCATGTCATTCACCACACATTGCTTGCCCTTTGAACAACATTTTTAATGATATGAAGCCGACATAGAAAATTAATCATCCTTGGAAACACAACTTCAATTGTTTTCATCAAAATCACTTGTGGACACAAATCTTTCTTCACAAATAATTGTTTCAGCTTATCCAATACCCAACAAAAGTTCTTTGTCTGCTCATATTCCATATATAGGAAAATATTATACCAAATGTTAACTCACTTGATGTCATGCCAACTACTATAAATAGATGTTGTCTATATTTTTTTTTGTCTTGTAAGTGTTATCTATAACTAACCCAATAGGAAAAATATTCAACAACATAATTGAATCTGGTTGAGCCCGAAAAATATCTTTCACAATTTCCGAGTCACCTCTTTTTCTACTCCAGTAAACATATGCGTCCTCTATGAACTTAAACAAATGTTGCATCCCACTTATAGGACCTCTTATCTCTTTTTGTAACTTACTATTATGCTTATATATTTACGTGATCCGAGTGACATTCTTTGGATCCCCCTCTTGCAAGGAAAGCGATATGCGTCTAGGTGAAATATGTCTCTTTGTCAAATAAACAAAATGTTGCTTCTCGTATGTGCTCATTCTGCCAACAAAGGAATGACTTTCTAATCTATCAGGTTAATCATGGTTATGAATTCCACATCTTACATCAAACTTTCATCGAAAGCCATCTTTTGACGGTGTCAGCCTGATTTTGAATGGACATCCATATTTCATAGTAGCACTCTATGTTCCACTATTTGTATCATTGTATTTCCCACCTTTATCACGACCGAATATTACTTTGTTGATTCTCCTTCTCTTGCATATTTCAATATCTTAACGTATGATGATAAAAATCACAATTTCTAATTCCAACCTCTTTAATCCACCTTATCACCTCTTTTTGTGTATCGAATCTATGTGTAGTTGAAAATGAATCAGAGATATCCACACATATTTGATATTTATCACACATTTGTAAAGGAATTTTTATAATTGCAACATAGAAAAGTTTAAAAAATTTAAAAATGGCCATCTTTTATCTCTTTTGTCTTGCCTTTAATATTGAGAAGTTTTCTAATCAAACTATCACATACATTTTTCTCCACATATATCACATCAAGAAAATGTCTTACATCAAGACTAGACCAGTATGAAAGATCAAAGAACATCGACCTCTTCTTCTAAATATTTTTCTCCACGAGCCTTTTTTATTTCTTTCCAAAGACAATATTAATGTGTTGTTGTCTTTTATAAACTTCCTTTCTGGTTAAGGGCTTTGGAGTAATATCAAACTCCTGCTCTCCATTAAAAGCCTTCCACAATCTACAATATGGATGATTAGGTCATAGAAATTTTTGATGTCCAAGATAAATTTACATATCTTTATGTCCCACAATCTACATATCTTTAGAAATTTTGTAATTGGTGGTGGCATGTTTCAAAATCGCATATAGGACACACTTTATGTCCCTTGACGCTTTACCCAAACAAACTACCATATGCAGTAAAGTTATTGATTGCATGAAACAACATGGAACGCAACTTAAAGTTATCACATGTATATGTATCATCAAAATCAATGCCTTCCTCCCACAGAAGTCAATCTTGAATCAATGGTGTTAAATAAACGGAAATAGATTCTCTCTTATGCCTTCCCTCTCATGCTACATCTAGTGGCTGAAAATTGATCAAATTTATTTAGATAAAATGGTGTTGCTTTGAAAAGTGTGAAAAAGGTAGATGAATGACTAAGATTGATGGCTGAATGGAAGCAGCAGATAAATCACTGCAGAGGATCCAAATCCTAAATAAACATCTATGTTGTTCCCTAGTTGTCTTGGACCTAAAATATCGTTGATAACATCATATACTTGCGCTTCATGCACATCAATGAAGATAGGTTGTAAATTACGAGAAGAACATACCATGACATATGGTTAGCACCCAAATTACCAAAAGGGTTCATTCCATCGGTGGCGGCAAATTTTACAAGGACACCAAAAAAAACCTCTTATTGTTAGGAAGGTTTTTTCAACAAAATAAAAAAATTATATCACTTCATTCTCATACTCTTTACTTAATCTATTGGCTTTCTTCCAACTACGATCCATAATCACATAAAGCTTCTGAAAAAAAATTAAAATAGTACACATCCAACAAAAATGAACATTCAATCTCAATAAAGTAACAGTAACAACTAAAAATACATGAACAACAACAATACAGTAAATCGTATAAATCTCAAAAACCATAATAATAACAACAACAATGGTGACGACAACAACGATGACGACAACAACATTAAAGACGAAAACAACAACAAGAACAACACTAATGGATAATTTTTACATACCGAAAATTTGATGATTTGAGGTTTGAGCTTTTTTTCTCCTTGGAGAAAAGTGGGTGTTTGAGGTTCGATTTTCCTTCCTCCTTGAATAATAATGGTGTTCTTTCGTTTATTGGAGAAGAATGGTGTTCTTTTGTTCGCTAAGGTAAAAAAGTGAAATGAGACTTAACATTAATTCTGAAGGAATACAAAAGTGAAATGAGAGTTTTTATATCAATTTTCTTAAAAACCGAGGGAACATATCCGACATAAAATCTATAAAAAACAAAGGCGCATTTTTGGTTCTAAATGAATAAAAATTTAGAGAGTTATTATCTCGATTTTCTAAATAAACTGAGGGAAGATATCTAACGTAAAATCTAAAATAAAGGCGTCTTTTTGGTTCTAAATAAAACATAAAAATGCAGGAGCTAGAAATCAAAGCTCAAACCCTGAGCAACTTGTTATGTTAGTTTTGTGAAAAACCGAGGTAAAAGATTAAGTTTTGTCATGAAATGGTGCATTACATGTCATTTAACCTCGGTTTTTCAATATTTGATGTCATACCCCAAATTTGTCCACCTTTCATATATTTTTTAGTGACATTTTATTTTTAATAAATAAAATGAAACAATTGGTAGGAGAGCATGTGTAAGGAATATAAGCGAGAGGGCACGAGTTTGAATCCCACACCTTCCTCAAATTTTTGTTTGTTTTTCCTTTTTTTTTTCTTTTGACACTTTTTCTATTATTATTAGTTTTTTAAGATTTTGATTTTGTTATTATTTCTTTATTATTATTATTATTATTATTATTATTATTATTATTATTATAGCATTGGATTTTAATTTTATTAATTGTTATTCTTATAGTATTTTTATTAGTTTTAATATTATTAGTTTATGTTAGGTAGGTTTTCATTAATTATCATTGTATATTAGTATTATATCAAAAACCTCAACAAAAAAAAATCAAAAATCACATTTTTTTAATCATATTTTTTTTAATTTTCATATTTTAATTTATGTATATTTTAAAAATGATTTTTTTTTTCACTTTTTGCATTTAAATCATAAAAAATAATTAAAAAATTGATCGAGGAATATTCAAAGTCTTTTCATTATCCATTCTATGCAAAAAAATTGCTAAGGCCAACCTTCACGTCAACTTCATACACAACCGTCAGTAGTTAGACAAGATATGTTCCTAAGTATTCAACAACCGCAACCAAACCTAGGCATGCAAGGAACTTTTGACCTATCGAACATTGTCTACAAATTAGTACAACAACAAAAAACTCAAGCCTTAGCAGACATAATACTCAAAATCGAAGATAACCTGCAATGCACTACTATGAGATTAACACTGCACTTGAGGTAGGTTCGCCCGAAGACCGTGGAGTCATACCGCAGTCGGCTCCAACAGACGCAACATAGCAACACAAATCAGTTATGAGGTCCTAAGTTATAGCTGAAGCACAAGGCACCAAACCCTTCCATCGACTTCGGAGGGAGAAGTGACAATCACACTCCACTTGAGGTTCATCGTCCTTGTAACTTTCTGCTTCTAGAGAAGGGCAAGGTACATCATAGGTGCCCCTTATTCTAAGTAGAAGAGGAATCACTCTCTGTACGCATCATGGACACTAGGTTCCCAAGGTCCCTTGAGAATCCCTCCAAAGTTAGAAAGCTACAATGATACTAGAGATTCAAACCAACACGTCGAACTTGTGGATAATAAGTTAGATTATCACCACATTCAAAGAGTTGTGAAGTGTAAGTTCGCTACGTTAACCATTAAGGGAGATGCCATGACCTAGTTCAGGACCTCTCAAATGGGAGCATAGAGTCTTGGAAATAACTTTGAGATCCATTTACTACTCAATTCACATCTAAAATGGCAGCAACCCAACATTATGGTCGTACTCTACAAGATCAAGAGGAAGAAGAAAAATACCATGCGGGAGTACACCGACTGATTCATTAAGTTAGAAATGGAAATAGGAGGTACCATCACCAAATTAAAATAATAGATATTCAAGAATGGACTTAGCAAATTGCTTATTTCTAGAAAAACTAGGGTTGGAAGGAGCTTGCAATCTAAGTGATCAACTGAATAGAGTCCAACCCTATATCAACTACGAAGAAGATCTCCTAACTGAAAAGAAGACACGAGGAGTGAGAAACCCCAGACATGTCCGAGCTCCAAAAAAGGATAGTAACCATCGCAGAGATGATAGAAAGTGAGCATTCTAATCTAGATTTTTTGCACACACTTGTTTAAACACATTGAGGGAGAAAATATGCCTATACAGTGTGAACACATAGCTCAAAGAAGTTATGATCAGGAACCCCTATCCACTAAGAGAGTCAACTAAGACATATAAGTCGAAGTACTACCACTTTCACACAAGTTACGACCATAATACTAATAAATTCATTCACCTTGAAGATGCAATTGATGAGTTGATAAAAAAAGGGTGGATCAACGAGTACACTCGAGAAGGAGACCAAATAGACAAAGATACTAGAAGAAATATTATAGGGGACATGATGAGTTACCAAAGAATAAACAATCCTCTCATCTAAAGAAGGCTTCCCCGAACAGAACTATCGAGGTCATATGCGGATTCAAAGGTGGGCGAAATCATAATTAGGGGTTTCCCAAAAAAAACCTCGGGTTCGGGGAAAATAAAAAAGGTGGGTGAAATCTCGAATGAGATTTTGCTCTTGGTAATTACAATAACAATGACCAATTTTGATTTACCCAGTTTCTTCATTGATAGGGGAGCTCTTGCGATATCATGCACACGAAGCTTTTTGATAAGCTTGTAATAAGAAGAGATAAATCATATTCGTACAGGGATCCGACCTATATGCCTTTAATAGTTTGACAACTCACTTGTTGGGGTATATTAAACTGATGGCCACCTTTGAAGAAGAGAAAGACACCAGGACGATCGACCTCAAATTCCTATTAGTTCCCTATAAGAGCGTCTAAAACTACATCCTAGGTAGACCCTTTGCGATATGTTAGATGTGGCGTCCCTTTAGGTTTGCCTCAAATTAAATCGTCACAATAATAATGACAAATAGATAAAGATTTGCACTGATCTGTATGGAGCATAAAGGATACACAAAATCGTACAACACAACCATAAAGAGAAAGACATAGAGAATGAAATGGTGATCAATGCAGCCTCCTTCCCCAAGAAATTAGATGAAATGACAATAAGATCCTCAAAAGAAAGGACGGGGGATCTAAATAAGTATGACACGAGAAAGGGGACACCTACGAGAAAAACTATGGTCGACCTAGGAATTCCATATAAGTAAACTTGAAGTAAAATAAGCAATAGTCACAATGCTTGGTTAAATTTCCTTTATCACGTGTATATGTAATAATCTTTTTTTAAATCAATGAGTAAAGTCTGACTAGATTTTATTCTTTATGATCATAAAGGATATCCACAAACCAAGGGTGTTGTCACAAATGCCACAAGCGTACGACTAATGTTATCAAAGCTCCATGACGAACGACTCAGGGTTGTTGTCCCAAATGAAACAGGCACAAACCAAAGCAACCAAAACCTCACAATGAAAGTCACATGAATAAGAACAACAAATCATAAATGGTAATTAGGATTCACCTTCTCTTGATAGATAGCCACTCCAAATATATATATGAGTCCTCACTACGTCAACCTCGCACCAAGTTTAAACTTAAAGGCAGGGAACGAGTACCAACCCTTGGCCAAGAATGATCCCTAGAGATGTTAAACAAAACTTTCAGGTCCTACCTCAAACATCAGCAAATTCCCAGTTAAATAAACTTATGGAACTAAAGCAACCCTTATTAGGTATAACAATTATAAGTAAACTAAGTGATAAAAAACTAC
Source organism: Vicia villosa (assembly GCF_029867415.1). Lineage (NCBI taxonomy): Eukaryota > Viridiplantae > Streptophyta > Magnoliopsida > Fabales > Fabaceae > Vicia > Vicia villosa. Next base: position 67,587,765 of record NC_081182.1, read on the forward strand.
AAAGCAACGATCATGGAATTCATTTACAATAAATGTTACATCAAGTGAATTCTTCTCAAACTAAAAAATAAACTACGAGGCCGGATTGTCAAAAGATGAATTTACCTTCCACCATCTCCAAGTTAGGGCAGACTTGCCCTCGAAAAATGCACAATTTAGGGTGAAAAAATTCCATTTCTTGCATGACATTTTCAAAGGAAACCTGCAAAATGGAGAAAATGTCTTCCACTAACTTCACACACTCTTTAGATAACTTAAGGTTCTCATGATGTATCTCCCGAAGACCATCGTCAGCTTACTTCCAACCTTCTCAAGCCTCGTCCAGAGACAACTCGAAGTCTTTCTTCATTTTACAGAAAGATTCCAATTCATGGTTCGCCTCCATGAGAGCAGCCTCAATTATGGAGAACGTTGATCGAACGAATGATAAAGCTTCATATTTCTACTTCATGTCATGAACAAGTGATTGGGCACTTTCTTTCAATAAGTGAGGGTATCCAAAACTATTAATTTTGGTTTCAATCTCTCTCAGCAGCAAACCATCCTTCCTAGTGAGCACCTCTAGATACCATCCCCACTCAATAATAAGAGCATTTACGTGTTCTTAAAGGTTTTTTTCCTTTTTAAGACGGTCAGATGAGAAAACATCTCTTTATGTGGCGGCACCAAAGGCCAAAACCGATAACATCCCACAAGTTTGGTATGCTACTTGAGCTATCTCCTCTTGAAAAACAACTTAGTCTTTGATTTAAAAATATGAGTAATCCTCCTCAGGAATAAAAGATCAAAACTCCATTGCTATTCACGGGTCAATATGATTCCAAGAGTAGTGTGAAGGTACACTCGTGTTCGGCGTTGGACATACACCAGAATCCGACCTTCTTGGTTCTTGCTAGAGCGTGTGATTTTAGAAAGATTATCCTTCCACATGAGACACCCTAACAACAAGCCTAGTAGCATGACTTCCTCCAATTATAATTGATGGTGCGTACAAACCATTTTCTACCATGACTCAATCTAGAGGATCTCATATTCCCACTTGAACCAGGACATGAAGGTTAACCACATTCATAACAATACATGACCATATATAGAAGATTCCTTCAGTAGTCTACTTGACATCAGCGATGACAAGCTAGGGGCAACCCTAGGCATCCTTTTTCATCTGAAGCATCATGTTATAACATTTCATATTATTTGTAAATCAAAGGAGAATTAACATAAACCAATACTAATCATCTTAGCAGCTCCATAGAAAATAGGAAGTCTCTTACCTTACTCACCAAAGATAACCTACATATCCTCCTTCAAAGAAACTTCCATTGACGAAAATGTCTCTATAAACCAATTATTTTGTTTCCTTGGCACCGCTCCCGAAGGAACAACACTCTCAAAATGACCTAAATATTCAAAGAAGGATATCAATTTTCTCCTCATATAGGTTTTTTCTTAGGACAGGTCGTCCAATCTATTGCCATTAGACCTAGCACTTGCCAAGAAATGGCTCTGGAACCATAACTTGGTGAATTTGTCCAAATATTGATAAGGCAACTCGAAATCTAAGTTGAAAAAGTTAGAATCAACGACTTCAGTAAGGGGGATAACCAGGTAGTACTGGTTTTTGAAGTTCTTCATCGTCTTTGAATAAACCTCAAACATCTTGGTCATTTGCCTAAGGGATATTATACATTGACTCTGATTTGAATCATAAAAAATCTGTTGGGCTTTAAATAGGTGGAAGAAAAGTGGAAAAGATGCCACACATTTCTTGTATTCAAACAAGTACTAGAAGAATTTGATATAAGCTCAGAACAACATATGCAGTTGAGAATGAGAAAATATTAGATGGTTTAGAACATCCACTTCAAAGTAGTTAAATGGTATGCAAAAACTTATCAGAGAAAATAAGCATTCATGGAGAGGGACAACACACCCATCATACTTGATGCATATTCTCATACCCCTTTTGAAAGCTGTAATGCCCCAGATTGCTTTCGAGATGATCAATTGACCCCAAAAACCAACACGGGTCTTTTCAGCATGATTTGTCCTAACTCACACGCTTTCCAGAAACTTCCCAGAGGGTCACCCATCCTTGAATTGCTCCAAATCAAGCACGCTTAACTGTAAAGTTCTTATGGAACAGGCTACCAAAAAGAAGATGCATCTTGTTGGTATAGGTAGTATCAATCAATCCTTGTATGCATTCCCTAAAACATGCAGTCCCTTCCCTGCACAACCTTTGGATCTCTCTCATTCCGATGTGGCGACCACCCTTTCCATCTTCGGCCTCGGGTGTTACATGTGGTGCAACTACCCCTCGCCTTCTTCGGCCTCAGGTGTTACATGCCCAATACATTCTGCATGGTTCGTGATCGAAGCACATCATACTAGGAGAGGCCTGGCTCTGATACCATTTTTATGCCCCAGGCTGCTTTCGGGATGATCGACTGACCCCATAAACCAACACGGGTCTTTTCAGCATGATTTGTCCTCACTCACACGCTCTCCGAGAAGCTTCCCAGAAGGTCACCCATCCTTAAATTGCTCCAAGTCAAGCACGCTTAACTATGGAGTTCTTATGGAACGGACTACCGAAAAGAAGATGCATCTTGTTGGTATAGGTAGTACCAAACAATCCTCATATGCATTCCCTAAACCATGCAGTCCCTTCCCTACACAACCTTTGGATCCCTCTCATTCTGATGTGACGACCACCTTTGCCCTCTTTGGCCTCAGGTGTTACATGCGGTGCAACCACCCCTCGCCTTCTTCGGCCTCGGGTGTTACAAAAGCAAGCATTTCTAATATGAGGAGGAACCCACTTCATTAAAAGAATGGTTCAGGCTGCCTTCACCCATGAAGGTTGGAAAAAGTGTCAAATGTCTCTTGATTTACCCATAATGCAGAGTTGTTTCCCTTTTCCCTTTGGACTCTGAATTAGGATTTTTTTATGTCAAAAAAGCTGCCATAATATTGAAAAAATGCTCATAAGAAAAATACATGATTAACACTAAGATAAATGTTGTGCCCCACCAAAGTAATCTATAATAAAATAATTCACCAGCGTACAAAAAAATTAAGGAATAAAAACCCTTAACTCTCTAAAACCCCTAATAATTAAGCAAGTGTGAAAAAAAGAGAAAGTTCAGATCAAACGTATTCCTAAATCCCCATAAATCATTTGAAAAGAGTCTGACGACAATGGTTTTGTAAAAATGTCAGCAAGCTGACCTCTAGTGTCAATGTATTAAAAAAAACCCTTTATACACATAATCTCTAAGAAAATAGTCTCATATCTCAATGTGTTTAGTTCGTGAATAGAGTACTAGATTCTTAGTGAGGCTTATCGCACTAGTACTATCACACTTAATCGAAATGCAGTAACGTATTAAAACATAATATAGTAATTGTTGCTTTAACCATAAGACTTGTGCACAACAACTACCAGCGGCTACGTATTTAGCCTCGACGATAGAAAGAGATACACTATGTTGCTTCTTACTGTGCCAAGAAACTAAATAACATTCAAATAAGTGAAAGGTGCCACTAGTGCTTTTCCTATCCGACTTGCATCTCGCGAAATCGAAATCAGAAAAACTATTAAGTTACATGTGCTACCTTAAGATACCAAAGATCTTGTTGGGAGTTTCCGTTAAGATACCTCAAAATATGCCTTAGATCTTAAAGTGGGTTTCCTTAGATGACATTGATATCTAGCACACATGCACACACTAAACATGATATTTGGCCTACTTTCCATTAAATAGAGTAAGAATCAAATTATACCTCTATACCTAGTGATCTCGAAAGCCACTGCATTCTCTTCTTTGTCAATAAGTGCATTTGAAGCCATGGGTGTTTAGACACTCTTTGAATCTTTCATATCGAACTTCTTGAGAAGCTCTAAGCAGTATTTTGTTTGTTTTATGAAAGTGCATTCTCCGACTTGCTTTTTTAGTAATCCAAAGAAATATGTCAACTCTCTCATAAGAGATATCTCAAATTCGTTGTGTGACACTAGTAAACATCTTGCAAATAGATTCATTAGTAGAACTGAAAATGATATCATAAAAGTAAATTTGAACTAAAATGAGCATGTTATTCTTATGGAAAAAATTTAATGTGAAAACCGTTTAATTCAAGGCGAATTTAATTAAAACGATTTTTAATGTAATTAAAAATTTATTTTGATGCAAATAAAAATCAACTTTAATGCATACGAAAAATAATTTTCATGCATGTGAAAAATAATTATGATACGTATGAAGAATAGATGAATAACCATGATGCAATAAAACAATTAAGATAGATTAAGTGAAAATACACAAAAATAGAGAAGAAAGGGACAACCATACCAATTAGAATGATCTAGAACTAAACTTATTGCAAAAGTAACATTAGCAAATAACACTAATACAACAAAATGAATACAATAAGATCAAAAATATGACTGGATACATCTTCCTTCACTTGTCTTGAGAATACATTAAGATTCCTAGACACTCGTGCATAAAACATCAATATATAGAACTAGGTGCCAAATTTTGTTGGATCCTTTAGGGTTAGTTGAGTTACACATAGGAATCCATGTCATTTTACCATTGGGAACTTGAACGTTCCTAATATGAAAAAAGGCATTATGTGTCCCTTATCACCACAGTAATGAAACATATCTTTAGAGGAAAAGATTTTTCTATTTCTCCTAGTGACATGAGGATTTTTCTTGAAAATTGTCCCTCTATCACATGAACAACTATAACAAGTACAAGATAGTGAAGTAGCATGAGTTAGTTGTCCTTTTAGATTTTCAATTTCTTGTTTTAAAGTTGGAGATGTAACACATTATACTTTTTCTATCTTTTCAACTAAAGTATCGGAAACATTATAACGCTCATCAACTAGAGATGTATGTGCATCTTTAAGACAATTTAAAGCACGATTAAGATTATTTATCTCCTTTTCTATTTTAAGTTTTTAACAGGGACAAGTAACACACTCTACTTTAACTTCCTTCTAAACTAAAGTGTCAGAAACATTAAAGTGCTCATTAACTAAAGATGTATGTGCTTCCTTAAAGGAATCCAAAGCGCGATCAATATTGTTCATCTCATTTTCAAGTTTTAAAATCATTTCTTTTTGGAGAGAGATTTTCTTAAAAGCATTTATAGAATCCATATACATATCATTAAAAGCTTTCAACAATTCACTATATGAATATTCATCATCGTGTTCAGAAGTATATACCTTGAAGTTTCACCTTTCTTACGTGCCATCAAACATAGGTTGAAAAATTCATCATCTGAACTTGAGCAAGAATATGAGGAGGAGCTCTCATCCTTTTCTTCCCACCCGATATAGGCTCTACGAACTTTGGAGATTTTTCCTTTCGTCTTGTAGAATTCCTTATCTTTCTTTTTATGATGTTTGGTGAGACTTAGACAAGTGCTTATAAAATGTCTCTATCTTCCACACTCGTAACTCGTAATGTCATCATCCTTTGTCTTTTGTTCTTTCTTAGGCGGGTGAGTATTTTTATATTTATTAAGCCTTTGTCGGAATCCTTGAGCTTGCTTCTTTTCAAGTATCTATTGTAGCGTCTGATGAAAAAACTTATCTCCTCTTGCTTAAGTGCTTCTTCGTCAAAGTTGTCACTTTCTTCCTTTTACTTCTCCGCTTCAGATGATGAAGCTTTCAAAGAAAGATCTCATTTATCTTATTTCCATTTCTCTTTCTTTTTTTTACTTTACTTGCTATCTGCGAGTCATTTCAATTCATTTTCATACTTGACTAACTTCCTAAACAACTCTATAATATCCAAAATATTAATATCGTTAGATTCTTTTATAGCGGTAACCTTTGGTTGCCACTCCCTGCACATAGATCTTAATATTTTGTTAGTATAAGCTTTGATAGAATAGATTTTTCCTAAGTTGCTTAGTTTGCTGATTAAGTGGATGAATCTAGTTTGTATGGAATTCACGAATTCTCTGATTTCCGTATGAAAAAGTTTGAATTCCTATGTAAATATATTGACTTTAGAATCCTTGAAGTCATATGTTCCCTCATAGAGAGTTTGGAGAGAGCGTTACACATACCTTTATCACTCTTATGATGAGAAATTAAGTATAATACTTTCATACTTAAAGGGGGAGATAAGTATGTTCCTTGCCTTAAAATCATATTAAGCCTTTTTGTTTTCATTATTTGTCCAATCTTTTGGGTGTTTAACAACGCCATTGTAGCCTGTAGGAATAAAAGATCCTTCGGTGACGACTACCCATAGATTTTTATCAACTGATAGTAAGTGTAAGTACATGTTCACTTTCCAATGAGTATAATTTTCGCCTTTGAAAACAAGTGCTATATTATACACTCCTTTTAGATTGCCATATTCTCAAACTTTTATAGTCAATTAGACACAATCAAAAGACCAACTCTTGATGCCAATTGTTGGACGGGAATATGAAGTAATGAAACGGTCTAGAGGGGGAATGAATAGACCCTTTAAAAAGAATAATTAAATTCGCTTGATTCTCCAAAATGTATTATCCGAGGTTCTTCAAAAGTGTGTGCGGAAGTTTTAAAGCTAAAATGGAAAGATTATAATATTATGGAATTTGATCATGTTGATAAATACACAATATAAAACTCACAAATTGTTCAACAACTAATGATTGAAGGACTGTATATTATACGAGATGTGTCTTATACGATATAAATTGCTACCAATTAATTAGGTACCAATTCTAACCGTACGTAATAAATTGCTACCAATTGAATAAATGATAAACTACGCTAAAAATTGAAAACCTAAGCAGGGAATATCCTATGAAAAATTAAATGCTAAATTGAGAGAGAGAGAGAGAGAGAGAGAGAGAGAGAGAGATAGTGTGTGTGTGTGTGTGTGTGTGTGTGAGAGAGAGAGAGAGAGGGAGGGAGAGAGAGAGAGAGAATACCCAATATACCTAATGTATGGTAGTTCGACGTTCATCATCGCATTGCCTACTCCACTCTTTAATTGTTTCTCATTAGAACCTTCTTTGTTCCTTTTTTATTTTGAAAAATATTGCAAGAGTTCATACTATCACTAATCCATAATAATGCTAAAAAAATAAATCTTCTATCTGGATCTTGACTTGTATACAGCGTAATGCCAAACTCTTATGAGTAATCTTTACTCGATTTAGGTTACTTGAATCTTCTAGCTTCACGCATTTGCTCATAGTCTTCGTGTGTGACAATAACCCCTTGATCCCAATGATTTCTTGTACGATGATTTGTCTGAATATTTGAGAGGAACTCCACCTTGTTTATAGCCTTCCATATAGTCACTACCAAAATCACCTGGAGAAAAGAACCTTCTTCTTTTTACTGGAATTTGTCAGCATTAATGACAACAACCTCAATCTTGCAGGCTTCAAGAAAATCTCATCAAAATCTTCAAGAACAATTAGTTTCAAGAAGGTGTCTCCCTCAATCAATTACAAATCTCTTATAATTAAGTTGTGGGCAAAATACTCTTTTTAGTCCCGTAAGTTAACCTCGGGGTTCATTTTGGTCCCTTAACTTCAAAAAGTTTCAAATTGGTCCCTTAACTCTTAAAAAGGTGTCATTTTAGTCCTTTTTGTCATATTAGCGACGGAAAAACTCAAAAATCGCTCGCTAAATCCGTCGCTAATATGCCAAAAAGGACTAAAATGACACCTTTTGAAGAGTTAATGGACCAATATGAAACTTTTTGAAGTTAAGGGACCAAAATGAACCCCGAGGTTAACATACGGGACCAAAAAGAGTATTTTGCCTTAAGTTGTGAAATCAAAACTAGAGGTTGAAGATGAAAGAATGATCTTTTTAACATTTTTTAAACTTTAAAAAACGAGAGAGTGTTGATTTCAAAAAAATCACAATGTAGATTATGACTTCATCAATATTTTTTTTTTTTTTGGAAATGAGATGACAAAATGATTTATGTGCTTGAAATTAAACACAAAAATGGATGAAAAAAGTTAGTTAGATTCGAGTCAAGAGCATTTCATGATTTGAGTCAAATGAGCAAGTAAGATCTCATAAAAAGTGACTCATTTTCTTGTGATTTGAGTCACACATGTTCATGATTCAAGTCATGGGTTAAATTTGATTCGAATCACAAAAGATAGTGACTGAAAGGAGGTATGTGATTCGAGTCAAGTACAACTTATGATTCCAATCACAAAGTTGCGTGATTAGAATCATGTGTAAACTGTATTCGAATCTTAGACATAAAAGTTTTCATGTTCTCCATGTTTTGGTTTAATTTGAGTCATGATTGTAAATGACTCTAGTCACACACTTCTCAACTTTTCAAAATTTTCAAAATAGTTTGAGATTTCACTTACCAAATGACTTGAATTGATATCACATATGGTTCTTGTTTCATTAATTCTTGCAATTGACTTAAACCATCATGATCAAATCTCAAACACAACAATTGATTTGTGATGAATTGTTTCAGACTTGATTCAGAGATGTGCATCGGTATATTTATGAGAAGGTCTTAAGAGGCGACTTGAAGACCTTCATTTCACCATTTTATCAAAAGTATCATCCTTCTATTAGATAACTCGCCCTTCTCTGGCCTAAGTCTCCCAATATGGAAATTGGTGAATGACGTGTCCTCATCCTGTAACGACACAAAGTAAGTCGTGGGGCAGGTGGATCGCCCTTTTCAGAATATCAGGAGGTAAACTATTTGTTCCCTAAGTGGTTGCTATTTTCAAGGAGCTTTGGATCCAGGTCCAATACAACTAAAAATATCTCTTCATCATGATTGAGAGGTAAATCCTAACTCCAATACAGAAATACACACAAATAGAACTTCTTACTCCTATGTGAATAAACTCTCAACCTTACACCAAATGTTAAACCCTTTGACAATCCTTAATTACAAGAGGTTGTCACGCATTTGTACTTTTTATAAGTATAATATTTATCATTAAATAGAAAAGTATTGAATATATAACGAAATTGAAGTCCATATTCTTTAATGTTTTAAAAACCAAACTGATCATAAGCCGTAAGGGCATCAAGTCACTAGTTCATTGGACAAACCATTGTGTCAATGGTCGAATCACATGACTAAACTAGATTAAACAAGATAATTCGGTTGAATAAACTTGTCTCTATAACCAAACTATATAGTTATTAAATCAATCAAACTGGATGACTATGTCTTTCAAAAAAATTACGACACCTACAAAATTTTAAAATATCATAATTTTACAAGTTTATTCTTTAAATTCAAATTCTAAATATAATCATCACATACAACAAAATAATACAAAATATAAAAAAAAAAATTGAACAAAATCTGATTGCAACATAAACTGAATGACAAAATAATTACAGTCTCCAATAGATTTAATTCCAAATAGAGAAAGTTGTTTCAAATAAATTTTGAACAAAATCTATTTATATTTACCAATTGTTAGTTGGTCTAGTGGTGATTGACGTTGGACTAGGTAGGTTGAACCACATTTCGATATTTTAATTTTATTTTTTAAAAAAAGTTATCAAAACGACGTCATTTTGTATGTGGAAAAACAAGCATTTAACCCTTCGTTTTTTCAAAACTGATGGTTCGTCGATTTTTGCCAATTCTCACTAGTTCAATAATTTATTTGATCCAACAATTTTACCAGACCAAATCCTTTCAACTGGTCGATCCTATTTTTAAAACAATGGTCCATATGTCATAATTAAGTGTGAGAATTAGTTAATTGAATACATCTTACTTATTTTAATTAACAACTTATCCTAAATTTCAAGGCAACCTAGGCCTTACTTATTTTTAAAAACAAATACATTTGGAATATCTTAGATGATTTTGTCTAGTCTCTGAAATAGAAAGAGAGGAATGAAGGCAGACAAGAAGGCGCGTGAAGAATTGAAAACTTCTGAATAAGGAGAATATATCCCTTGCTTGTGGAAGGAGGTGGAGTGGGTCCAAACGATGTGGGGTTGTTAAGTAGAGTGCTCTTTCGGTATGCGTTCTTTATCGATAATAGAACCTCTCAAATATTCTCATTTCTCACCTTCTCTCACGTCAGATACGACTACTCTTACGTATATATCTATTCTTTCACTCCCACCAAATCATCATCAACGTCTCTCATTCTTCCACATCAACACCACCACTCCCTCTCTCCAAATCTCAACCCTCCGTTTCTTGAGAGACAGGTTAAGGCCCACCATTGTTATCACCGACGAGTTTTTTTCCTTTAGGATGCAACACACAACATGCCAATTAAGTGATTAACTCTCTCACTACCCTTGAGTTCACCTTTTTCTTCCTTCTTATTCACTTGTCCTGTCCCATGTTGTTGCAATGCAAACCACACTAACACATGCAAGTTTCTCCTCACTTAACACACTACTCTAAGTTTATAACCTCTCTCATTTTCTTTCTTTCTCTTCTTACACTATGAATACTGATACAGTATAATAGTGTGACTGTGAGTGAGTGATACTTTAGTTTAACCAACTACTCTGCTCAATTCTTGGCTTTTGAGTTTTGAATGGGTTTATCTTCTCTTCACGTCTGCAATATGGATTCATCTGCAGATCACTGGTTGCAGGTATATCATGCACATGCACATGCACATTGTTTACCATTTGCCTCTCATTTTCTTTATCATGCTATATCACTACCACATGCATTATTTAAATTAATGCTATAGTAGTTTTGCAGTTTCTTCTTTACAAATTAATAATCAACTTAATTATATTCAAGGTGTCAACAATTCTTATGTTAAAGGTGTCAACAATTCTTAATTCTATAGTAGTTTTGCATTATATGTTTTTGACTCATTGATCTCATGATTAAAAGTGAAGAATGAAAACTAAAAGAAGAGAAAAACAAAACTAGAAGAAGCTAGCTAGCTAGAAAGAGAACAAAAAGAATGAAAAAGAAAAAGACAATGTATAACAATCCAAGTCCAACAAGACACCAAATCAACACATTTTTTTACTTTAACTTTTATCATAAATATACTAACTTCTAGTATTTTTTTATACAAAATGTCAGGGCACAATTCACGATGAGTCAGGAATGGATTCATCTTCACCATTATCTGGTGACATGCTAACATGTTCAAGACCATCCTCCATGATAGATCAAAGGAGGCTAAGACCACCACATGACCTGTCTCTAAAATGTCCAAGATGTGATTCAACTCACACCAAATTCTGCTACTACAACAACTACAGTCTCTCTCAGCCTAGGTACTTCTGCAAGACTTGTAGAAGGTATTGGACCAAAGGAGGAACCCTAAGAAACATTCCTGTTGGTGGAGGTTGTAGAAAAAACAAGAAAGTTTCTTCCAAAAAACCTAATGATAATATTCAAAATCATATTCAAAACCAACAACCTCAACAAGGATCTTCTTATTCATACCATCATCATAATCACAACAACAATAACCCTAAGGATCTTCATCTTTCTTTCCCTGATGTGCAATTCTCTCACCTTAGTAACTTACTAGGGAGTAGTACTTCTGGTGCATTAGGAAACCCTAATTTCAATGCTTGCATGCTTGAGAATCCTAGGCCTATTGATTTCATGATGGAGAGTAAACTAGAAGGCATAATTGGAAGTAGCTCTAGGAATTTTGATAACTTTTTCGGAAACAATGATCACATGAGTATGAACATGGGTGTTGGAGACATGATGAATGGTCAAAATCAAAATGTGCTTCAATTGCAACAGAATTTCCATTCCTCATTTGGTGGCATGTCATCATCATTTGATGGAAACAATAACAATGGAGGTTATTTAATGGATTCTTGTCAAAGACTCATGCTTCCATATGATGCTCATGATGAGGATCATAATGGTTCAATTGATGTGAAACCAAACCCTAAGTTACTCTCACTTGAATGGCAACAAGATCAAGGTTGCTCTGATGCTGGATATGGATCATGGAGTGGCATGATGAATGGTTATGGATCCTCCACAATAAACCCTTTGATCAACGGCTGAGATTTCTCTTGGTAAATGGTTAATTTGATCAATGACCTAATCAATCACTCTATATACATAAAGTTATTGTATGGGAGGGTTTAATTAATTAATTAATTTCATGTATTTTGTTTATGTAGTGTTTTTTTCTTCTAGTTGGTGATGGATGGAGTGTGAATGAGAAGGTTAAGAGTCCAAATCTACTGCATTGGTGTGTGACTTTTGGATTATATAAATATGCATGTGTGTCTTAGTGTGCGACACGTAATGGAAGATTTAGGATTTATATTTGATGTAACATCGAGGAAGATATGGTAGTTCTTGTATCCTAGTTAAAGATGATATGTTGTAGTACTGTTATATTATTATTATCTTTATGAAAATCTTGGGCTATTATTTATATTATTATATGCATAACTATGATATGAGTGTTTCTTTGACTTCGTTATTGTGCCGTCATGCAAGATATATTAAGCAAAAGAAAATTATATGTGAGATGGAAAAAGGGGCATTCGGAGAATCGAACTCCGGACCTCTCGCACCCAAAGCGAGAATCATACCACTAGACCAAATGCCCTGTTGTTTATTTCTTCAAAGAAAGCAAATATAAAGATACAAGATTCTAAAACTTTCAAAAGATGTGCTAAATAATATTGCAGTGCAGCTATTTTTCTTTTTGCCTTTTTTTATTCAACTATTCCATTTGTTACAAGAAAACAAAAGATATTAAATGTATAAATTTGTAATACTTATATGTTAGATTAATGTGATTTTCATAGTTCGTTGATTACTTTCTTTGCATTTGAAAATTTGCTGATGCTTTTGTTTTTACTGGAGATCCTATTGCTCATGTAATATCAGTTATGGAAACCAAATTTGATATGATGGACCTTGATAAAGTTGAAGTCCTTCTTCTTGCTCATGAACTTAGATTGGACAAAATCAAGAAACAAATTTTGTTGATGGTGTGTCTTTGAAACTAAACCACACTTCACCTACACTAGTTAACATGATGCTTTTGACTTGTCTCATACTTCTCTTGAATTCATTCCACCTTAGTTAAAAGAACCTGAGTACAAATTCTTTAGAGGAGGTACTAACTCGTGTGGTGGTCGTGGTATGGCAGAGGCAGAGGAGGACGCAACTCAAATATTCAATGTCATGTTTGCTCTAAATTTGGCCATACTTCTCTCACATGTTTAACCAACAGTTTCAACCTCAACCTAGCTCTTAATATGTTGGTTCTTCTTTTTGCCAAGCCTATGATTACGGGCACGCACCTTATTTATCCCGCCATGTCTTTTCTTAACCTACCGATACTTGGATAAGACATCAGTCTCATTCTTGTTGCGAATAAATCCAACTTAAAGTAGTTATGGTAGTTATAAGGTTGTTAGTCGTGGTAGTTTGTTCGTTACTTGTGAGGCAAGTAATCTTACATATAGTATATTAACACTTGTGTTTGTAACGTTTTGATAACTCTCAATGTCATAATATTACTTCACCAATTACGCTCCCAACTTCTCTGCTCTCTCCAATATCTATCTCGAATATTTGTTCTAAACATCGAGTTTGCACCAACAAATTGGTATCCAAACCCTTTGGTTCTCGTCTAAAAAAGTTGTGTATCATAGGGCAGTGACTTGCATTTGTTTTAATGATGAATGGTAACAATGACATTTCACATTATCTACCAATTCTTGATGGCAAGAATTGGGACCGCTGCATAAGCAAGTGAAGTCCCTATTTGGCTTTCAAGATATTCTTGAAGTGGTTATCAATGGCGTTTCTGAGTTTGCAGCACACGTAACTAAAACTCAACGTACTCTTTACAAAGACTCCAAAAAGAAGGATTTCAAGGCGTCGTTTTGTATTTAATCAATTCTTGATGGTGTAAATTTTGATAGGATTGCTCATGTTGAGTTTACGAAAGAGGCATGGGATATTCTTGTCAAATATTACGAAGGAGCTGAGAAAGTCAAAAGTGTAAAGTTGCAGTCTTTACAAAGCCAGTATAAGTTAGTGAAGATAGGAGAAAATGAGAAATTTGCGGTCAATGTATCCAAGGTGCAGAATCTTGTTCATTTGATAAAAAATTATGGTGAAACAATGACAGACAAGATGATCATTGTGAAGGTGATGAACCTTTGACCTCTCATTTTGATCACATTGTTGTGGCTATTTAAGAATCTAGTGATGTCTACGATGAAGTTGGATGACCTTGTAGGTTCATAAGAAGCCCATGAGTTGAGAATTGTTAAAAGAAAAAGGTGTTCAAGAATCAATTCAGGCTTTGCTAGCTCATACTTGAAAGAAGCATGATGGATATGGAAAGCTCAAAGGAAGATTTGACAAAAGCAATAATAAGAAGGGTTCTTTGTCTCAGTCTCAAAAGTAGAAAAATGAAGACAAGCCTGAATCTTCTAAAAGAGGAGGAAGGACTTCTCATCATAAAGAAAATTTTGATAGGAAAACTATGAAATTCTATAATTGTGAGAAATTAGGTCTCATGGCCTAGAATAATTGGTATAACAAAGGAAAATGAGCTATTAAAGATAAATATGGGGATGAAGGAAAATGGAACAAGATGATTTAGATGGTTATGAAACTATGGTCTTTAGTGGCTAAAGTTTCATATGATTATTTTGATTCAAAGACTTGGTTCTCCGACTTAGGTTGATCGAATCATATGAATGGTCACAAGGCATGGCTTATCAAGTTTGATGAGTCAAGAAGAAGCATGGTCAGACTTGTTAATAGTAGATCATTGGAAGTAGAAAGGGCAGGCAACACGGTCATCAAAAGAAGTAATGGCAAGTCAATAGTCATTGAAAATCTGCTACATGTACCAGACATGAAGTGTATTCTCTTAAGTGTTTTTCAGCTTATTGAGAAATGGTTCTCGATAATACACAAGAATAAGGCTCTTGAATTGTTTGATCCAAACAATAAGCAATTCTTGAGGTCTTGTCAGATAATAGAACCTTCAAGAATTTGATGAGTTCTACAGAAGTTCAATTTCTACAATTTGTGGTTGAGCACAAAAAAAGTTGGTTGTGACATTTCAAATTTGAGCACTCAAACTTCAAATCACTCAATCAACTTATTACACAAGAAATGGTGATTGGTCTGCCAAAGTTTGCAATGCCTGGGAAGTTATGTGAAGGCTGCTTGGTGGGAAAGTAATCCAGGAATGCTTTCAAGTCCTATTTGTCTGTGAAATCATCCTGCATCATAGAAGTGGTTCACTCATATGTCTGTTGTCTTTTTTAGGATCAAACCATGGGTGGAAATACTTAATTTTTCTCCTTTATGGATGAGCACATCAGAAAGATTTGGGTGTACTTGATCACGCCCAAAGATGAAGTATTTGAAATCATTAAAAGATTCAAAATTTTAATGAAAAATCAAAGTGAGAAGAAGATCAATGTCCTTGGAACAGATGGTGGAGGAGAATATACTTCCAAGATGTTTTAAGAAATATAGATAAGGAATATCAAAAGCATCTTGGATATGGCTAGGTGTATGTTGAAGTAAAAGGGTACGCCTAACTCATGGAGAAGCAATCACAACAGTTGCATATGAGTTGAATAGGTTTCTAACAAGGAGGTTGAAGAACAAAATTCCAAAAAAAGTGTGGAGTGGCAAGAAATCATTAGTGGATCATCTTAAGGTGTTTGGTTCAATTTTTTATAAAGATGTGCCAGATTCTAGAATGAAGAAACTAGATTACAAAAGTGAAGCTATGGTACTTGTTGGTTATCTTAAAACTGGAGCTTATAGATTGTTCAATCCAATCAGTAGAAAGCTTATGATCAATAGAGACATCAATATTGATGAAAATGAAGCATGGAACTGGGCTTCTAATAGCATAGCTAACAAGCCTTTATTGAACTCAGGCTTGGAAGAATTAGATGGTGAGTCAGATGAAACTCCACCAGAAGATGTAGTTGAGAATTCCATGATATGAAAGATTGTTTGATCTAAAAATTTCAAAGGACAAGAGTAGCTCTTGCAAGACAACAAGATTGTGAGGTGATTGTGATTAATGATGTCACAGAAGATGAATAATTTGTTCATTTTGCACTACTGGCAGATGTTGAACTTAGCATCTATAGTGAAACATTAATGAATGAAGCCTAAAAAGCTGCAATGGTTGAAGAATTGAAAACCATTGAGAGAAACAACACACGACAATTTGTCCAATTGCCAGCCAAAACTAAACAGAATATAACGATATAAGTATCATCCCGAAGAGAGTATAACATTCAACTCTCCATTTAACATAAACAGAATAAAAAGACATTGTTTGCCTCACCCAATATTACAGATCAAAGCACATAATCTAAAATAAAAGAAGAACAACCTCGCGCCATCTTTCGCTCTAAGCAACTACTCAGTTACATGCTTACATGTACTCCAAGGAGAAACACAAACCACAACAACAACAAAGGGGTGAGAAATCCCATTAATAAAGTAAGTGATACATACTGCAAGGTAGAGTATCAAAACATATCCGTTCTCCAGATAATTGCATACACCGTGTCATAATACATTCTCACACTCAACTCAACAATCACACACAAACAAACATTATGCATACAACTCACTTATGTAATGCAACTCAACTATGAAACTAGATGCATATGCATGTGGTACCAACTCAACATTTGGTACTAACTTCGAAATTTTTTCAACCAGAGTCTTATACTTGACTGTGGTTGCATTTTGAGTGCATCAAAAATTTAACTTTTGAATTTTAAGTGCATTATTGGTTTTTTATTAAGGTGAGTGAGTGATCATCACTTATGTAGTACAAAGAGTTGTACCCTTACTTCAAGATTCAGTGCATTGGAAAGGTCTAAACCAATACACTTATGTAGTACAATATCAAGAGGGAAAAAGTTGCTAATTTTTTTGTTTTTGTTGTCTCTTGACCCCAAAGTTGTCAATAGCGGACGCTCCAGCCATTGTCGCGGTGCGGCAATCTCCCCCTCCCCTCGCGCGTGTTATGCAGTGTTCGGAGGAGGAGATGAAAAAGCGTCCGCTTCAGCCGCGTTACCGGGTTGCCAGAAGTTCCCGGGCGGAGCGGCTCCGGTTCTCTATTGTTTTTTAACAATTTTCTAGGCCAAATTATTTAAATGCCCCTATTTTTAAATAGTTTTAAAATAGTTTTGTCTTCTTTCTCCCTCATTCGTTGTGTTATATCGTGCCCTAATTCCTCAATTCTCCTTCTACGGTTCTGCCGCCATCTCCCTGCAACTCTCCTTCGTTCTTCCGCCATCTCCGTGCTACTCTCCTTCTACGGTTCTTCTTCCGTCTCCTTCTGCCATCTCAAATAATTTATTCTACTTCTTCACCTTATTCTACTTCTTCAACTTATTCTACTTCTTTTCTTTCTACTTTCTGCTTCTTCTATTTTGCTTTGTTGTAAATACTGTTTATCTTTATATTCTAGAGGCTAAAACAATATGGCAACATCATCTTCAACACCGAATTTTGCGTCGGTTGTTTCAGGTGCTCCAACGTTCAAACCAACCAATAATAAGGACATAGGATGGAAATATAATCATTTGAAGGATTTGAATAAGAAGAAGAATGTGACATGTGATTTTTGTAATTTAACAAGCAGTGGGGGAATAAGTAGAGCAAAAAGGCATCAACTAGAAATTCAGGATGATGTAATTCCTTGCTCGAAAACACCTGAGGATGTTAAGGCTATATTATGTGCTGACATGGATGAGAAAGAGAAAATTAAGAAAGAAATACAAGAGGTTCCGGTGCAATTAGATGCGGATGATACAATTGATAATGAGAAAATATGTAGAATTCGAGTCGGAAAGAGGCTTGTTGAGAGTGAGACCTCTTCAATGGCCGTCAAGAAAGCTAAAGGACCATTGGATTTGGTGTATAAGATTTGGTGAGACCTCTTTATATTTTGAATCTTGATTAAACATTGTTCTTTGTTTGACATTAGATTTTATAAATATTTTATGAGTATTGTGAAATTAATTTAATATTACATGACATATGTTTTATAGGTTATTATATAATTATTAGGATACAAAAAGTTGTCCCACTATCCAGAATCCCACTATTCCCACTCTTCCTACTTTTGGGGGTCGGCTGCTCTACTCCGTTATCCAAAATTAATAACTCTGCTTGACCCACTCTACTTAACTTTAAATCAAACATATGCAAAATAAAGTCGTGGTTTTATATAAAATAAAATTGTTTCAAGCATCCAAAGTATACTTATACCAAGTGTGACAGCCTAAATAAACTTCCCTTAAACTACAGTATAACACTATTATTCCCCCGCAAGCTCCATCCTTATGAAAAATTCTAAAGTAATAAAACTTTTTAGTACATCTGTACACAAAAAAAAACATACATAAGGTTTAATTTGAACACCAGTTCTTTCTCTTAGAAACTCGATCACACAATCAGCTCGTTCCTTGAAGCTTTCAACTAGAAGACTGGTATGTTCTTTCTCTTAGAAACTCGATTACAGAATCAGCTCGTTCCTTGAAGCTTTCAACTAGAAGGCTGGTATTTGCAAATACAGTCATATATGTTCCCTTTAATTAACTTTTCAGCCAATCTCTGATTTTTCACCATCGCAAGCTGCCAAGAAGGTTTAAAATAAATAAATAAAAGATGATAAAGAAGAAAGAATGTGTCAAACTATCCACAATCATGAGACAGAAGAACAATAGAGTTTTGGAGAAGCATTAGCTAAGTAAACTCTTGACCAAAACCAGATGACAAAGTCAAAAATAGTCAAATTAAATTTATCTGACAGTTATAAAAGCCATTAATCAGATATGTTACCTTCAAAGCATCACATTTAAACTCAGCATAGAGGTTAGTATGTAGAGATCTACCCATCCCTTCCAAAATTATCTGCAGATGACAAAAACTCAATTATAAAATGTTTCTCCTTTATACTCCTCCTATATGCAAAGTAATGTTGTTGTAACAAGAACAGAAAGAACAATCCTCTCACCAAATCGGCATCTTTTGCAGCAGCAGCCAACTCAGAGCTGACCTGTCTTAAGTCTATACATGGACTACCACATCCATTCTCAACAACCATCAAGGGTACTGAAGATGAATTTTCTTTAGAACTATCTGTATTAATCATCGCATCAACAAGCAGGCCTCCAGCTTCAGCCGCTCGCCTTAGAATGTCGCAATGCTATAAACAGGAATATTAGTTTAGTTCCACTAAAGGATAATATGGTCAAAATAATACTAACAAAAGGACAGTGGTATTTGGAACTTCTAACAATTCTTTTTGTAGATACATGAAATTGCACAAATGACCTCTAGTTAATCTTTTTTTAATTCAATTCACATTGAATGCTATGCCATTTTGATAAAGGTCTTAAGGTCTACGAGACAATTTTATTAGATTGAAGAATAGACAAATGAAGGAGTGTTTTACATGTAGTGAAGCTTTTTCCATCAAATGCAAAGAGGAAAGGGGGGCGGGCATAACAAAGAGAAGTAACTGAATATGACAGACATGAAAATAAAATAAAATAAAGACCGATTAGAGTTCAGAAAAATAGATAAACCTTGGCAGCCTCAGCTACAATATCAGGAAGCTCCATTGCAGTCACGTCATTTAAAGCAGGTAGCGAGTTTGCAACCAGAACTACCTGCAAGGCATGTCCATTGTTATCATGGCAACAACAATATTTATAGACATTGACCAAAGTGACTATATAACATCCAAAGTACCAGTAAATAACAATGGTAGAAATTGGTGCAGAGTGGAATTCAGAGAAAGATAGGCTTTCAGAAAAATTATGAAGTGCATAATGTAGTTGCAGGTATTTGTATCCCGATCATGCAAGCTTGGCAAGCTGTTAACAGTTGGTAACTCTATTTTACCGTAATAACAAACTAACTATACTTTATTTTACTGCAACATTGCAGACGCTAACTTAAGCAGCACATGCATGCACAGAACATAAAGCTACAGCATAATGTGTATGTCAATCAATCATTATTTAATTGATTTGTCAAATCATAAAACTGATAGTGAAAAAAACCATGCTAAAGGAGGGAAATTTAAGGAGGCAGTCGTACTTAAATTTGGAGATTTACCAACCATATAAATAAAATGTAGCCAATCCCGTTATTAAAATTACCAAGTTAAAATTCAAATAAAGTCAACAATTTTTTTGGAAGGGGGTTGCTTAGGTTCAAACACGTATAACATCCTATACAAAATTTTAAAATTTTCAAAATATAGAAACTTGAAAGTGAACTTACTTCAGTTCCACGACGAAGGAGCTCCCTAGCCAGAGGGAGCATCCCTAGAACAATATCGGCACCTGAATTATCAACAAAAAGTAAAGCTCTTTTATGAGGGGGCTTCTTCTTGCCTCCGGACCCTAACATTCTCTCTTTGAAGACATCAAAGTCATCCACCTAGATCAGTAAAAGTTATATTGGTATTTAACTATGAACTATGATGAATAAATTCAAAAAAAAATAATAATAATAACTCTTATCAACAGATATGCTCAACACCTACCCTCCATGGTCTGCGCATTTTATTGCGACTCATTCTGTAAATTTCAATAATTGTTCCTTTATGATAGAGATCCACACATGCACGAGATCCCCAGTCAAAAATGTTTGCAGCAAGAACACCTTCAATTAGAGTAAGCAATCTCGTTTCCTGAAACAAAGGAGATTCATATTACTGGTAGCAACAAGATTTATTAGAAGCTAGAGTTCCTTAAGCCCATAGCAGAAGCAAAAAGAGTACAAATTAGATCATGAATGAGAAAATACTATGGCCTCAAAATTTAACCAACTCATTCAGTTATAATTTTATTAAAAAATTAGATAGATCAACACACATTTTCTTTAAATTAGGAATGATACATTAATTACTTAACCAGTTTATACTAACTCCCCCTATTCGTTAAATCTAAAGGATTGTTGTACTATTCCGGCATACCTCATCCATGCTATCAAGTTCCACAAACAAGTCAGGTAAAACGGCAAGTGATGCTTCATTTTCCCTATTATACATACACAAACCAGTAACCACAGATAGAAATATCAGTAGAATGCATGTGTGAATGGACAAAAAAATCAATTCATGTTTAAACTTCTAGTTAAAAAAAATTCAAAGGACTCAGAAGGCAATTGGTTAAACATAGTCCAAGTAGAGATTTAAATTTAAAAGCATAATTACCTCTGCTTTATACTTCTATAGGCATCAACAAACTGGAATTCCCTCAAGCATTCTTCCCTCATTTCCAGTAGATTGGCCAGACCTAACTTCCCATATGCAGAAGGCTCCTCCATCAACCTATTCATTTGGTGTGCAAGTTGATTAGTGGAAAGAGAGCTTAAACCAAATAAAGTCCATGAATTTTGAAAATTTATTAAACATAATAAATACAGTGTCAACATCAATAATATGACAAAGTTTGAAGTTTAAGGGATGTTCACACAAAATTTGAAGTTCCATCTGAAGAATTTTCTATTTTTTATTCTATGGGATTCATGATCTAGTTGGTGAAACTGTGAAAAAGGAAGAGGTCAGACATCCCTCAATCTGTTTTAATTTTGATCCTAGAAATTTGGTTGACTCGGAGTGGGAACTGCACCAAATTGCATTGTCTTTATATTCAAAGAATTATGTGTTAAGAAAAAAATTCCCTCCCGTTAAGGTACCAAGTTTTTTAAGTCAAATACAACATCCACCCTAGCTCTTTATTACACACTCATGGGTTTCTCTCTTCACCTGCTAATACGCTATAGTTGAAAAAATAGATATACTAAAAAATTAAGAAAAGGGGCAGTATAAAGTAAAAGGAGACCGAACTAGCCAATATTGTAAACTATAGTAACTTTGACATGATCCATGTATATATCTCACACACACAAGATCACGGTGTTTGGCAATTCTAGTTGCTTCTCATGCACATCTTTTTGTTGGGAGGAGTTTCTCAAAACCATGAAACACAGTGCAGGAGCACTTGACCAGCAATAACTTTTAATTTAAAATTAAACTAGTTGATTAAAGATAACAAGGCTAAAATACAATTGCTTCAATAATGATACCAACATGCTAAGCCATCAAAACAGGAATCTTATATCAATCTTACCTTGCCAAGTGGGCAGAAAATGCACGAGCAAAAGCATCACCCCTTCTTTTGGCATCATCAGTTCCACCTTCACTAGCAACAGCCTGTATATATCAAAATCGTAAAATACATTAGGACTTGATAATTTGTCTTTTCACATACAACTCTCAACAAGAGGAGGTACAATGCAGTAAAACCGAACAACAAAGTGACTGAGCCAAGGGTTGTATCCAGACCATTAACAAGCTAAACACAGAAATACAATAGTTTTACACGAGTAGGTATAGGCTGTGCTCCAATTGATTGACAGAAATATTTTAAAAGCCAAAGGATAAATAGTAATATTTTACAGCAATAGAATGCCAATGCTAAAATAGCTTAAGTTTACAGATCACATATAATCCTTCTCTGAGTGTTTGTATTGAACTTCTACAGTTCTATCTGATTCTAAGATAGGCTGTCATTATACCAACACAGTTCACGCGCAAGATAATTTTGAGTAATTTTTTTGGTCTCCAATGCTC
The DNA here is from genome assembly GCF_029867415.1 of Vicia villosa. Lineage (NCBI taxonomy): Eukaryota > Viridiplantae > Streptophyta > Magnoliopsida > Fabales > Fabaceae > Vicia > Vicia villosa. The sequence goes on from NC_081182.1 coordinate 67,610,408, forward strand.
ACGTGACACTTTTATTGATACTAGAGGTTATCTTTATTGTAAGCAGAGACCTGGAGTGATCTTTAGTGTTTTTTCATAAACGAATAGTTCCAATTTTAGTTTTTTTTTTTTGTGTGGCATAAAAGAGACACAAGCATGAAGACAGAGGTTTGAACTTCCAAGACAACATTAGTATATTACCTTGTCAACAAGATCTGGCAAGTGCTCTGACAAAATTGTGAGCCAATATCTATGTCAGATACAAATTGTGTTAGCAACAGAAGAAACACTAAGAAACTATGAAGCCTTAATTGACCAATAATTAATGGTAATTTGCTTACTCTAATTCACTGGGATCTGCAAGATCTATTGTATTGGGCTCATACCTGAAAGATGCATTTTAATATTAGTTTTGAAAAACAGAATAATGAAAAGTGATGACATAGGATTGTCTTATAAAGCCAATTTTTTTTTTAAAAGTAGCACATTTTCTATATTGAAAAGGCACACAAACCATAGTTAATAAATACAAAGCGACATAACAAGTGATAACAGTGGATCAGATATTGACCATTAGACCTTACATGGATGGCCAAGATTACAATTTAGTGTGAAACAATCCGATGGCCATGACCTGTTCTTGCAATAAGTCACTATGTGTGTACATGTATGCATACATGATTCGTGCATGCATCTAAGCCAGCGCATATATATAGTTCTTTATTGCCATCTATGGCAATATAAATGACAAGAACATATCATCGTAATGGCGGCCCAATAGATGTGAAATTTCAATCTAGGAGGTGCATGCACATTCCACAACAATACTTACAATTTTGGGTCTGCTAACAATGGAAACACTTCCAAAGTTGGTACTAGATGGAGAACACCAACATTTAGAGCACTCGCATCAGATCGCAGAGCACTTCCTTTTGACAAAGGGACTTCAAAACCCCCAAGTCCAGTAGTTCCAGCAACAGGAGTCATCGGTACAGGTGCAGTAATTTCTGTTCCCATTTGTAAAAACTTCTCCATCCATGAAATCTGCATTGAAACCTCCAAATCACATCAAATTTTTAATAGAGTGAGCCTCTTCTGAACTTAAGGGTGAAAAATTATTCATATAACTCTATGTGTTGGAATTCTATATTCATAGATTTTGAGAGAAAAATCTCAACTGAGTTTCTCTGTTTTCTGTTTTTGTACTATATGATTTGAATTACATGTGGTGTGGTCTATCTAGACTTGCACAGCTAACTAAATCTGTTAGTTAGTTTTCTGATTCTAGGGATCAGTTAGACTTAGCAAATATAGCTAGGGTAGAGTAGTTACAGTGGAACTTACTAAAGTCGGTTCCTTTAATATTTAATACTAAGGCACATCAGAGTTATAACCACCTAGAAGAATTTACAAGAAATGATACAATCAATTTATCACAGGAAACAGGTGCTGTTTTGAAGTATAACGAATTTTACTTCATTTCAATTTATAATTTCATGCCATGAGGCACATTACTATATTCTAGACTTTTTGATTTTACTAGCTACTCAAGTTGGCATACAAATATTCCAACTCAATTGGATATGATTCCATAGGGTGACATTAAAAGTTATTCTGGAGAATTTTATTAGTGGAGTTACTTTAGTTATTTAACTATTACAGCTTCAAGAGAAACCACTCAGGGAGAAAATGGGACGTTCTCGGTCGGTGGTAAAGGAATTGATGCCCACTAAAAAAAACACTCTTGTTAAATTGACTTCGAAGTTATACTTATGGTTGTTAGGATAAACTTTTTATGGAAAAACTATGCTAAACTAAATACACTAACTCCAAAACACCCAATTTCCTATCACTTGCCTTCTCATTCAAATCTCCAAGTGGCGGGCCATGTATCTTGCCTCCAGTATATGGAGCACCCATTGGAAACCTTTCAACTAACTGATGCACCATGAGGTCATCTAAACCATGCTCTTCATAACTCATAAATGCACCTAAAGCTCCCAGAAAGCCTTCATGTCGCAAAAACATTGCCTGTGCTTCCCCATTAGACCTAAATACAAAATTATATAAGTTGCAAGTCAAAGTAGTAATTAATTTAGAAGAAAAATATTCTAGTTACATCAAGCTCTCGGGCATTTTATGTACCAGTATTGAACAGCAAAAGAAAGAGTGTCCATTGTATAAGCATGACCCCTGATGAAAAATCCTCCAAAAAATATTCTCTTCAACCGGAATCGCAATGCATTTAAGTAAGCTATCTACAGAGTGATGAAAAGAACATAGGATTGTCAGGTATTTGCTGGAAGAAAAATAAGTACTAGAATTGAACGTTGGAATTACTTAAAGTGGTTCCTGATAACAGATATTACTTAAAAGTGAAATTAGATTCAATAAATAAACTAACTACAAAAAACTCTACAGTTTTACATGTCTAATTTACAAAACTTAACAGTGAGATTTTTAATAATGGGTTGGACAAATGGACAAGAAGAATCACAGGTTTGGCTGCATATATTTAAGAAAAAAATAGATAATATTTTAATTGCCATCTCACCTGGCCAATATTGTATGAAATTATCCTTAAATGGAATGTATTATAATTGCCACCTCACCTGGCCAATATTGTATGAAATCATCCGTAGAAGAGAGAGTGATATGTCTTCAGGCCTGTAGTTTTCAAGCTCCTTTTTTTCTGATACAGTTTTCCCAAAACTTGAAGCAATAGTGGAAGCCGATAGACCAATCTTGAATTATTTAAGACCAAAGAATACTCAGCCAAGTCTATTGATAAAATATTATAAAATGATTCATATTCATCTAATCTGTAAAGTTAACTTGCACTTTTCTCACACTATATGATGAACATTTATAGTATATAATAATAAGGTCAACTGTAAAATTTACCTTAGAATAATCCAAACCACCATAAATGTCCCCAACAAGCATGTCAATGGCTCTATTGTCTCCTTTCTGGCTTAGCTCAAGCAACTCATCAAAGCTGAAATTCATTTCAACAAAACACCTTGTCAATAATTTAAACATAGTAATAGATCAAAATGATAACAGGTCTCGTGATAAAAACCTCTTGCACTTCGTTAACAGTCTTCCCAAGCCCCAATAAGTACCACCACCAACATTTGTCCCACTAACCCTCTCAAACTTTCCATCCCCATCAACCTATGACAAATAAAAAGAAAGTATCGTAACCTGATAATCATTGTCATACGTTGTCCAAAGATATCAAAAGTATAATAAAATTAGGATACACGAAAAAACTGTACCTTGATCATACTAACACCAGAACCAACGTTAACAAGAAGATAAGGGAACAAATCATTATGGTCAATTTGAACAAACTCTTTCTTGCCCTCCATGTGTGTGAAAGCTTCATGTCGAATTGCCTACTAAGAAGTGGTAGAACTTCTAATCAGAGATATCAAGAGAGAGATAGAGAGGGAGAGAGAGATATTGAGAGAGAAAGAGAGAGCAAACTATAGAGTATAAGATCAGTAAAAATGAAAGAGTTAATGGCATAGCACACTCTGTTCACAATTTCCAAACTAAAAGACAGAACCAACGTGGTTTCCAATTAGACCTTGGTTAGTAGCAAGAAACATGAAAAGTTAAGGAAAATACAGTAATAAGCAATAATCAGCTATAGCTACATAAAAACTCTAGCATGTTAAAATTTAAAGCTTATTGGTTGTACCAAATTATAAACATAACCAAGACAGAACCAACGTGGTTTCCAATTAGACCTTGGTTAGTAGCAAGAAACATGAAAAGTTAAGGAAAATACAGTAATAAGCAATAATCAGCTATAGCTACATAAAAACTCTAGCATGTTAAAATTTAAAGCTTATTGGTTGTACCAAATTATAAACATAACCAAGTTTAGCCAAAGAAATGCTCTTTACCTTTATAACAATGGAAAACACAACAACGACTCAGAAAGAAGCAAAGTCAGACAAAGAACTGTTTCTCATTTTAACTATTTATTTATTTATGATTATTCATTTAAATAAGTGAAAATGCAAAGTACCTAATACTTATTCACAGAGACAATACATCCTCCCCTGTCAAGCTGACTTAAATAAAATGCATAATGCAGGAGAAAGGAATAATTTAAAACTGTGAATAGGAATTAGTTTAAATGTAATTATTTAGTGTAATTACCGATATAGCCCTGTAACCTTTATATATACGAGAAATAATAATGAGAAAAGTATCAAGCCAAGAATTATTGACATGGTATCAGTAGGTTTTCGATCAAACCTGTGAGTTTTAGGTTAATCTTGGCTTTATTCAGCGTCACCCCACTGGGTCGCTCTTGAAATCGTCTCGGTAGATCTCGTTTCTCGGTAATTGAAATCATCTCGGTTCTCGGTAATCTCTTCCAAGATTGCGATTATAATCTCGGGTGCTTACAAATCGTGTTTGCTTTGATCGTGTTATCGTATCGGTGTCGGCAAGTATTCTGAATTAGGGTTTTGACTCGGTGTCGGCAAGTATTCTGAATTAGGGTTTTGACTCGGTGTCGGCAAGTATTCTGAATTAGGGTTTTGACTTGGTGTCGGCGAGTATCCTGAATTGGGGTGTTGATTTGGTGTCGGCAAGTATTTTCTTCAGTGTTCCGTTGGTGTTTCTTGTTTCACGTTAACAAAATTGTTACGTTAACAAAATTGTTCTTAAGTCATCTCTGATATTATGGCTTCCGAAGAAGAGATAGATCATATTTGTGTTCGTTTTACCGGAAAGAATTATCTTGTTTGGGAATTTCAATTTCGGATGTATGTCAAAGGGAAAGGATTATGGAGTCACTTGGACGATGTCTCTTTGGCACCGTTAGAGATAACTGACTTAGATGCATGGGAAATAGAAGATGCTCAGATTATCACTTGGATTCTCGGTACTATTGATCCTCACATGATTAATAATTTGCGATCTTTTTCCACTGCCCAAGAAATGTGGAACTACTTGAAGCGTATCTATAACCTAGACAACGCGGCCAAACGTTTTCAGTTGGAGCTAGACATTGCCAATTACAAACAAGGCAATCTGTCTGTTCAAGAATATTATTCTGGTTTTTTGAATTTGTGGACAGAACACTCTGCGATTATACATGTTGACGTTCCCAAGAGTTCTCTCGCGGATGCCCAAGAGGTCTACAATACTAGTAGGCGAGATCAATTTCTCATGAAGCTTCGTGCAGAATTTGAGGTTGTCAGAGGTGCTTTGCTGAATAGGAATCCTGTTCCTTCTTTAGATACATGTGTTGGTGAACTTCTCAGAGAGGAACAACGTCTTGCTACTCAAGGATCCATGTCTCACGATGTTGTCAGTTCTGAGTCTGCTATGTTTGCATATGCTCCTCAGAGTAGAGGTAAAGGTCGTGATATTCGACATGTCCAATGTTTCTCTTGCAAACAATTTGGACATTTTGCTCAGAGTTGCAGTAAGAAGTTTTGTAATTATTGCAAGTAGCGGGGCCATATTATCTCTGATTGTCCCACCCGTCCTCCACGATCAGCACAACGCTCGGTGCAAGCATTTCCTGCTAGTACAAGCTCTGCAGTTGGTCCTTCCATCACCAATCCATCTAATGGTGGTGCTCTCCAACCTGAAATAATCCAACAGATGGTACTTTCCGCTCTTTCAACCTTGGGAATTCAGGGTAAGTCTTCGAATGTTTCCTGCCCGTGGTTTCTTGATTCTGGTGCATCCAATCACATGACAGCCTCTTCTGAATACTTGCAGAATTTACATTCTTCCCATGGTAATCAGAAAATTCAAATTGCGGATGGTAATGCTCTCTCTATCACGAATGTTGGTGACCTCAACTCTGATTTTCGAGATGTGTTTGTAGCACCTGGACTTGCTTCCAATTTATTATCTGTTGGTCAATTGGTTGATAATAATTGTAATGTAAATTTTTCTCGTGATGGTTGCCTTGTGCAGGAACAGGTGTCGGGGAAGGTGGTTGCGAAGGGGCCTAAAGTGGGAAGACTGTTTCCACTTCAGTTTATTTCTCGTCATTTATCTCTTGTTTGTAATAATGTCTTGAATTCTTATGAGGATTGGCATAGAAAATTGGGTCATCCTAACTCTGCTGTTTTATCTCATTTATTTAAAACTGGTTTATTGGGAAATAAAAATGTTGTTTCTAATGCCTCTCTTTCATGTTCTGTTTGCAAATTAGCTAAAAGTAAAACACTTCCTTTTCCGTCTGGTGCTTCTCGGGCTTCCTCTTGTTTTGAAATGATTCATAGTGATGTATGGGGTATGTCTCCTGTAGTTTCTCATGCTCGCTATAAATATTTTGTCACATTTATTGATGATTATAGTCGTTTTACTTGGATATATTTTCTTCGGTCTAAATCTGAAGTGTTTTCTATGTTTAAGAAATTTCTGACATATGTTGAAACTCAATTTCATGAAAATGTTAAAAATTTTCGCTCTGATTCTGGTGGTGAGTACATGTCTCATGAGTTTCAAGAATTTCTTCAACAAAAAGGCATTTTGTCTCAACGATCTTGTCCCAATACCCCCCAACAAAATGGGATGGCAGAACGCAAGAATCGTCATTTGCTTGATGTGACCCGCACTTTACTTCTTCAAGCTTCTGTACCACCCCGATTTTGGGTGGAGGCTCTTTCCACAGTTGTCTTCTTGATCAATCGTCTTCCTTCTACGGTTATTGATCTCGATTCTCCTTTTTTTCGTCTTTTTAAAATTCAGCCTAATTATAATGATTTGCATACTTTTGGATGTGTTTGTTTTGTTCACTTACCTCCATTTGAAAGGCATAAGCTTGGAGCGCAGTCTGTTCAATGTGCGTTTATGGGGTATAGTCACTCTCATAAGGGATTTGTGTGTTATGATATCACTAACCATCGTTTTCGCATTTCTAGGAATGTGACATTTTTTGATAATCAGTTTATGTTTCCATGTGTTTCTCCTGTCATGAATGATATTGTTACTCTTCCTAAGTTTTCTATTATGCCTCAATCTATAGAACGCTATAAACCAGGTCATGTATATGTCAGAAAACACAAACAGCAGGTTCCCACACCCCTTCCCGACGCTGAACCGCCACCTGCTCCTGTAACGGTTGAACCACGACGTTCTGGTCGAATATCTCGAGCACCAGATAGATATTCACCAGACAGGTATGATTCCTCACATACTTCTCTGACTGCCACACTCTCTAGCATATCTATTCCTACTTGCTATTCACAGGCTGTTAAAGATGTACGTTGGATAAAAGCAATGAATGAGGAACTTCAAGCTCTTCAAGAGAATTTCACATGGGATATTGTCTCTTGTCCTCCTGATGTTAAACCCATTGGCTGCAAATGGGTGTATTCTGTGAAATTGAATTCTGATGGGTCCCTCAACCGTTTCAAGGCTCGCTTGGTTGCCTTAGGAAACAAGCAGGAATATGGAATTGATTATGATGAGACATTTGCACCGGTTGCCAAAATGACATCTGTTCGTACGGTACTCTCTATAGCTGCTTCTAACGGGTGGGCTCTTCATCAATTAGATGTGAAAAATGCTTTTCTTCATGGTGACCTGACGGAAGATATTTATATGACTCCTCCTCAAGGTTTATTTCCGTCATCTAAGGGTGTGTGCAAGCTCAAACGCTCCTTATATGGTTTGAAACAAGCGCCTAGAGCATGGTATGAAAAATTTCGCTCCACTCTACTTGGGTTTTCCTTTACTCAGAGTCAGTATGATTCTTCTCTATTTATTCATAGAACATCTACTGGAATTGTCCTACTTCTTCTGTATGTTGATGATATGATTATTACTGGTTCTGATCATGCTTCCATTCAAAGCCTCAAACAGCAGTTACAAACAGCGTTTCATATGAAAGATCTTGGTAATTTGCATTATTTTCTTGGTCTTGAGGTTCATTCTACATCCAAGGGCATATTCCTCCATCAACACAAGTATGCCACAGATTTAATTTCTATGGCTGGTCTGCAATCGGCTAATCCAGTGGATACTCCTCTTGAGGTTAATGTTAAATATCACCGTGATGATGGTGATCTGTTGCATGATCCCTTATTGTATCGTCAACTCGTGGGTAGCCTTAATTACCTGACTATTACTCGCCCTGACATATCATTTGCTGTTCAACAAGTAAGTCAATTCATGCACTCTCCTCGCCACCTTCACTTGACAGCAGTTCGTCGTATAATTCGTTACTTGAAGGGAAGCTCTCATCGTGGTTTATTCTTTCCTACTGGAGTTCCTCCTAAATTGAGTGCTTATAGTGATGCCGATTGGGCAGGGTGCCCTGATACTCGACGATCTGTCACTGGTTGGTGCATGTTTCTTGGCTCTTCATTGATCTCATGGAAAAGTAAGAAACAAGCGAGAGTCTCTAAATCTTCTACTGAATCTGAGTATCGTGCCATGTATGCTGCTTGTTCTGAAATAATTTGGCTTCGTGGTCTTTTGGCTGAACTTGGATTTCCTCAAATAGAGCCAACTTCACTTTATGCTGACAATACAAGTGCCATCCAAATTGTTGCGAATCCTGTTTTTCATGAACGCACCAAACATATTGAAGTTGATTGTCACTCAATCCGTGACGCTTATGATGATAGAATAATATCACTTCCTCATGTCAGTACTCAGTTGCAGATTGCAGATATTCTTACCAAGGCTGTTCCGTGTCCACGTCATCAGTTTCTTGTTAGCAAATTGATGCTCATTGACAAGCAGCATCAATTTGAGGGGGGATGTGAATAGGAATTAGTTTAAATGTAATTATTTAGTGTAATTACCGATATAGCCCTGTAACCTTTATATATACGAGAAATAATAATGAGAAAAGTATCAAGCCAAGAATTATTGACAAAAACAGGCATCCACCTTAAGCAAGAAATTCGCTCCTGACACAAGACAGTTCATTTCATCCTCTTTGTCAAGACTAACCCCAAGTCTTTCTTTGAAAAGGTCAGTATACTTGTATGCTCCACCTCCAGTAGCCTTTGTCACAAAATGAATGCATTAGTCTAGTATTTCATAGCCATCAAAGCAGAAGACAAGCAGAAAAGTGGGGAAAATATTATCCAATTTGAGAGCTTTCCAAAAATAGATAATACTAAAATTACAAATAATACTAACAACATCAAATGAAATGAACAGAAAAATCCTCGATATTGGTTTCTAAACCAGAGGGCAGAGCAAATCAGATTTCATTTTGACAGTAACTATTGACACATGTGATAAGCAGTGAAAGGTTGTAGCTTTATAGTTACAATCTCATATAAATTATGATTGATGATTTGAAGAAATGATATAATCCAAACAGAAAAGATATTAGAAGAAATGCTTCTGGTTAAGCCAAGAGAACAAAGACTCAAAGTTACCTTAATTATGGCATTTTCATTAGCCGCAGCATCTGGGTAACGTGACTCCAACCCTTTAAGCAAGAAAAAATTCCATAATCATATAAATTCACTAAGTTGTATTAATGTGCTAACTTTTTCTAGCAATGTTGAATGAACACAAAAACAACAAGATAATAAAATGATATTTGAATGCTCGATGCTATTATAAGGGACTATGTACCCACCACGGTGAAGCTGCTTTGAATGAATGAAATCTAAGCACTCGTTGATCTTTCTTGTTTCAAACTTCACAAAGTGAAGCCTTCCACCAAGAATAGGAAAGCTTCTCCTATTACCATTAGAAAGCCCCAATCGCTCCTTCAAACTTTTCTTCCTTTTATCATCATCTGATTGGCCTTCATGTCTTGAAAAGTACACCAACTTTATCAAAGATCCTGTCCATATAATGAAACAGATCAACTTTCATGCATAGTTCAGATACTACAAGTTCTTTATTTTCCTAAAAATGAACCAGAATAATCATGGAATAGACCAGTGACAAGACAAATCCCTGAATATGACTCAAAACTGTGAAAACCTCAAAAAGTAAAAAAGATGAAACTGCTATATACACTGTTATAGGTTTGTATCTCCCTTTCTCTACAAGATAGAAATCAAACTTCACAAACAAAAAAACAATGTCAAAAATAAGAGACAATACCAAGCCTAAAAGAATAACATAAAACAAGAATCAAAGTGAACAGATAATCTCCTAGGTTGAAAATGGAAAGTTGGTTAAAAGATGGCAGTTGTTTTATGTATGCATTTCACTTATTACTTCATGGAAGATACTAACCCAAAATATTAACTTTAACCCCCACGATAAAACACAACAAAAACCATGTATAGCAACAAAATGAAAATGAATAGAACAAAGATCATAACAATACACAGTAATAAAAAGGAAGTAAGTAAGGCAAACAACTTAACCAAATGAAAAACAAAACACCAAAAGCATGAAACATTGATCTGAGTCACACACACATGACATACCTCCAATATCAAGAGCTAGGTGAGACAAATCATCAGATTGATTAGGCAACAAAATGGTGGGATACTTATCCTCCACATTAGATTGAATTTCAGCTTTACTAACATCAAGTTGTGGCCTAGAACTGGATCTATGAATTGAATTCCCTTGCATATCTTTCTCTCCTTGACCCTCCAAATGTATACGCCTGTTGTTGCTGTTTCCCTCAGATTCAGTTCCCTTATTTTGACCCTCTTCGTCAATTCCAAGAACCCTTTGTTCCTCTTGAACCAAATCAGCCATGTTTTATTTATTTATATAATATAACTCTTATAGTATCTCCTAATCCCCACCAAACACCTCCCTATATTTGGTTACACCTTACTGGTCCTATCCTATCTACATTGAACCAAACAAACAACCAACGATAACTTTAATTCAGTCCCACTTCAATAAATCAATAAATAAATCAATAAATTAATCAATAAATGGATATAATAGTATACTAGAATTAATTATAGAATTAATTATTTTCTAGGTCAACAAAATGGGACAATCGAGAAACCAATTTTACAAAATTAGTATTTTTTTTAAATAAATAAACAAATACAGATAATGGGAAAACGAGAGGCTGAGATTGAATAGTGTATTAACAAAAGAAAAAACGGATTTTATCGATTTTGATTTAATTTTTTGGAGAAGAACCATACGAAAGGGAATAAAATACATGCGAGATTGTTAGAAAATTGATAAACGAAGAGAATCATAGCGATGATCGGTGTCGGTGATGATGATGATTGTACCTTGGAATTTGAAGTTAGGATAACGAGAGAAGAGAAGATGAGGGAGGTGCGTAGAGTGGAGATGCGAGCGTAGTATTGTACAGTATGTGATCAGTGTTATTGGTGGCGGCGCACGTGCTAGCGTAGAGTAAGATCTTGATCAGTTTTGGTCAGAGATGAAATTTGAATTTTCTTCTTTTCGAATACGCGCCATATTGGCGCGTGGTGATTTGCTATTTTGTGATATTAGTTGGTTGGTACTGCACCGATTAGTAATTTACTGTAAAAGGTAATGGTTGGCGGCTTGGCGCATTAGCTTTTGGGCAGCTCTATGAATCTATCCTAAATTTGAGGACTGTGAGTGTTATGACATGTATGTATTGTTTGGTAGAAATCATAATAGAGATATTATTATAAATTAAAAAAGGGCAATGCTAACGAGTGCTCCAGGGACATTAGTTAAGGATCATTAATTGTATCTTGAATGCATTAATATTATTTAAAAAAAGAGTTTAATAATAGTGTTATTTAAAACAAAAAGTATTAATTAAGACAAAAAATTTTGAAAATTTCTAAACCATAAAAGCTTGAGACGTTATAAATTATTATATTTATTATTGTTGCTGCATATTTCATTTGCTATACTTACCAATTCTTAATTTCAAAAAACATTATTAGTTATTTTCAAATTATTCTCATATTGTAATGATAATAATATTGAAATGAGATTGTAATATTCCCAAATTTTATTTAATTTCACGTGTATAAATTTTGTGGTGTATAAAAGAGAAAACGAGTGAATCAGATAATTTAAGTAAATAATAATTGAAGTAAATCTAATAATTAAAAGAATAAAAATATAATTAAAGTTCATTTAATGCTTCTTATCCAGTGCCCTGGGGGCACTGGTTAGCAGGACCCATTAAAAAATTGGATAATAATGAAAATATAAAATAAGATAATGTAAGGATAAATTGGATAATTAAAGGAAAATGCTAATTGTTAAGAAAACATAAAAACAAGAAAGGCAAGAATAAATCCCAACCATTCATTATCATCACCACCTCATGATTCCTATTAAAAAAGAAATTAAATTAAAAATAAATTAAAAATTTTCCTATAATATAGTGACATGTGTTCATTCTTGCATTTCTTCTCCAAATTCCTTCCTAATAAATAGCATTACTCATAATTAAATCATATAAGAGAATATGAGTTTTTTTTATGTATATTTTCTCACTATAATAAGTAAAAAAAATAATTTAAAGAAATTAAGAAAGTTAATTAAATGTATTTAACTTTTTAAATTTTATGTAAATACAAGTCAAATTTACATATATTTGATGGCAAGTGCTTAGTATTTTAAAAATGTTAAACTAGAATATATTACATAAGGTGATCATGAGATCCAACCCTCAAGAGAAACAAAGAACCTATAATATCAATTGAGCAATATAGTTTCTAGTTCTCCTATAAAGCCAGCTCCTATAAACTATATTTTTTATAATATTTTGTACAGTATCAGTCTGAGTAGTATGATCAAATACTACTGTGTTCCTTCTTTGCCAAATACCATAGATTACTTCAGCAAAAGCAATCTTCATTAGGCTAGCTCTCCATCCCTTCCTCAATACATACTGCAGAACCCAATGGAGCTCCTCATGCCATGGTTGTGGTTGATGGTTGACATTCAACCAAATTAGAACATGCTTCCAAATGTCCACAGTAATCCTCCAATCAAAAAACAGATGGTATATACTTTCCTCATCAGCATGGCATAAACTACAGGTGCTCTCATCAATCATTTTGAATATTCTGAGTCTATCTTTCGTTGTCAACTTTCCATGGCAAGCCAGCCAAGTTATGAACTTTGCTCTTGGTCTTGCTGCACTTCTCTTCAGCAGGTATCTCCACTCCACACACTAATTGCTATGAGTCAATGCATCATACATAACACTCATTTTGAACTTCTTTTGGCTGAGTATGTTATCCCAAGTTTGCTGATGGTGTTGCACAACACCTCTCAAGTCCATAATATTCTTAATAACCCACGAGCTGCTTTGGATGATTTCCGCATTCATTTTGCCCTTTCAAGTAGTACATGTGGATCCTGTAACACCCTTCTAAACTCCGCGGAAATTAATAAAATAATTCAGAGTAAAACATGAAAACAAGGGTGTCACAATTCCAATTAAAACAAATTTATCATAACTTCATTGTCATGCTTTCACTAAGGAACAATTCATCATAATACATAAACATCTCATGTTAACACATCGGAAAATTCATCATACGGATAAGCATAACATCATCTATGCAATATCCCACAGAATTAATACAATAACAACACGATAGAGTATCATCATAAACTCTTAACTAGCGTTCCCCCAGTGTTACAATATCAGAGCATGACACCTGACGCTACACTAATACACTGACTTATGAGCTAATCCTCACCAAGTCGAAAGCAGTTATCCTCAATCTGAAAATGTCAACAGTAAGGGTGAGTCTCATCACAGTTAACAAATGTTATTGCATCTTAAATAACAACACATCATAGTTATATCATTCACCCAATTTCATCATATTCAGATTATCAGGAACGTCCATCATTTACACAAATGCCAACAGAACACATCTTTCAAACAGACAATCATACTCAACATTAATTCAACAAAACACGCAACCAACACATCATCAATATTTATAACACTGGAATATTTCCAATCATGTTATAAAAGTATGCATATGTATGAACTGACACTATGCATGTGGTACCAACCTCATCAAATGGGAATAACCCATGACCGATCCAACATCATTAAGATACGGCCCTGCCAGCACAGATTCCACACAATGGGAATCATGCCCTTCACTGATCCAACACACCCATATGGATACAGTATCATCAATGAACATGAATGAATGCAAACATACATGAACATACTTATACCATCGTCAAGTCTAATGAGTAACATCGTCAAATACTCATTTCATCATCATCAAAGTATGTTTATATACATTAGCATCATTTAAATACAATCAATCATCATCATCATCATCATTAAAGAACATACATGAGTCCACATCAATCATCATCATCAATAAGAAGAACACACATGTATCCACATCATTCCACAACAATCAATCATCATCATATAATTCTCAACAAATCATCACATCATAATGTTTTTCAAAACAACATTTTATATTGTTACATTTCATCATATATGTCAACAATACATCATCCAATTAAACAAATCGTCACATGATTAATATTTCAACATAGCATGTATTTAACACATCTCATCACATATATGTACAATACATCATTCACCAAGAAATAAAAATCATATTTAAAAATATTTGGATTCACACCTCATTCCATCATTTAAACACGTAGACCATCTCGTAAGATTCATCGTGCTCGAAACGACACTAAAAACGACCTACGGTTCGAAAGTTACACATCATTTAACTTTTCCAAGAAAACAACCATCGCTACAGCACGCGGCGCAACCAAGGTTCGCGGCGCGACCTGAACCACACAAACGAGTTCGCGGCGCAACATATGCACGCGGCGCAAAACGAGAAAATAAGTACGCCTTCGCGGCGCTAACACTGGGACGCGGCGCGAATTGGCGATTTCACAGACTTTCGGGTCTGCGTCAGATCCTGCGATCTCGCCCAATTTGAGTCCAAAACTAACTCCAAACATCATATACAGACAGTTAATCATCAATTGCATCATTATTCATCATCACACATCAAAACAACACATAAATCAATCAATAATCCATGCAATTTTCATCAATTCATAACCTCCCCAAACCTAACATATAATCCAATGGACTCAACAACATCCCTAATCAATATTATTATCTAAGAACACGATAATAGATGATAACCAGAGAGTCCCCCCATACCTTAGCCAAAGATTCTTGATTGGTTCTTTTCCTCTTTGTTCCTCTTCACGTACTAGCTTTCCAATCTTTCATCTCCCCTGCTCTGCTTTTCACGTTCCTTTTTCCTTTCTCCCAATTTCCCTTATTATTTATGAAAAATAACATTTTAATTAGTAAAGGGCTTTACTAACATAGCACCCCCTCTTTACTAACACCACAATTGGCCCAATATCCCATCTCATAATTCTTTCCAAATAATTCCACAAAATACCGAATAATTCCAAATAATAATTTAATTTCCGATTAAATTAAAATTAGAAAATATGGGGTGTTACAGATCCATTTGACCCACATGTTGTCATCCTTTCTACTCAGGTTCCAAAGGCACTTTATCATGGTGACCTTGTTCCAAATGGTGAGATTGATTATGCCATGTCCACCCTCGTTCTTGGGACTGCACATAGTCTGCCAAGATACTGGGCTCTTTCTACTATTGTCCATACTCCCAGTCCAAATGAAGGTTCTGCATAACTTGTCAATCTTGTGTATCACAAACTGAGGGATAGGAATACACTACATCCAGTATTGAGTTATAGCCAGGATCACACTTTTCACAAGTAAAATTCTGCCAGAATAGCTCAGAAGTTTTGAGGTCCAATGATTCACTCTCTTCATTATCTTCTCAATTAATGGCACATAGTGGTTTATATTTAGTCTCTTACTGGTAATAAGCACTCCTAGATACTTCATAGGAAGAACTCCCGCCTCAAAGGTAGTACTCCTAGTCATCTGCTCCTTAATGTCTCTGTCCATACCTCCATAAAAAACTGCATTTTATGGGATTGATCACCAACCCAGTAGAGTCAGAAAATTCCTTCTTTGTATTTAAGAGCATCTGGACTGAAGTGATATCCCCTCTACAGAACAAGAGTATGTCATATGCAAATGTGAGATTGGTTATACCATCCTTCTCACATTTTGCATGGAAATTGAAATCAGGATTGCTATGCATTTTGACCAAAAGCCTATTTAAGTACTCTATCATGAGAACAAAAAGCAAGGGGGAGATAGGGTCCCCTTGCCTTAAGCCTCTCTTTGCCTGCATGATCTCTGAGGTATTACCATTAACAATAAATTCATAACTAACATTAGTAATAGCCATCATGACCCAATTGATGAACATCTGAGGCATACTTATTTCCTGCATCACATGCTCCAAGGCATACCAATCCACCATGTCGTATGTTTTTTGGAGATCCAATTGCAGCATACACCTAGGAGCTTCACCCTTTCTAGTATATCCTCTAAACAATTCAAAAGCTAGCATAATGTGGTTATGTATAATTTTCCCAGGTATGAAAGCAGCCTGATTGATATTGATAATACTAGGCAGAATTGTCCCCAGCCTTTGAGTCAGAATTTTTGAGATTGTACATCCTGCAATAGGCCTATAATCTTTGGTCTGTTTAGCTTCTGCAGTCTTTGGGATCAGAGTAACTATAGTTCTATTAAAGTCCTTTAAAATCCTACAATGATGAAAGAACTCATGAATATCTGCTACAACATCAGTCCTGATGATAGGCCAACAAACTTTAAAAAAGTGAGCTCCAAAACCATCAATCCCAGGGGACTTCTGATCTCCAATGCCTTTGAGAGCCTGTTCAATCTCAGTATTAGTTACCTGACTAGTCAGCATATTCCTTTGATATATCCCAATCTGCTTACCTCTCCTCATTGCCTCTACATCAATGTGCATAATACTGCTTTGTGCCTGACCCATTAAGTTTATGTAGAACTTCAAGAATTCATCTTCAATATCCTTCTGTGCAGTCAGAATAGTCCCATCTTCTTGTTGAACAAATTGGATACTTTTAGTATTCCCCCTAGCTTTAAGATAAGCATGGAAGAAGGCATTATTCCCACCCCCCATCTTAAGCCAGTTGATTTTTATTTTCTGTAACATGCTCTTTTCCTCCAACTCATTCCATTTAACCAGCTCATCAGTACTTAATTTAACATTTTCTATCCTCTACTTGTTCATGGGTTGATTCCTTAGATCAACATATGCTTTCTCAAGTTTTCTCCTGGACTCAGCAATTTTCAATTGTAAGTCAAACACAGGCCTATTCAAATTTCTCAACTCAGGCTGCAATCTGATGAGCTTCTTCCACAAAATCTCCAAAGGTCTGCCTTGCATAGGTTTATTCCAATTATTTCTAACCAAATCATGAAATCCCGTAAGATCACTCCAGCTATTGTTAAACCCGAAACTTCTTTTGTGCATATGATTAGAAGGTCTACTAAGGTACAACATAGCATGAGCAGAAATATGGGGAGATAACACATTAAGGTTTAAGTCCCTATTATCCTGGAACCAAGCAATATTAGTTATAAGTATATCAATCCTGGAGTAGATGGGATTAACACTTTGTTTGTTATACCAAGTGAAGAAATCACATTTACTATCCATTTCACATAATCCAGTGGTACTCAACATGTCATTATAGTCCTCATACTCTGCCTCAACAATTAGCTTACCTCCAATCCTGTCATGTGAGGTAGCAATGTTATTGTAGTCCCCCACAGCACACTAGGGTCATTTATACTATCTATGCAAATCTACCATGTGATGCCAAAGTACCTTCCTATGATCAATCTAATTCAGGGCATAGATAGCAGTCAGCCAAAAGTTGAAAACTCCCATCAAATCATAAACTCTACAATGAATGTATTGGTTGGAACTACACATAGGTCTAACATCCACTTTGTTATTATTCCACTGGATCCAAATTCTTCCATTCTCATGGTGATTGTAATTATATATATAGACTCCCTTCAAATGAAGTTTATCTCTAATAGCCTCGGCCTTATTCCTCTTAACCATAGTCTTGATCGTGACTTTACGTGTCTATTAGTCGGGATAACTGCAAGTGCACAGTCGTGTCGTGTAGTTTTAAAAGATATCGAATCCACAGGGACTATAAATCGACCTACCGTTATCTAAAGTTACTATGTAA
Organism: Vicia villosa; assembly: GCF_029867415.1. Classification (NCBI taxonomy): domain Eukaryota; kingdom Viridiplantae; phylum Streptophyta; class Magnoliopsida; order Fabales; family Fabaceae; genus Vicia; species Vicia villosa. The sequence goes on from NC_081182.1 coordinate 67,628,471, forward strand.
AGCTAAGGCTAATGATATTTGGGTTTTTTAATAAGGGGAAACTAAAATCTTAAATCCAGGTAAAATATAATAACAAACGGATATCAGTATGTATTTCATCTAACTTAGGTGATTCGAAGTTCCATTGGCCAGATTCTAATTAAATCAAAGATCTTTACTAACTATGTTATTTAAAAGTCCTCCTCTCAAACTCTCGCTCTATTGATTCAGACTACGATCCTAACTCATAATGTACGCTCTCGCCATCCCACCAGATTTAGAAACGCTTTTTGAAAACATCATAATTAATAAAATGCTCGCTTCATGAAGACGTTACCTACTTAAATCTCCTAGTCTCAAACTCTCGCTCTGTTGACTCGAATCATGCTAGTATTCCCTAACATACGCTCTCGCCATCCCGCGTCGGGTTTAAAAACACTTTTTGATAGTAAATAAATTCTAATCAGTTTTAATACGCTTTCGCCATCCTTAAAACTAATGTCCTATGTCTAATATCCAGTTAAAGATCTCAAACTCTCGCTCTGTTGACCTTAACCTTTATTAGTTCTAAAACCTCAAACTCTCGCTCTGTTGATTTTAGAACTTTAACAAATTAAATTAGACACAAAACCAGAAACAAGTGATTTTTAATAAAATATAATTAAGCTAATTTATTTCGGATCCCTACGGTTAAATTACTTTACATACCGACATCTAAATAAATTAGCCAGACATATTAATATGGTTAAACATGCATAAATAAATTCGGTTCATAATATTAGACATATTAATTGGCATATAATATATCATGCAATAATAATAATTAAAGCGGTAAATAGAAACCTGAATAATATAAATCTGAATTAATTAAAGCTTGAAATCTTCGAGTACTTGAACTTCCACCACAGGTTGGTTGGATTGTTCTTCAAATATTATTCAGCAGGAATTAAAACAAGGAAATAAAAACTGAATCTAATGTAAGGTTAGATCCGTTAAAGGTTCACAATAATTTCCGGTGTAGAAATTATTGTGAGAAAAGATGAACAAGAATTAAAAACAATTACTGGAAGAGTAAAATGCTGGAATGAAAATAATACTAAAAGCTATGGTTGGGACTAAGCATGGTCCAACCCCTTTTACATGAATATCTGGTTCTTTATATAGTGCTCTTTGTGGTAACTGCTCGTTCTAGCTGGTCCCTTTTTTTCTCCTAAAATGTAGCACATTAATTGACTCTGCAGAAGTACGTTGCGGCGTGTAATTCTCCAATTTCAAAACAGACTTGAGACTTGCGTCTCAAGTGGACCTAGTGGAAGAAGACGGGCGTCTCCTAAGGAGATGTGGCCCCCTAAAAAGGAGGAGACGGGCGTCTCTTTCATGTATATATATAAGTGACCTTTGTCACTTTTCATATATATATATATATATATATATATATATATATATATATATATATATATAAGACTCAAGTGAGAACACTTGGTTATTATGAGAAATGAGAACAATGAATCACGACCATTAAATTATAGAAAGAGAAATCAATTCAGTCCATTAAAATCAAGAAATCAAAATTTAACGGTCATGATTCATTGTTCTCATTTCTCATAATAACCAAGTGTTCTCACTTGAGTCATCCCCATATATATATATATATATATATATATATATATATATATATATATATATATATATATATATATATATATATATATATATATATATATATATATATATATATATATTTATTCATTTCTTCTCTCTTTTTATCCCTTTTCTTCTGCGAGCCTCGTAAACATTAAATTCTTGAAACACATTAAAATACCAGCATAATACCAACATAAAACAACATAATTAAAATAAAATAGGGAAATAATCTATATAAATCAAGCCAAATATGTGATACATTTTCGCGTTATCAAGTCTCTATAAGGATAACAATATCAGCTTGGATTTTTAGGAGATGAGAGCTAATCTCCCTAACTTTTCCAGCCTTGTTAAGCCCCCTTATATTCCAAGAGACTAACATGGGCCCTTATCAACAACAACTAGGTGGTCACTCAAAACCGCTAGTGCCTCAAATCCATTTAAACAATCAACCTTGTGTGAAGATTCATGGAATAAAAGACTCTTACCTCTGTCCCTCCCTGCTTTATGTATTCTTGTCTAGTCCTTCTTCTCATCTACTTCAGGCTTCTCAATTGAATTTTCCTTTGGAGTTAAAGTCACAACTTGGTCTGGCTTTGGTTCCCCTGGCTTTTTCTGTCTAGGCTTCAAACTTTGGCTTTAGGCTGCTCTTCACATTGGTGCCCCACTTGCTTACATTTGTCACAGTATTTAGGCCTCCACATCATATTCAATCACTTGTTTCCTCTCCATTCCTTGGCTATCCTTGATCGTTATTTCACCTGGAGACTTCTTAGTAATATCAACTTCCACCAAGATGCACGCATATGACACCCGCAGTCTGAGAGTAGTACATTCATCAGTTACCAATGGAGTTCCTAATGCACTCCCAATCTTATTCAGACTATTTACTCTCCATAGTTGAAGAGGAAGCATGGGTAGCTTAATCCAAATAGGAAGAGTTCGCAAGAGATCCTTCTTTAGATTAAACTCAAGATTCCATTCCTTGATCAAGACTGGCATGCCACGGATTGAATATGGTCCTTTCATACACACCGCATCTATATCTTCTGAATTCTTGAATCGGAGGATGAAGTATCCCTCGTCGTGATAGTACAAATCTAGGAGTTGGACAAAGCTTCACATCTTCTGCATAAAGTTCTTGATTATGTGCATACTCAAATCCTCCCCCAAAACATACAGAATTAGGGAATTTTTCCAAAATTGCAATTTCGATGCCACATCCGCATCGTTGATTTCCACTTTAATTTCGCCATTTGACACCGTCGGAGCGATGTACACCATGGTTCTTCCTCGTGCAGGATTCCGATTGTCATTAATAACATCAACCCATAACCGGCGAGTTTCAGGCTCCGCCTTATTCTCGTTCGTTAGGGTTTAATCTGTTGTATCTCCCTTGTTGCTTTCCAATTCTCGCTTCTCACTAGTACAACCATCAGTCTCGTTGTTTTTCTCTAGCGTCACCACCGGCTGATTCTCCGGTGGCGCAGAGCTTGTCGGCGGTGTAGGCACCGTCACCTTGTTAACTTTTGATTATACTAATGATTAATTTTAAGTTAAATTACAGTTTTTGTCTTCCTATTTTGTTCTGCTCACGAATTTAGTCCCTCTATTTTATTTTTAAACAATTTTGGTCATCCATCTCAATTTTGCTCCAAAAAACACTTATGTATCAAGTTTTTTTAATACGTGAAAGTTTCTATATAACGTGGCATAAAAGCATGAGAATTTATTTTTATCTGGTCATATTTTAAAATTATTAATTTAATAATTAAATCTAAACTAATTAAAACAAAATTTGTAAATGAATTATTACACTTAAAAGCCAGAAACAAACGAAGTGGATGAACAAAGAAGATCCCAAGGAAGAATGAATGTGGCGAACGTGAATGGAAGAACGAAGAAGAATCCAAGGAAGAACAAAGAAGATTCTTTAATAAACGCACCAAACGACAATTTGGAAAATAATAATTTCATTTCTAAGTAATACGAGTACCCTAAATTTTGATTTTTAAATCTCTTGGTTTGGAACTTTGAAAACCCTAAATTCCATTTGATATCAATGGCAGAAATGTCTTACTCTCACGGCCAACCTTCGTCTTGAACTAAGGAAGATTATAAGTTTTGTTCTAGGTATGATTATTGACTATGAATTGAGTTTGTGTTGTTTTAACATGTTAATGAACTTGAACTGAATTGAATATGTGTTGTTTTGAAATGTTAAATCCTATTGAACTTAACTAACATTTGTTGTTTTGAAATGTAAAATGCTAAAATATTTTACGTTGGTTACCATGATGAGCTGCTGTATTTTTTTCATCTGTTCTAGGCCAACTGATACAAATGTAGTTAGATTGAGGATTAATCATGGGGGAACTTAGTTCATTATCCTTGCAAGGATTATGTAAATGAAAAGGTACATGAAATGAATTGGAAATGTGAGAATCAAATGCATGAGGTATCATGACCCAAAGTTTTCATTTGAGTGTGGGCTTTGACCTCTTAATAATGATACAAATGTATTTATATTTTGGGAATACATGAATGGTTATGACCTTGCTAATATCTATGTTGAGCATATAATAGATGAACCTATTATTATAATAGAATAAGAAGTAAGGGAGTATGTTGAACTTATACATGATCTGATTGAGATTGACTCAAGTGATGAAGTACATGTTGAGGAGAGAGAAGAAGTACATGTGGATGAAAGAAAATAAGTACATGTGGAGGAGAGGGGAGAAGTACATGTGAATGAAAGGGTAAAAGTACGTGTGGAGGAGAGTGAGGAAGATGAAGATTTTGTGCATGATGATTAGGATGATTTTGGGGATAGTGAATTTGATGACTTAGATAAAGATGATTGAAATTGGATACATGGAGTACGTAGCCACACATTTATGCAAGAAAACAATGATGCAAACCAAGTCTCTTCAAACCAAGATCCAACAACAGTAAATGGTGAAGATGAAGACATTGAATCAAATGGCTTTGATAATGCCCAAGGAAGTGAAGATGGAGGTGATTAACATAAATATCCCAAGTTTAAAATTCCTAAATGTGGTGATGAGGTGAGACATGAGCTTAGGATGACATTTGCCACAAAGAGTCTTATTAGAGATGCAGTTAAGTCATATGCAATGGAAAGGAAAAAACTTGCCGTTCAAGAAAAATGATAGTAAAAGGATTGTTGTCAAGTATGAGAAGGAATGTCTATTCCACGTGAGATTTATTAAAAGTGTAGCTAACTAATAGCTAATCAGGATAATTTGGTAAAGTCACTATTCTATCTCTTTCATTTATTTCTGTTTCTTAATCTGTGTGAAATGTTCAATTGCGACAAATAATATGGGACAGAGAGAGTACAATTTTGTCAATCTACCTGATGGCTTCAAACGAAGAACAAATGCAAACAAAAAATAACTACATTGAAGAGCATTTAGGGCAATAAAAAATACCTTTGAACGAATACAACAACTAAACGTGATGATTTTTCCTATTTTATGTTGAATTTAAATATTATATTAAATATTATTAAAATTTATAATTTGTTTTTATTTTATTTTAAATGACCTGACATATACAATTTGATGCATATTACACATAAGCGTTTTTTAGAGCAAAATTGGGATGGCAGACCAAAACCATTTAAAAACAAAATGGGGGGACTAAATTCGTGAGCAGAGCAAAATAGGAGAACCAAAACTGTAATTTAGCCTTAATATTAAAAACATTTTTTTATTTATAGTAGTGACATGAGTATATTGATATGATAAGATAAAAATTATAAAATTGTTAAAGTTGTTATAAAACTAACTAAAACAATAGAGAGATCAAAGAGAGGAAGAGAATGGAGAAACTAATATTGTATTATCTTCTTTCAAAAGTATCATTTATATCACAATGTGGGTCTTATTTATAGGATCCAAGTGAGATGGAAAGTCACATATATTAATGGGGAATAGGAAGATGAAAAATAAGAATAAGGATGGACATCCACTTTAATCTTTATTCATAACACTCTCCCTTGGATGTCCATTGAGGATATGCCTCGTTAAAATCTTACTAGAAAAAACTCAGTGGAAAAAATTCTAGTGAAGGAAAAAGAGTACAATATCCTTTGAATGTGAATTGCCTCGTTAAAAACCTTACCAGGAAAACCCAATGGGAAAAAACCATGGTGAAGGAAAAAAAGTGCAAAACATATGTATTTCTCCCCTCATGCAGACATTTACATGTGAGACGATATTATTTGTAGTAGTTGCTTAAAATTTCTTCTTGGACGTGACTTCATGTAGTGCTAATAGTTATGCAAGATTTGATGAAGTTGTTGCCATGAGTTATTTCATAGATCTCCAAGAAATGGTTGTACCATCACATGTAAACAAATAGCCTGTTTCGGATCTACTATTGTGAGAATCTGACAAGTAACCAACATCTCTAAGATAATGAAGTATATGTTTGACTCCGTTCAAATGTCTTCGTGTAGGCGAATAATTGTATCTTGGTAATAGATTGACCACAAAAGATATATTGAGACGTGTATAATTAGCAAGGTACATTAGTGCTCCAATTGCACTAAGATATGGTACTTCAGGACCAAGCAATTTTTGTAATCATTTTCTTAAGGCCTGAAAGGATCTTTCTATACATCTAATGATATAACAATCATTGGAGTAGACAACAAATGAGATTTGTCCATATAGAAGTGTTTCAACATTTTTCTATATAACCTTCCTGATGTACAAATATTCCATTGTCCAAATTCTCAATTTGTAAGCCTAGACATAATTTTGTTTTTCCTAGGTCCTTCATCTCAAACTCTTTCTTTAAGAAATTTATAGCTTTTGGAAGCTCTTCAGGAGCTCCAATAATATGTATGTCATTCACATAGTTAACTGGTATTGCAAATTCTTTTTCACATCATTTTATGAAAATACAAGTACAAATTGAGTTATTTGTATATTCATCATTTAGTAAATATTCACTGAGGCGATTATACCACATGCATCCAGATTCTTTCAGCCCATGGAGAGACTTGTTCAATTTGATGTAGTAGTTTTCTCGAGATCCATAATTACGTCCCTCTGGTATATTGAACCCTTCAGGAAGTTTCATGTAAATGTCACTATTAAGTGAACCATATAAATAAGATGTCATTACATCCATCATGTTCAAATTAAGCCCTTCATGTGTTACAAGGCTAATTAATTATCAAAAATCGATTGAATCCACTACAGGTGAATATGTTTTATCAAAATCAATCTTAGGTCTTTGTGAGAATAATTTAGCAATAAATCAAACTTTATATCATTCTTTTCTTTTTCACAAAAACTCATTTATATCCAATTAGTTTCACACCTTGAGGTGTTCGGACTATAGGTCCAAAAGTGAGTCACTTGTAAAGTGAGTTTAATTCTTCTTCAATTGAATATATTTATTTTGGCCAATTCTCACTTAGTCTACAATCTTTAATAGACTCTGACTCATGATCCTCGTTATCATTGATCACTTTTAGCGATATATTGTATACAAAGACATTGTCAATATTGACTTTATTTGGTTATCTCAATTTCGGTTCCATTCCATTTCATCCATGACATAATTTATCGAGATCTCTTTATTTCATATTTCAAGTACTTGATTTGTTCTTCTGGAACTGAAAATTAAATTAGGTCAAAGTGCTCTTAGCATTTTCATATCCTCACTTGGGTCATCTTTAGTTTCTTTTCTTAGTAGAGGACTTTTTACATTGGAACTGACTTTCATACCACGCGTCAAGCGCAACAACAACTCATTTGCAATATTATATTATCCAATAGGAGAATCCACTTTGAGTGAAGTATTATCAGCTGATAATTTATTGCATACCACGCGTCAAGCGCAACAACAACTCATTTGCAATATTATATTATCCAATAGGAGAATCCACTTTTAGAATCCACTTTGCAAATGAATAATATTTTGAACTTTTGATTCATATTGATTTGTACGAGGATCAAGACAACAATTTATTTTAAATTGTTCATTTGAACTTCTTGTTAATGATTTCAACTGCTTATTCCCCCCTCCCCTAATATTGAGAAAATTAATTTATCAAGTGATAATCAGCCTACTGGGCTGCAATTAGGGGTGGAAATAGGTTGGGTCGAGCTAGGCTTTGCCAAGCCTAAGCCTGGCCTATCAAAAAAATGGAAGCCTAAGTCTGGCCTGTGACCTGTCGTAGGCTTATTTTTTAGGCCCGAGCCTGGCCTTTTCGAAGGCTTGGTTATCCTGTTAGCCTATATAAAAGCCTATTTGTTTTAGACATATGTATATAAGCAATTGAAATAATGTTTAAATAGAATAACTAACTAAAAGACCAGGAGACTAAAAACTTGTTTGCATTGATTTATTTTAACTTATCTCTTAGCATAAGTTTTAGAAGACTATTTGTTTAAGAGAATTTATGAAAACAATGTTCATCAGATGTTTTCATCTTATTTTCACAAGTTCTTCAAGATAACCAAATTTTATTTATGTATTTTAATTCAAAGTATAAAACATAGCATAATGATAATAAAAAAGTATTCATATTTATTTAATAGGCCGGCCTGATAGGCTTAAAAGGCTTCTTTTAGGGCCTGAGGCCTAGCCTTTTTAACTAAATAGCTTCTAAAAAAGCCTAAGTCTTTTCTATTTAAAAATAATGTGTAGCCTGGCCTGAGCCTATATAGGCTAGCCTGTAGGCCCCTGTTATCAGCCTGGCCTATTTCCACCCCTAGCTGCAATCAAGTATTTGATTATTTTCTCAAATTATATCCTCAAAATTGAGATTCATATTAATTATATTTTTCCAATATTCTTTCATGACTCATCTTAATGTATTATATTGGAGCAATTGGAATATACACAACACATCCAAATGTTCACTTAGATAAGAAATATTAGAATAAATTAGGGAGGACTAAGATATAATATCTTGTTGGCTTAATACGAATAAATATCTTAATATCATACTTTGGGTGTTTCAAATATATAATTTAGAATTGATGATCTCATAAGTATCAACCATATAATTAACTTTAGACGTCTAAAGAATGGATCTTCGGGTCAATTTCCTTTTTATGAACATATATTACACGATATTTAATATCAATTTTAATAATATATGTGATACTTTTACAGGAATTTCTAAAAAATACAGAAAACAAGATCTTAGTCTAATTAGTTGAGAAAATAATTTTACAAATTTCTAGTTGTGAATAGAGACATATGCATGATATTTTAGTCGATGCAACAGTTAATGTCATAAAAACACAATTTCTCAAACTTTGATTTTCTTATAGAAACACACAAAAATTTACTGGATTGAAGAAACTTCTGGTTCTTCAATACAAATTATTCGCATCATATTATATCCGAGATGAACCCACCGATTTTACCATCGACACATTTAAGTGTAATTTGTAAACTACTGGTTTACAATGACATGTGCTTAAATTGTACTAATATAAGTGTATTACAAACCCGAGGGAAAAGCCGGTAGCTTTCTATTATACATTTTATGTCCAAATTCATTTGTGTAATACAAAGATATTCAATACCTCCAGTATAATTCATGTGAATCATCTATGACGAAAATATTTGGCAAGACATAAAGAGAACACACAAAAAGGAAATATAAAGGATTAAAGTTCATTCGAATCTCGACTCTATCAAAATATGAGCTTACTTTCGTGTGCCTTTAAGATGGACTAACAAATGTCATCCATATACTATACTTGTAAAAAGAAAAGAATAGTATAATTAAGATTTATATGAGAAATCTAAGCACTATTATAACAAATTTAGAATATGTAGCAACTTTAGACTATTGATATATTCTTTAATAGATTGTAATGTTTTAATTCTCTTGTTAAAATATCAATATTTAAAAATAATGTGAATAAGAGAATTGCATCCGCAAACATTGATAATCCTAATAATATCTCATGATTTAACACTTTAATCATACACATGCATATGAACATATTATCATATAATTATCAAAATCATACAAAATCGTATCACTAAAATTATATCATATATATATATATATATATATATATATATATATATATATAAAATATATATATATATATATATATATATATATATATATATATATATATATATATATATATATATATATATATATATATATATATATATGAAATATATAGATTTATAATTCTAATTATGAAATAATTTATACTCTAACAAATTTAATAAGTTTTTAACATAGCCAAATGCTAGAAAATTACAATAATTCAAAAATATAGTTATTCTTCTAGGATGTGTTAGAGTCACTCATGCTATTCTTCTGGAATGACAAACATTTTATGAGTATATCACAAGTTTTTTTTTCTTACATTGAAACACACAAATTTCCTTGTGAAATCTTTGTAGAATACTTCACTATTATTGATCCAATCCATCTAGAATTCGATAATATAGGTGATGCAATCATTTTTCAAATTTTTAACATAACAAATGCAATCCTTCTAGGATATGTTATTAGTATAGATGCAATTCTTCTGGGATTCATTAATATCATGATGACATTCTTCTAATATTATAGATACAACATTTTAAGGTGTGAGAAATCCTTATTTTAAAACTTTAACTCTTCGAGAATTATATATCACAAATGATCTTCGTAGTGATAAAAAGAAACAATTATTTGCATAATCCTTCAAGGAAGCTAAAAAAAACCTTCAAAGTCATGTCACAAATATTCACATCGATTAAGAAAAATAATTCTTTAAGCAATCCTCCTGAGATATCTTAACATTAGTTTAAGAGAGGTTTTTTTTCTGTGTAGTTCTTCAAGAACTCAATCACAATCACAATTTTTTTTTATAGTTCTTCAGGAACTCTATCACATTTTGTAGTTCTTCAGGAACTCAATCACAAATCTTTTACTAATAAAAATAATAATATTTATAATCCTTCAGGGATGCTTTATAAGTTCTTCAGGAACTATATAACAAACTTAATACTATCTTTAATGGATATTTGTTAAGTTCTTCAGGAACTATATAACAAACACGTTGTTTTGTAATCCTTCAGATATTAATAATAATTTAATAAGATATAATATCAAAATTCAACACGGATAATGAGAAAGTAAAATAATAAAATAATTAATTAATATTACCTCTAACAGTTAGGGCTTCAAAATTTTTTCCAAGTTTGGTAGAGCTTCGTGCTGATAACGTGTTATAAAACTAACTAAAACAATAGAGAGATTAAAGAGAGGAAGAGAATGAAGAAACTAATATTGTATTATCTTCTTTCAAAAGTATCATTTACATCACAATGTGGGTCTTATTTATAGGATCCAAGTGAGATGGAAAGTCACATATATTAATGGGGAATAGGAAGATGAAAAAGAAGAATAAGGATGGACATCCACTTTAATCTTTATTCATAACAATAGTGGAATAATATACACATTTTCAAAGACATAAGTTTCAATATACTAATAAATCAAAAAGAATTTATAAAATTAAAGGTTAATTCGCTCTTGATTATATGGGGGCGAATTTAAAAAATTCCCCATAAAAACAACATAGACTTCCATATTTCTTAACATGTGGAAGCCACGTTATTAAACAATAAATGGAAAATGTTTTAAAAAGTCAATATGGCAGTGTCTTGTCACTAAAATTATTGACTAGTTATAACGAGGGTTTAATGTTGGAGAATCTTCATAAGACATGTGAAATTTGTGTTTTTATAGAGAGTTTTCAAAATTTTCCTTGTGTTCCACTAGAGAATAAAAAATGATTGGTGAAATAATGGAGTAGTGTCTTGGTGCGGTGGAGTTAATCTTTGATATGATGTTGCATAGGTAAATTTGCAATGTTAGCACTCCAACGCTCAATTCAGTAAGAGAATGAGGAGTAAATTGGATTGTGAATTAGAGAGAGAACACATAAAGCCGTATGTGGGATTCCTTGTATATGAAGAGTTGTTATGGACGTCCCTTACCATTTTAGCATGGAATATGAGAGACCGTCTGATGACATTTAACGATAGGCAATAACCCCTATCTGGATCCAGTGTGGAGCTCTATAGCATGGTTACATTGTATCTTTATTGCTTTAGTGGAATGACTTAGATTTATGATTGAGTCTCACCCTTTTGTACTTACGGCCGGCCCAACATAGTTGTCCCCAACGCTAGTCGTGGCGTGGAAATCAAAAGTCTTTAAGAAAATTGGGTCAAGCTTATTGTGTCAGGTTCATCGCTTGGAGAAGTGGAAAAGATTTTGGAGTCGACTTGAGTGGCCTTAGGAATAGGTGAATTAAATGTTAGTCTCATTATTAAAATGTCCCACATGATCGTTCTTACATGTGGCCCTAGCTCTTTAAACTAGGTTGTGGTGTTTCCATCTAGGTTGATCAAGTATAATTGAGTATTGTTACAATATCGAGGTAGATTCAATCGTTGTTTTTCACTTGTGTAGTTTCTTTTATCGGGGAGCACTAACTCACGTGTTTTGCCTATTTCACCTTTCTATCAAGGTTTCTCCTGTTTGTGCAAACTGTAATCCTTTTTTTCTTTCGATTGCTTTCCTCTGAGCTTTAGTGATTCGCCGATTACTTTCCTTTGAGCTTTAGTGATTCTTGTTCCACCTATCCTTCTTTCATCTCCCGGCTCTACATTTTCTTGATTCATCATATTCCTATAATTATTTTTTGATTTAATTGTTTCCTCGGGCTTCAACTTTTCCAAGTACCATTTCTCCCCTTGCTTACCGCTTGTGATTTTTCCCTTCCTTGTTTTAGTCATGGCTAACATGGGAGACGACCCTGCAAATGTTATAGAAATATTTAGTGGTGTGAGTGATGCTTCACTTTTCACCGAAATAGTAAACCCCAAAATGTAGAATATCATACCTTTAGCAAGTAATCGTTCCATTGCAAAACTCATTGTTCTTAGTCATAGTTCTAGCTCTAGTGGGGGTTTTGTTAAAGACGGCAGCGAACCTTCAAGTTCCCCTCATGGTGGAAATACAAACAATTATGTTGGCCACATCATTATAGATACTAATGATTGCATTTCTTCTATTGAGCTTGTTAAGGCCCACGAAGAAGACATGGGCTCACCTATTTATTAGTTGGTTTAGATATGTAAATAACAGAGAGCCTAATATTGAGGAATTTAAGGATTACCTCAACTTTTGAAACCATTCCCTAATTCATAATAGGTATTATTTTTGCATGAGAGTTGGGGAGACATGGTACGAAATGAGCGTTATCGAATTTTCATGCATACTGATGTTGCTCAGTACCATTGGGTAGAGACAAAGTCATTGGGATTAGTTTCTACTTGAACACTAACAAACTCGAGGATGCTTACAGAGACATGGAATCGTCCCTTAATTGGTATGTTCCCACGTTAGTTATGGCAAAAGGATATGTTTCTCCTTCGAAGGGCAATCTATAACTTTCTTTGAATGCATTTTTTCCAGGCTGAGATTCAAGTCGCCCTTCAAAAACTTTGAGGATAAGGTGATTAACCACATGAGAATTTCCCCCTCTCAAATGCACCAGTTATAACATCCCAATTTTTCTATTTTATATATTTTATAGCTATTTTATTATTAGTATAATTATTTAATTATTATGTGGTGTGATAATTATTTAATTATGGGGTTAATAGTTGTTTACCCCCCTGTAATATGAGCGTGTTTCGGTTTACCCCTACCGTTGCCAAAGGCAGGTTTTGACAACGTTTTTTTTGAAAAAACCGTTGCCAAAAGGTAGGGAGGGGGAAAAGCAAAATCCGCTAACATTACAGGGGGTTGAATTACTATTAACCCTTTAATTATGTGTTATTGTGCTAATTGGGTTAATTGAGCTATTAGTAGAATAATGAGTAATACTAGCTATTGGGTCTAAAGTGGAAAATAGAAGTAAATGAGAAGTAATTGATATTAAGCCCATTAACTTAATAGAAATATAGCAAGGAATTAGGTTATTTTTCATAAGACTATCATTTAGTAAGAAAGAAGAGAGAAGAGAAGAGAGAAGTAGAGAAATAAGAGGAAATTGGAGGAATATTGAAGAAGAGAGATTTTTGATTCAAGGTAAGTGGGAGAATCTTTTTTATTATGGGTTTGTATAACATGTTGTGGGTAGTAGTATACTAAGTTTTTAATCTTTCATTTCTACCAATTTCATATGTTAGGGTTTGATGGAAATTCATGGAATTTGTGGGATTAAACATGTTTAATGTTGTTATAACGATAACCCATGGTTAGAAACATGATTAAGAACTCTTTACATGTGATAAATTGCTGTTTGGAATGAGTTTTAGTTGGTTAAAATTGTATTTGGGTTGGTGTTGGAGGTGCTGAAAACGCACAGACATTTCTGGGTCTGGTGTGAGGCGCCGGGAGAGTGTTTTGCTTCTTCGGGAGAGTATTCGTCTGCACGCCTTCACCGGGAGAGACCAGCGGGCGAGAGGGTCAATTTTGTGATCAAGTTTTTGTCTTGGAGCGCCGGGCGAGCGAATCTTTTCGCCGGGCGAAAATGCCCTATTTGCCAAAATTCCAAAATGCATAACTTTTGATCTATAACTCTGTTTTGTGTGCCGTTTGAAGCATTAGGAAGTTAATGTAATATTCTATATGATAGAAGTATAATGGTTGGTAATTGATGAATAAATTACGATGTTGTTGTGTGGACAACATGTAATTATGTATATGTGCGTTATGGATTGATGAGTTGTGAATGACATTGTGATATTATGTTATGTGGTATGATATCCATGATGTTTGTGAATTAGTATATTCTATTTGAATGCTATTGTTTGGAATGAGTACTTGATGCATGGTGTGTAAATTTTGGTGGATAATCCATATGAGTTGGATTATTGTGATATGTGTGTATAATTAAGGTTGTGTGATAATTTTAATTGCATATGTTATGTAATGTAGTACATGCATTCATGGGGATATTGTGCTCCGGGTTGGCTTTGATCCTTGGGTGGAAACAGAGGCGGCTTTGTTTCTTTTGTGGATTTGGAAGCGGTGAACTATACGTTCATATTTGAGGGCTTTGATCTTGTCGGGATCGTAAGCGTGGCTCTTATTTTAAATCGGGAGCGATGAGCTTGATAATCACAATGGTACCACATGTATGAGTCGCATTTATTGCATTTGAGTCACATTTTGTGTTATGTGACTACTTGAATTGATGTGATTTGCTTGTGTGATGATTGGAAATTGTATTTGTGTGTAATATTGTGGAACTTGTTCAAATTATGAAGTGTGATGAATGATTATGCTATTGTATGCTATATTCATTGTCATTTTATATTTATTCATAATGAATTAAATTCTCACCCTTCTGTTTGAATGATGTTCATTGCGACATCGCGCAGGTTCCGACAAGTAGCGTGCTTGCACGAGGATTTAGCCGAGGAGCTTATCGATTATTTCGTTTTGTTTAGGTAGTGAGTCAGATGCTCTGATCATGTAACATTAGGGGTTTTGAACTCATGTTTTGAATGTTTGATTATTGTTGTTTTATCGTATGTTAACATGATACTTTGTATATATTATGTTGGAGGCTATGTTGCCTAGTTGTTGGATTCATTTGACA
Organism: Vicia villosa; assembly: GCF_029867415.1. NCBI lineage: Eukaryota > Viridiplantae > Streptophyta > Magnoliopsida > Fabales > Fabaceae > Vicia > Vicia villosa. Next base: position 67,643,734 of record NC_081182.1, read on the forward strand.
TATAAATTATGAATTGATTATGTTATTATGATTTGGTAGATGAATATAGTATGGGATATATTCATTGAAATTATTTGAGTAAGATGATTCTGTTGCGATATGCATAATTTATGAAACATGAAGTTTTCAAATCGTGTTATGAAGTGATCAGGTGCATGTTTGTATGTATGATTTGGGTTTTCATTTCTATGGAAACAACATGTGACGCCCTTTTGTTATATGCATGGTATAAACTCTGTGAATATGTGTGTTTATTGGGGTTAGAAAAGGGGTGTTACACACCAGGTGTCTTGAGCATTTGTCAAAGTTTTCCAATATGTGGGTGAGTGTCGGGGGAAGATGCCGACCTTGAAATTATTATTCCATATCTTCAATGTGACGCGCACTTCAGTATAGGAGACTAGGGACAAAAGTTGCTCCCTCGTTGCCAACTGTTGAGGATATTTGATATCTACCATAAGAGTTGGAAAAACTTTAAGTACCATTACAATTTAGTGATCCCTAAAAGTTTGGAGGAACATTCTTAATTTAGCCTTCTTCTATAAGGTGATTGTTTCCCTTCCCCCCTCCCCAGCCCATGTTTGGAGTCTGTGAAATGTAAAGACAGAATCTGGAAATACTAAATTCGGAATCATTTCTTTCAAGCTCTTGAATCGTACACCTTCACCTTTGACTCTCTGTATATGAAAGAAAAGTCATTGACAGATGACTTAGTCACCTTCTAGGAGAGTTTAGGTTATGAATAGGGAGTTGGCTCTTCAGATATACCGCTCTCTCTACAAAAAAAGTTGATACATTAACACATATTTTGTTGTGGAGGCAGCCGTTGCCCTCGAAAGAAAAATATTTTTGGCAAGGAAAGGAACATGTTTTATGCTTATTAGTATTATTAAAAATATATTTATGTTAACTGACTTTTCCAATTTATTTTGCAAATAATATGGGTGTGCTTGGGAATATTTTAAAGAGGAAGAAGGCCCACACAACGAAGGTAACTTCTCAATCTTAGGTCCCTACTATGGATCTAGTTGAAACGGACCTAAGGAAGAATGAGGTTGTGCATGTTAGGAAGAAAAAGTGATCCAGATGGGAAAAACCATTGTGGGTTCTAGGCACCCTACAATCGAAAGTCAGAGCAAGAAGTCTCATGACCAACCATCATTCTTTTGCTGGCAAAAATGCCAAGAGGAACTGTGAGAAAAGTTAAGATATGGGAATAATCCTTCCAAAAGGTCAAAGCCATACAGGTGCTTATATTCCATTCACATTTCATTTGTAATGTTTTAGCTATTGTGTTGTTGTATCACTAAGAACCCCTTTTACTTAATTTAATAAGAGTGTTTGATCCTTGATAGTATTTCTTTTGAGCCTAGCTAGTTGCTATTTTACCTTTCTTCAGGTGTAGCTTGAATCACGAGTTAGAACTCTTAAATTTGGATTTTCAGTCATTTGATTTGAATTAAGTGTAATACATGATTCGAATCATGAGTTGTGTGAAAAATGAGAATTGCCTCTGGAGCATTCGATTTGAATAACAAAACAAACATGATTCGGATCACAACCTCATGTCATTTGAAACTATTGTGAAAATTGATTTGGATCAACCGATTCCATGAAGCTATATTTGGGCTCTGCTTAAATTGATTTGAATCATAGTTTTCACTTGATCTGAATCAAAGCTTCACAAGACCCATTTTACATCCTTGGTTTAAATAGTTATTTCTTTGATGAAAGTTACAAGTGAGTGAAACATATGGGAGAAACCCATAGAGACAAAGAGTAATTTTGTCTTCTCTTCTTAGTGTGTTTATACCCATCACTGGGAATCTTTTTCTTCTTCTCTAGGACAACTTCTTGATTATGAAGTCATGTCAGATTCGTTCTCTTTTTTGTTGCATCTTGTTTATGTGTAATTTATTATTGTGTTGAGTTAATTAGAGAGAGGGGGTTGATTAATATTGTCATGTTGTTTATGATTAATCAATCTCTTGATAACAATCAAAGCCAAGACCCATTTACCCACAAATTTGAGAAAACTTTGTGTGCGTGTGTGTTCTTCATTCACAGTCATCTAATCCCTTGGCTAATGCCTAGTGCTTTTAGACTATTTATAAGATAATTTGGCAATTCATCGTCTTCATCCTTAGTGTTTTTCCATTGTTGAGGACCTTCATCTCTAAAGATTGAGTGTTGAGGAATACTAGTGGTACTTTAGGGTATCTAATATTTTTGTGTGAAGTTTGATGTGTGTTATAGGTGCATATATCATTTTTTGAATGCAATTTGGCATTTGTTGTTATTCATCAAAAAGAGAGTTTCATTATTTTTCAAGGAAGACTTTAGCGAGATCAAGTATCAATTGTCTATAAGGAGAAGATGGATGTTGTCCATCTTTGGTGAAGTTGGAGAAAAATTGCTCAGAGACAAAGTTGGGAGTTTTCCAATCAACACTTACTTAATGACAATCGCTTAGACAAGAGATCGGTAGAATCAGATGGATTGCCACATATGAATACTTGAAGCAAGTTATTGTCGATAGTAAGGTTATTGGATCAAGATCTTTTAGAGATCTTGTTTTTGTTAGCAGTTGAGTGTCTGCATCAACAAAGGGAACTATTATTTTATAGTTCATTGTAACCAAAATGCTTCTAATCAAACTTATCAAAATAGTGAAAGATTGTGATTATTTTTCAATGGTTTTCAACACCATTGAAGATATGGTTTTTCGGAGACATTTTTCCCACTTTAGAGTCGTCCACCTCAAGACCCATCAGGGCGCATCATTTGTATTGGGTATCTTAGATCGCTCCATTTTGTTCAAGTTTATTTGAAACTGGGGTGTCATATTCAAGCTACATCAGTGGAGTGGACGATACATTTCGCAAAAGAGGCGTAAACTTGGTCGGGTCACTTTTTGAAAAGGATGGCAAAGTTCACTAAATTGACGAGGCTTGAGAGAAAATCAAATATGAAGAAGTCAAAGAAAGAACCAATTTTAGATTTAAGCATTGATAATTCGCTTGGTGCCTTTTAGAATGTAATCGAACAATTTTTTCAATGTATTGTCGTGCACAATATAAATTCTATATGATTCAATACATATATCTATTCAACATTTTACCGCTGTTTACTTTTACCGATTTAACTTTTTTATGTTACTATGGTACTGATTCTGCTAAAATATAATATGTTTATAATTTTGCGTAATTCGAATATGCATATCTGAAATAACCTTCATTTTAAAAAAAAACAGGGATTATTTCAAATGTGTCCAAAAACTTTCATTTGGTATTTTCGGATATGCATCTCCGAACCTATTCGATAAAAGACTAAAATATGATGAGTTCGAATATACATATTCGAATTAAAGGGGTATTATGGGAATTTTACTAAAGACCCCTAAACTCATAAGGGTGCATTAAAAAAGCCTAAATTTTTTTGGAAAAATATGTAATTTGTGCAAATAATGTTTAAAGAGCAATCCCTAATATCCGGGATCTGATTTGAGCTTTAGTATTTTAGATTTGTAAGCATTGTTTAGTTTTCTTGGGATTAAGAGCAACTGAGTTTTAGAGGTTTTAACTTGTCACCTCCAAGTTGAAACTAGCATCCCCATATTGCATGCTTTTCGTATTATATCCTTGTCTAAAATTATTATTTTTTAAAAAGTAAGAGTTTTTATCGAAAATTTTAAAATTATATCTGAAATTTCAAAATTTCTGATAAAAAGTCATAATTATACCCTACTAAAACAGATTTTTTGTTGTCAAAATTTTGAGAAATAAAACCCTAGATTTTATTTTGTCAAGTACGTTATAACTAAGGTTCCGCAGGTTCCAAAGCAGCATATAAGATAGCAGATTTGTAAAACTGTCTACACAACTTGTATAAAACATATACGAATGAGCTGCTTTATCCATCTCATGCTCGATAAGATCACTTCCGCAAACCACACTTACAATGAGCCAGGTGAGAGACTTCATACAAATGAATCTTCTACCAAATTTAGAACTGCACAATCAAATAAACTTGTTTGCAAAAACCAGAGCACTGATTTCCAATCTAATTCTAAATCACAAATAATATGCATCATCCCTCTTTTCAGTTGATATGCATTATCATATGCAGTAAGTGAAGGTAGACTGAAAATTCTCAGCAAAAACATATTTTAACTTATAAGACCTTATCTCAATGTACACTGATATGTTCTGCTAACAGAGTTACCAATGAGGCTTTGCAGTCAAGAACCGAACATAATTTTCTAATAAGTATTGAGATATGATCTGGATCTCTCCTGCTATTGTCCTTGTTCTGTAATTCGGAGAGTTCTTGCATGTGTTCTTAATAAAACACCAGGTTTCTATCACAAAAATATGGTTGATAAACAAAACCGTGTAATAATAATATGGTGCTGTGCACCCAAGTAAGCATGAAGCCATGGACTTCCAAATATTACATGTACATACTCTGATTGTATTGTGTACATATTTAAACAAAAATATATTATATGATTCCTACAAAAAAAACATGCAAATATCAAACTATAGCCATCGGTACAAGTATTTATTTGACTTCATGAGAATACAATATGTCAGTGTACTTCCAACCAAGAAAAGTCTGACTAAACATGATTTAATGACGTGCAATCGACCATACTAATGCTTTTTTCATCATCATTCAAGAAATGGAAGAAATCACGCAGTGGCAGCAGCAGCGGAGGCTTTTTTAGCTTCATAGTCTTTAACAGCTGCTTTTATAGCATCCTCAGCAAGCATGCTGCAGTGAAGCTTAACTGGTGGGAGTGAAAGATGCTTTGCAATCTCACTGCAGAACATTCACTATGTGTCAATTTAAAACTAACAAGACCAAAATATTATTCATGGAAAAATTGCTTAAGGTAAAATTATCATCTAGTAAGAATAAATCAGAGATAAGCACAGCGGAAAAAGTAAAAGATCCAAAACATAATAACAGCAAAAGATGCAAATGTTCTTAAGAAGCAATATATCCATAATTCATTAACTAGTCATCATAAAAAAGGAGATAAGAACAAGAAGAATAAGAAAGATGATATACAATGTCACAGCAGGACATTATTTATGTGTCACTTCAAAAACTGGCAGGACCAAAACTATTAATCATGGAAGCAAGCATTGCTTAAGCTAGAATCATCTATAAAGATTAAATCCTAGAGATGGGCACATAGCACAAACCAAAAGGTCCAAAACATAACAGCAAAGATGCAAATATTCTTAAGCAATGCTTTGCAATCTCACTGCAGGACATTAATCACGTGTCACTTCAAAAACTAACAGGACCAAAACAATTAATCATGGAGGCATTGCTTAAGCTAGAATCACCTTGTAACTTGTAAGATTAAATTCAAGAGACTGGCAGGATTCTGAATACAATACAATTTTGAATGGAAAAGACCCAAAGCACAACAACAAAATATCATTCATTAACTTGTTCTCATCAATACATACAACAACAACAACAACAACCACGATAACCAACCCTTATCCCACTAAGTAGGGTCGGCTACATGGATCAACTTTCACCATTCTATGTTTCTATCCAATCGTTACTTGACACTAATCTTCCAACACCAACCATTAACAACCCAAATATTCTACAAACAACCAGTATCCTTGCTAGCTGAAGGTGAAGAATTACAAAAGTCTAGAACTTTAAATTTTAAATTTGCAGAAAAGGGAAAAGTGAAAGGGAAAAATTGAATAAAACTTGCGATAACCCAGAATTGTTTCTATGCTAATTATGGCAACATACTAGTATTTTGTTACTTTTATGAATACCCAACCTTCTCAAGGGTATAACTATTCTTCATCCAATATCAGATACAAAAAATATCAATAAATAAATAAATCAATAATACAAGTTGATTCCAGAACCAAAACACAAACTTGCAACAAAAGTTTAAAGAAATTAAAATTCGGGAACTTACGTGTTCTTAATGGTCAAAACCTCTTCCATTTGCTTTCCCTTAACCCATTCAGTAGCTGCAAACCAAGAATTAGAATCATAATAATTAATTAATAACAATTAACAATATCATAGTCGCAATCATCAAATTCCAGGAGAATGAACAAACAATTAGATTAAAAAAAATTAAAATAAAAATTCAAACACCACAATAGGAACAAACCCTAAACCCTAAATAAAAAACCAATTTTTCCGTTTCCTCTCACAAAACCAACACAAACAAAACAACCTACCGACGGATGAGGAAGCAATGGCGGACCCGCATCCAAAGGTTTTAAAGCGAGCATCGACGATTTTTCCGGTGACCTCATCAACCTTAATCTGGAGCTTCATAACATCACCACACGCGGGTGCTCCGACAAGACCGGTACCAACCGTCGGGTCGTTCTTGTCGAAGGATCCAACATTCCGGGGATTGTCGTAATGATCCACCACCCTCTCGTGGTAGAATCGTGGAAGAACCCTAACGGCGGGACTTGGCGCTTCAAACGACGCCGTTCCCACGAGTCTCTTTGCGCATGCTGCGATTCTTAGCATTTTTTCTTTTCCGTTTTTTTTTTTTGGGGGGTTGGAATATTGTTGTGAAAATGTAAATGATAAGTATTGGGAGAAGAAGAAAATAAAAAATAGGATATTATTTTGTTTAAGGCGGTTTTGCTTAGCTACGTGGCAAGATAGATGAACTCTCCTAAATCCTTGGAAACTTTGAAGCCCAAACATTTATTTAATTTCGAAAATAAAAATAATTGAAATATATTTCTTAAATCCACCCCGTAGATTACTAACCCATCTCAATGTTATACTCCCTTGGTTTTTTATAAATGTGGTTTTATTAAAAAACTCTTCAACCAAAATAATGAATGTTTGGGTTATTTTTTCTATTATATCCTCATTTATTTTTTCTTTTTAAATAAATTCAATCAAACATTCTCTTTTTTTTTAATAATTAATTGAGAAAATAATTAATTTTATGGAAAATGTGAAGTGGAGTTATTGAGAAAGTAAGTGTATAATTGACAAATTATAACATTAAATTATAAAACGACACTTAAATAGAAACAAAAAATTTCTTCTAAAACGACACTTAAAAAGAAACGGAAGAAATATATTTTTTAAATAAAAATCATGTTGATTAATTTCTTTTACTATTTTAATTAAATCTCTAACCCGTGCGATGCGATGTATCGGTCCTAAGTATTTGTAATAAATAATTTATAGTAATAAGTTATTTATATATATATATATATTTTAAAAGCAATAGAAAAATAAATATTTGATAAAATATAATAAAAAATAAGAAAAAATTGAATGATATATTTTAAATAATGTATAGATCAAAAAATTGCGTTTCATAAAAATAATTATAAAGCACAAAAAATATTAACAAAGATATTTAATGTTTTTATTAATAATGTTAATAAATTCCAATTAAAAATAATAAATACTTTAATATTATAAAAATTTATTGAATTAAAATTTAATTAATTTAAATTGAAGGGTTAAAAGTCATTAAATCAGACTAAAATATTAATATTAAAAATAAATTATATTACATTAATAGAGTTAATTAGTGGTGTAATACATGTTTTTTAATTGTATATTTTCTTGAAAATTAACAATAAAAAAATCAATTAATGATATACTTACAAAAATCAAAATTTAAAACAAAAAATATAATAATATATTATGTAATATATTTTAAATAATATATCCTTTTAATATTAAAATATAGTAATATTGAAAAAAATTATTTAGCCAAAAATATTAAATTTGTTTAAGTTTTTTTTAAAACACAAAATTTGGAAATGATTACTCTTAGAAAATTCTTAAAATAAATAATATAATAATAAATTGAGTAATATATATTTTAAATAATGTCCTTTTAACACCTAAATTTATTAATATTGAAAAAATAAAAAATTCTTTCTTATTAATAACAAATATTAAAACATCAGTTTGGGCTATCAATTTAAAATAATTTAAATCAAAATATTAAATTAGACAATAATATGTTCTTTTAGTAATAAAAAAAAAATTAACTTGACAACTATCAGAATCTATATATTTTAAATTATGTAGTCTTGAAAAAATAAAAAAATTCACGTTCTATAAAAATGATTATGTATTCCTAAAAAAACACTGAATTTGGTTAATTTTTTTTGGAAAAATATCAAATTTAAAATAAACAATATAATAATATATTTTAAATAATATATCCTTTTAATATTGAATAATAAATTTTATGAAGAATAATAAACTTAAATTTAGATTTTTTATTCGTATTCTATAAAAATGATTATGTAGCATAGAAACATATTAAATTTGGTTAATTTTTTTAGAATACAAAATAACTATTAATAGCACTATTAAATTTTGCTAATAATAATGCTAATAATCTATATACTTACCATATAAACTAATTTCAAAATCTTCATCAAAATTAACGTCTACTAAATGAATTTTGATTATTAACTGATTTATGCATTATTAGCAATATATATATATATATATATATATATATATATATATATATATATATATATATATATATATATATATATATATATATATATATATATATATATATATATATATAGGGAGCGTATCCGGTGAGAACTGATATCTATTGTAAGAAACGAGAACTAATGATATGAGCCATCAAATTTAATTAACGAATAGGATTTATTTGTTTTATATGGAGATCTCCTTATTGAATTTCCTTTCTACTATGTTTAAGATTACAAATTCTATAATAAAAAAATCTTACCATAAATATTTTTCATTTGTTATTCTAATACTTAATATGAATTAAAGCCTAAATTTTTTCTATTTATTTATTTGAAAAAAGTAAATAAAGGATTTACATTTTTAATTTTCCAACATCAACTAAGCGCCACAATTAGTAAAATATTGTTAAATAATATTCTAACTTGCAAATAAATAAATAAACCAAACTAAAATATAGATCATAATTTCATACTATCTAATATTTTTAATCAAATTAAAATATAGATAACAATTTCAAATTCTCTAATATTTTTATTCAAAATAAAATATAGGCAATAAATCAATAATATGATTTTATTTAAAATAGTCAAAATAGTAGAACTTTCAAAAGTAAAAAAAAAAAGTTAAAATATAGTTAATAATTTGTAATGCTTAGATATTTTTATTCAAATGAATATATTGGTGATAAATCAATAATGTGTTTTTATTTTAAAATAGTCACAATAGTAGAACATTCAAAAATAAAAAGTTGATTTTATTTTTCATATATTTATTTATACTATAAAATATAGATCAATATATTTGAACATTCAACTTATTTTCATCAAAATAAATTATAGATCAATATAGTTATAATCATGTAATAAATAAAATTATATGAATTATAAAGTATAAATTAAAGAACTATATTAATTTTAAAGTATAAAAAATATTATAAATAAAGTAAACTTTTTATTTTAAATATTTTACCATTGTGACCGTTTTAAATATAAACACATTATTGATTTATTACCAATATATTTTCATTTGGTTCAAAATATTAGAGAATGTGAAATTATTATATTTTAATTTGCTTGATTTATTTATCTGCAAGTTAGGAGATTTTTTATTTTTACAAGCTTTATTATTGTGACCATTTTAAATAAAAATAAATTAATTATTTATTACTTGTATTTTAATTTGATTAAAACATTCCATAATGTGAAATTATTATTATCTATATTTTAGTTTGATTTATTTATTTATTTGAAAGTTAGGATATTATTTATTTTTATAAATTTCTATATTTCGGAAAATTTTAAATAAATTCTACCATTTTAACAATATTATAATAGTTGAGGTGCATATGGGATGTTGGAAAATTAGAAATTCAAATCCTGTTATTGATTTAATTTTGTCAACAACAAAAAAAAATAGAAAAATAATAGTCTTTAATTTATTCTAAATATATTAGAATAACAAATAGAAAATTATTTATGGTAAGATTATATTATTATAGAATTTGTAAATCTTTAAGCATAGTAGAAAAGAATTCAATAAGGTGATCTATCTATAGAATAAATAAATCTTGAGCGTTAATTAAATCAGACGATTGATATCGTTAGTTCTCGTTTCTCACAATAGTTATCAGTTCTCACCGGATACGCTCCCTAAATATATATATATATATATATATATATATATATATATATATATATATATATATATATATATATATATATATATATATATATATATATATATATATATATATATATATATATATATAAGGAGGGTTATATTTACTCCAAGAGTAAGTGTTAAAGACTTACTCCAAATCTTAACCCTTGATTTTCATTAATCTAACGACTTTAATTGATTGATTACATAGAAAAATATTTCCAAAATAAGTAGATTAAATGATCAATTAAAACCGTTAGATTAATAAAAATCAAAGGTTAAGATTTGGAGTAAGTCTTTAACACTTACTCTTGGAGTAAATATATCCCTCCTCATATATATATATATATATATATATATATATATATATATATATATATATATATATATATATATATATATATATATATATATATATATATATATATATATATATATATATATATATATATATATATATATATATATATATATCATATGAGAATGTCTTTTTTTATATGAAAATGTGAGAATGAATCTGAACCATTGGATTTTAAAATAAATGGTGGAGATTATGTGTGAATATTTTTTTTATCTCTCCTCCCTCATTAAAATAAAAGATTGAAGAGAGATAAAAAAATATTCACACATAATCTCCACCATTTATTTTAAAATTCAATGGTTCAGATTCATTCTCACATTCTCATATAAAAAAAACATTCTCATATGATATGCCATATATATATATATATATATATATATATATATATATATATATATATATATATATATATATATATATATATATATATATATATATATATATATATATATATTTTCGATAACACTATATTACAACGCTCATTTACTTAACCGTAGTAATATCTCATTTTTGACGCGCATGATTATTTTTATTAAAAAACTTTGCATCACAATTCCTAAAAACAATCGAGGTCATAGAATTTGGGTAATAAGTTTCAAATCTCAACCATCAATATTTTTTATTTTTTCAATAAAAATAAGCGTATGTCTCTTAACATTTATTGTTATTTAAAAATTGAAAGTATAATAACTATAGTTGTTACATTCAACCGTAATTATATGTTCCCTATTTCACTATGGTTGTTGATTGCAACCGTTGTGAAATTTTTTTCTACAAAATTAAAACATAACAGGTTCTTTATTTCATTCATAACACATAAGGGTGCCATAGCGAACGAGACAACAACGATAGCAAAATCTCCATCATCTTCATTCATTTATGGGAACAAATATTATTTCTTGGTCTCTTCATCCTCTTCGAAGTACGGTATATTACCTTTTTGTGTTTGTTGCTCATTATTGATTGTTCATTTCTTAGTCTCTCTTACGCGTTTTGGTGTGATTTTCCTTTATATGGTGATTTTATTCTGATTTTTTGTTAGGTTTTATTCAAATTTTATGATGTTTACTTTGTTAGAAAGCTACGTGTTATTGTCACGTGTCATGTTATGACTCTGTGATGTTTTTAAAATTAGAAAGCTAAGTTTGTTTTTTCTTGTTTTGGTGTTATATCTCTATTGTAAATGAAGAAATAAGTGTGGTTATGAATATGCTTTAGGTTTTGGTATTATTTTGTTGTGATGGATATGCATATGCATATACATAACCATATTAGTATGTTGTGTGTGTAGCATTAGTGTGTCATTCACATTAGTCTTTTGATATAAACTTCAGAATTTGTTATGGATCGTAGTTGGATTAAAGTTGATAGATTAGGCCCGGTGTATGAAAAATGAGTTATTGAATTCTTTGAATTTGCCGAACAAAATCTTCCCGACAATAATGGTGTCTTTTGTTGTCTCTATGTTAATTGCGGGAATATAAAAAAAATGGTCAAAGGAAGAAATATTACATCACCTATGTTGTGATGGAATGTGTTAAAATTTTACAACATGGACGTAGCATGGAGAAGTGGATAAAAATTGAAATGTGACGTCACAGATGGATGAAGTTGATGAAAGATATGGATGATCGACTAAAATATAGAGAATCGTCTGATATGAAAGCCCATATTTATGATACTTTATGTAGTGATAAAGATGCCCCTTTATATAAGAGGTGCACAAGTTTTACAAAATTATCTGTGTTGTTAAAATTGTTTAATCTGAAGGCAAAAAGTGGATGGTCGGATAAAAGTTTCACATAATTGCTTGATTCGTTGAAACAAATACTACTGTAGATAACAAGTTGGACAAGACAAAAGAGTGGTGGAATTTAGATGATGATGTATGGTCAAAACCTCTACAAATATTATCATTGGATGAAGATTAAGTGGGGCACGTTGGTATTATCTGTTCCACGTGATTGCAAAAAGGTGTCTGTTGACTCACATTGAGTATTGTGGTAGTACGAAGCTTTATAACATCAGCACTACAAAAAATGACAATTTCCATCATTCCAACTTTGGGATGAATCACTGACCAAGATATACCGCTACCCTTAGCGATAGTAGGAATGAAGCCAAACTGCATGCACTAACATTAGCACCTCAACTTAAAAGCTTTTGTTATCAGTGTGCCTCGTGACTCTTAAAAAGTGATTACTGACCACTGACCTTTGTGATCATTAGATCAAATCCAAACAGAGGAAGGTGGTAATGAGGGAAATGAGAAGACTGCATATTTTGAAGTATCAAATCTAGTTTTATTTCAAATGAGAAATTCGTTTTAACTAAAAAGCACATAAATTTTTAGGGCCACAAAATCAATACCTGTAAAACATAATATGTTAAATTTACACACGACCAAAAGATTGTATATAGTTGAGGTGCTAATGTAAGTGCATCCAGTTTGGCTTCATTTTCACTACCTCTAACGGTAACGCTATATATTGGTCAGTGATTCATCCCAACATGGGAAATTTTTTTAGGAAGGGACATGAGTACGAAAGACAATTTATTATTCAGTGGGTGGTGGAGTGATATTTTTAGGTGTCGTGTGTAAAATTAAGAGATTAAGTTTTACGGGTATTGACTTTGTGAGCCTTAAAAATTTAGGAATTTTCTAGTTAAAATGGAATCGATAATCATGCACTTTGATTGTCGACTCCTCAATCTGACTTTTAGCCCATTAACTTGATATTTTCACCAAATCGGCGACTGTTACGAGTTTTAAAACATCAATAAATAAAGAGAGAGAATTGAGAAATTGGGAACAAAGTTAATTGAGAATAATAATGAGAAAGAAAAAAGGCAACGGCACTTAAAAAGTTGTTAATTAAAAAAGTTAATGTGCTGAAACGAAAAATGGAGAGGTGACAATAATAATAGATAGGTTTCCAATAAGGTCTATCACAATGACCAAGGGGGTTGTTTATTAAAAACTTAATGTTATAAAATATTTTATAACATTATAAAAAATATTTTATGAATTTGTTTGGTGTCAGTTCCAATCAAGATGGTTGAAGTTTGAAAATAAACTAGATGCACCAAACCATATTAAAAAGCTGGAACCGTAGACAATTCCTAGTTATAAAACACGTCGATTTATAAAAAACTAGAATCATACACAATTTTGATTCATAAAACACAGATTAATTTGCATTTGTCGTACATGGAGAGAGATGTGAGTTGATTTATGTGATGTTACTATGTGAAAACAAGAAATAGAGGGAAAAAAAAGGCCATGTTACTATGTGAAAACAAGAAATAGAAAAAATAGGCGAGAGCTTTTATTTCTCTCAGTTATTAATAAACATGTTTACTTTTAAAAAAATTAACCAATCACAAGAAAGTGTGTTGAAATATGGTTTAAGATTTAGGGTTTAACAACATACCATGTTTTCTCTTGACTATAAGTAATTTGACGATGACTTTGGAGGATGGCCTGATCATGACCTGGAAGTTGTCGAAATTTGTAAGATGTTGAAGGAGAATATGTCGAATGAGTTAGACTTAGCAGTTATTTTGTTTTGAATATTTGCTGAGTCAGTTAGTTAGAGTTGGCTTGGTGAATAAGCAAACTCAGCTATAAATAGGGAGGTACCCTATTATTATAAATATAACGAGAAATTGAGAAATAGAAGGTAGAGAGTTACTCTGCAGATTTAACAATTTCTTCTTCTTCTTCCTTTATCCCTCTCCAAAACCCTAATTATCTCATTTTCTTTTATTTTATCATTATTTTGTGCAGCAAAAACATCTTGCAACTAAGGTGTGGTTAAATCACTTAAGTAAAGAGTGAAAAACCAGAGGCGTAATCAATCAGAAAGATTGATTCTTGTTCATCAAGATTGATTCTGATTATCTCTAAGAATCGGGGTTAATTCCAACATCTGGTATCTAGAGCACCGACTATGTGATTCTTGGGAAGCATAATGCGATGAATCATCTGAACATTCATTTTCCAACAAATCTCCCAATTCTGAAAGATAAGAATAATGAGAATTGGTGTAAGCACATGAATGTTGTCTTTTGATATTAAAATCTTTGGGATCTTGTGAAGAATGGAGTAACACCAATCATAGAGATGCTAGGGATGAACAAAAGGCTGCACACAAAGTTTGAGGAGGAAAGATTATAAAGCTCTGTTTATAATCCACCAATGCGTTAATCCAGACAACTTTGAGAAAGTTGTGTAAGTACGAAGAGTGCGCCTAAGAGGGGGTAAATTAGGACTTTGAAAAATTATCCGGTTTTTAGAATACTTGTTCTTATTCTTCTGGTTGGGTGCAAGAGTTTATACATATGTTTCTTTCTTTTCTGGTTTATGATTTGTGATGAAGCGGTAAATGCGGAAAAGTAAAGAACACAATGAAGTATATTGGTTCCCCTCACAATCCGAGAGTACTCCAGTCCCCTTTCAACATGGAAGAGATTTTACTATAGTTTGTGACTTACACAAGACAAACCAAACACCAAGAACAATCCTCTTGGATTTTCACTAAGTACACTAAGATAACAATCCTCTCTTAATGACTCACAACAAGATTTCAACCACCAAGAACAATCCTCTTGGATTTACTAACTTGATTATGAGAACAATCCTCTCACTAATCAACAACCCTTGCTTCCAACAATCCTGGATAGCAAGTCAATAATAACAAAATATATTTGAGTAGAAATGTTGATAAACATATATCCATCACTAGGATTAATCTTCTCTTTCAAGCAAGACAATTTTCTCAATGGTATACAAGTGTTCAATGAAGGATATGAAATTTATGATAATTTTTAATGAAAATTAAGTGTAAAAAGTTTCACTAAAAATTGATATGAAAACACTTGTAATTTTGAAAGATTAAATGAATTTAATTTGTCTTAATTGTAGATGAAAGAGGTGAATTGTAATTTGAAATTTAATGTATTTATAAGAGCATAACACCTTTATGAACTATGGTGAATTCATGAAAAAATGTCAATTTAAAATGAAAAGGTTTCATGAAGAGTGCATGAAAAGGTGTTAAAAAGTTGTTTTTTTTTTTTTAAAATTCGTACAACACTTTTTAAGTCGGTTCAACGGATACCTGACTTAAAAAGTTCGCATCAATTTTGAATTTCAAATAATTATTTAAATTTCAAACAACATCAGGTTTTGTTAAGTCAGTTAAACAGACCCGACTTAACAAGTGCTGACAACATTTTAAAAAAAAGTTTCATTTTATTTTATTTTTTATTTTATGCATTTAAACAAAGATTTTTATGCATGATAATTTGTCTAATTATTTGAACCAACCTAATGCAACATCTATTGATTTATCCTAGTCAATAAATTATGTTTAAAAGTTATTTAACATGGTTCAAACATGAAAAATAATATATTTGAAAGTGATTTAAAATGGTTCAAACATGAGAAATAAATTTTACAATACATGATAAAAAACATTTTATGCATTTGAGTCAA
Organism: Vicia villosa; assembly: GCF_029867415.1. Taxonomy (NCBI): domain Eukaryota; kingdom Viridiplantae; phylum Streptophyta; class Magnoliopsida; order Fabales; family Fabaceae; genus Vicia; species Vicia villosa. The sequence goes on from NC_081182.1 coordinate 67,659,765, forward strand.
ATATTGTTATGCATGATAATTTAAGAATTTTAACATAAATGACTTATGCATGCAAGTGAATTATGAAAAATATTGAGCACTAATTTATCATATGAATTACATGCTTATACCTCAATAAATCAAGATCAATGCTAGTCTTCAAAATATAATTATTGAATTCTTTGATGCTAGCTTTTACACATGATGAATCTTGAGTACTTGATTTGATTAAATGCACTTGAGGCTTTTTCCATACTTTTGCCATGAACATTTGATTATTACTTTGTCTTCATCAAAACAAAATAGATGGAGAGTCTTGACTTCACAAGTTGGTGATGTATACTCAACAAATAAATCATGAGACATCCTGGAAAAATCTTTTGGAGGTGTAGAGAAGGTGAAAGAGGTGGGGTTACAAACTTAAAAAAAGAACGTATGAATTGCTTCAAATGGAAAAAACTGAAAGCGTGGAGGATTTCTTCACTAGGTTCATGAAACTAGTGAATCAAATCAAGATGTATGGAGAAGTGTTGACATCAAGATCAGTTGTTGGAAAGATCTTGAGGTCATTGGCTCCAAAAATTTGATCATATGGTTGTAGCCATAGAAGAATCGAAAAATTTGTCCAGTGAGACAAAACAAGAGCTTCAAGGACACTTGAATCTCATGAGCAAAGGATGACGGAAAGATATATAATTAAGTAGAAAAGTGATGTAGCTATGCAGGCCCAATCAACAAAAGCAAATAAGAGATGTTGTTGATGGTCACAACAAGATATGAAGAAAGATTCAAGGACCAATGGTACTTGGACTCAGGATGCTCATCTCACATGAATGGAAGGAAATATTGGTTTGTCAACATGAGTCCCTCGAGGAATAATAGGGTGAAATTTGCAAATGTCAATACCCTAACACCTGAACATGTTAGTGATGTTCTAATTATGAGGGAAGATGGCAAAAGTTCAATTTATTTTCAATTTATTATACATACCAGGCATGAAAAGTAATTTGCTCAGCATATGTCAACTGATTGAGAAGAATTACAAAGTACTGATCAAAGATAAGATGATGAGAGTTATCGACTCTGGTGGTAGGTTAATCTTGAAGGAACATATGTCTCAGAATAAAACCTTTAAGATTGAACTAATACGATATAGCACAAGTTTCTGGCAACTACATCTATCAGGGATAAACGGATATGGCACTACAGACTTGGCCATCTTAACTTCAAAGACATCAGAGATATGAAGAGAATAAATATGGTTTCAGGATTACCAAAAATCGAAATTTTAAATGAAGTGTGGGAAGAATGTGTGCAGGCAAAGAAACATAAGAATAACTACAATAAAGATGCAAGAAGCAAGTTAAAGGTAATCCTTGAAGTGATATACTCTGATGTGTGTGGTCCTATCCAGGTGGATTCGATAGGAGGTAACAAATACTTTGCCACATTCATAGATGATTTCAGTCGAAAATTATGGACTTGCCTGATCAAGAAGAAAAGTGATGTGATCAAGGTATTCACAAAGTTTAAATCTATAGTGGAAAGACAAAGTGGTTGAAAACCCAAGACTTTGAGAATTAATGGTGGTGGAGAATATGTGTCGAAAGATTTCAATACATTATGTGAGAAAGAAGGGATTATGCGTGAGGTGGTTAGAAAAATATGAAAACAGTGACCTAAATGCGGTTTATGTGTTGTGGAAAAAATGTGCAAAATAGCGACCTAACTTTGGTCTGTGTGATATTTGAAACTTATATGGAAAATTAGGTACAAAAAATTACAAGTTCAAATAGGAAAAACAGCTATTATACGCTTAAAAGCAGAAAACATATTACATTGGGCAAAGTGGAAAACCGATGTAAAAACTATATATTACATCGGGCAAAGTGGAAAACCGATGTAAAAACTATTAATTACATCGAGCGGATATGAAAACCGATATAAAATATGGCGTATATATTTTTTTATAAAAAATTGCATTATTTTTCACATCAGACATTTGAATTCAACCGATGTGGTATGTTAATTTTTCACATCGGACCTTGACCCGATGTAAAATGTCTCTGACTTATTACATCGTCTAGCTTTACATATGTAAAAAATACTTTCTGCATTAGTGTGTATATATATAAATTATTTATTAAATATTAAAACTTTAATATATATATATATATATATATATATATATATATATATATATATATATATATATAATGTGCTATTAAGATTATCAATTTAAAACAATATTTATTTACGTATATCATATAACACTTGGTTAGTAAAAGAAATAAATGCCACAAATTGTAGTTTTTTATGTATGTACATTTAACGGTTGAAACTGTTAGCGATAAAAAATGAATTGCCATCCGTTTGTTCATTCACGTCACATAATGGCAAGAAATAAGTTACTGTGATATTAACCTGTTATTGAAATTGCTCATATACATGTATCAAATAAAAAACTGCTCATAAGCTTGTAAAAAGATAAATGAGTTAAAATAATGTGAGATTGGGAAGTTATGTTGTAAAGAATTTGTAACATTTTCTATCATCTTGTAATTTCTTGATGAAAGTTAATAACATCCAAAGCACATATACTTTATATCACTCATCACCTCTTTTCTCCTTTTGTAGAAGTGGATTATAAGAGTAAGTTACAAGAGATTGTTCAAAGATGTGGCTATGTAGTTCTAGCATACCAAACCATAAATGAAGGCATGCAACACGCTCTGAAGTTCAGGTCCGGTGCGACTGTGGGTGGGATAACTATCACTTCTCAAGGCACCTATGCACGGCGAAAAGACACAGAGCAAATAACTACTAGAATTAACTTTGAGTCTTTCACAGAGAAGATTAAAGGCATCAGGAAATATTTTTGTTTTTGAGGTATAAAGTTGTTAATATTCTCATTCAATAGGGTTTACTTATTTGCTAACTGTTGTTAACTAATTTGAGCATATTTTTGTTGATAATGCATTTTGAAAATTTTGATACTGAAGTCTTGCAAGATACACACACACACACACACACACACACACACACACACACACACACACACACACACACACACACACACACACACACACACACACACACACACACACACACACACACATATATATATATATATATATATATATATATATATATATATATATATATATATATATTGTTTTATGGTTACTTTACATCTGGTTGGTAAATAGTTTAGTAGGTATATATGTCCCCTCCCTTAGTTTTTATGAATCATCGAAACAGTATTGAATAAATTCAAATGTTTGGAATTTCTCTCATACAATTACAATTTTATCCAAAAGAATTTGCTCTGCCAGATGATTAATTCCAGAAAAAATGGGTGGTAGTTTCTTTAAGAAATTGATGGAATAACTTCTAATTTGTTTTGTGTATATGTGTGTGATGAGCAAAATAAATCGTGTATCATGTTGTCCTCAAGTAGTGGGTGTTTTAGTAGTAGTGTAGAAAATAGATAGATTTCTAATTCATTTGAAAATTTCAATATTTGTGTTGAATGGTTAAGTATTAAACTCTAATACATATAACATTGAATTTATTTTGTTCATTGTCTATTGATTCAATATCTAATTTATTGTTCATAGATTTGTTATTTTCTATATTGAATTGATGTTACTTGCAATTAATATCATTATACAGAAATGGACTCTTATACCCTCAAAGGGACCAATGAGACCATAAAGTGTAACAACACTAGCGACTCATTTCACTTCAAAATAAAAATCACAGTTCCTTTATGTTTTCCATATTGATGAACCAACTTCCCATCTCCTGGAGTATCTTTCAAAGCCTAGTATTTGTTTTACTTTCAGCTGGAGATCAAATTCTCATCAAGCATTCTAAAAACATGACCTCCCGTACCTGGGGTTTGGGAAGAAAATCATGTTAGGAACAAGCACAAGTGATACACAGATAGATATCATTGTTGTGTGAGCATTTTTTATTAGTTTCCTTTTTTTATTAGTTTTATATTTGATATGTAGAACTTAATTATTTTAGTTTGTGTTTTTTTAAGGTATTGCAAATGTTGGTTACCTCATAACCCGGATCACAATATGATGAAATGTGACGGGAGCTGCGACAAATGATAAAACTAAATCAAGTGTTCTATTATACAACTTTTGTAATTGCATCCGAATTACTCTTTTCCTTTAATTCATATTAATTTGTAATCACCCTTGTTGCAGTTACCATCCTTCTTGCTTAAAAATGACCGATGATGAAAAATCAAACATAATCCTTTTCTTTGCCTTAATTGTAGGAAATGCATATTATGACTTGTGGTCATTGAGTTAAATGAATATTCAACAATATAAATATTATGGTCATTTATCTCATTGACCATAAGTCATAGTATTCCTTTTCTACAATCAATTCAAAGAAAAGGATTCACTATGTTTAGTTCTTCATCAAACATTTTTAACCTAGAAGGATGGTACATGCAAGAAGGGTGATTTCAAATTAATATGAATTATAGGAAAAGAGTAATTCTGATGCAATTACAAAAGTTGTATAGTAAAACACTCAATTTAGTTTTACCATTTGTCACAGTTTCCATCATATTTCATCATATTGCGATCCGGGTTATGAGACAACCGACATTTGTAATACCTTCAAAAAAACATAAACCAAAATAATTAACTTCTACCGATTAAAAACAAAACTAATAAAAAAGGAAACTAATAAAGAAACTCACACATCAATGGTATCTGTTTGTGCTTTGATACTATCAGTAGCAGAAGCATATATCACCTATAGAAATTCGTAGGACGGACACTCTCAAGCTAACATTCGGTTTTAAAATTATGGACAAAACACTTGCTTATAATGGTTTCAGCACTATGTGTTTTTCTCTTTGTAGAGTATAAGAGCTCCTTCTTACCAATGAACTTATTGGCATAACTGATGTCTTTAGACCGGTAAAACCAGGCCACAGTTACTTGTGTATCACTTGTGCTTGTTCCCAACATGATTTTTTTCACAAACCCCACGTATGAGAGGTCATTTTTTAGAAGGCTTGATGAGAGCCTCATCTCTAGCTGAAAGTAAAATAAATACCAGGCTTCGAATTGATTCATCACCATGGAAAACATAAAGGAATTATAATTTTTATTTTGAATGTGAAACGAGCCGGAAGTGTTGTTACCTTTTATGGTTTCATTGGTCCCTCTGAGAGTATAAGAGATTTTTGTATGATGGTATAAATTGCAAGTAGCATCAATTCAATATACAAAATAACAAATCTAGAAACAATAAATTAGATGTTGAACCAATATACAATAAACAAAATCAATTCAATGTTATAAGTATTAGAATTCAATACTTAATAATTCAACACAATGATTGCAATTTGTAAATGAATAAGCAATATATCTATCTATTTTCTGTACTACTAGTAAAACAACCTTGGGTGAACAAGAATCTTGCATTGTGCCTATGTGACACTCTATATGAACTTCTCTCAGCAACGAAAGGAACACTCTTTGATCTATTGAATTCTGTGGCAACCTGCCTAAATATTAGAGCCGCCACCCTTTATTTAAAGGAAAAAGGGTAAAACTTTAAAATTAAAGAAAAATTAAGATTTTGGGTAAGTAGGTTAATTAGGCAAAGGGAAGGTGTTAGGCACCATTTGCCTCCCTTGTACTCAAGGGGACCCATTTAATCTTTAGGTTTAGGTTTTTATTATATATTATAAAAAAAATTATTAAATATTAGCCAAAAGGGCAAAACCTCAAAGGTTTTGATAAGGTCATTGTCAGATCGAGACAACAATGACCATGTCTAAGCCAAATACAACAAAGTCAAATACAGCTAAAATAAAACAAAAATATAGCAAACCTTAAAGGTTTTGCTAGGGCAATTGTCAGATCGAGACAACAATAGCCCAAATGCCAAAAGACATGTAAACGAAATTGTAATAAAAAATAAAGGCCTCAATGCATCATCATTGGCCAAAAAACAAAACTATTAAAAGGTAAAAACATTATAAAGAATTAAAATTCAGTAGAAAGTGCCTCAGATATTCATCATCGGCCAAAACAAATATTTTGTCTCATAGATTAATCATCGGCCAAAAAGGTTTGAATTTGAGATTGAGTTTGAAAAGGGATTTGCATTTGAAAGAGGGAAAGGGTTTGTCGGCCGTTGTCAGTTAATCGACAACGACATGTTAGGGTTGTTCAAGACAACCCTAAGGCAAACCCTCGGAGGGAGGAGAGTAAAAAATATAAAAAAAAGCGTCAAAAAAAATTTGTGTGTGTGAATTGTTGTAAATTGTACGTGTTTTGTGAAAGTGGGAAAAGGGGTCCCTTTTAGGGTTGCTAAGACCCCTTTTTATAGAGTTAGAAATTAGGTTAAAATCCATAAAAGGAAATAACCCATATCCAAAAGCCCAACAACCCATTTTGAAAATTAGTAAAAAAATAGGAGAAAAAGTGTGAAAATGTCACTTGTGGGATTCGAACACGTGACTTCTTACTTGCAAGCCTTATTTCTTGCCAATTGTGCTATGTTATTTATTTGAAATAAAAACCCAATTGAAAGCATATAAAAGACGAGCTAATATTTATTATTTAAAAATATATAATTAATTTAAAAATAAATTATTATATTTTTAAACAAATAAGTACAAAAATACAAAACATTGTAAATAAACCAATGAAGTTTATAAAACTCAAGTTTAAAAACAATTTTGAATTTTGAAATTAGGCCTCATATTTTATGAATAATAAGCCCAATTAAATACACACTTTTGTTTAATGTATACCCCTATCTTTTGAATTGGAAAATTTAGAGAATGGTTACTCTTTTAAAATGGGCATGCCAATCAAGATGTCAAGCCCACTAGTTTGATATACACCCCTTGTAGAATTTGTACTACGTCCCAGTTAATAAAACGTAATAGCAATAGGGCAAATTTTGGGGTATGACAAATTCTAAAACATTGTGAAGCAAAAAATCAAAATTAAAAGCAATGTGATGGTTATAAAATCATGATACATACATACAGTTATGATAATATCCTAAACGTTATAGTCTTCAACAAATAAGCATTATTATCTATTATCACATAATTTTTAATATACTGTTAAAAAATATAATTTAATCTTAATTAGAAGCAACTAGGGAATGTAATGCAGAGTTTTTAATCACTTATTCTATGTTGATGGCAACTCAAGAAAAGGAAATTAGGGAATATTACCAAAACACTTCGATCAAAGAATTAAACATTCAAAATCTGAAATTACCTTAATCAATGGAGTCTCGAAGGATACAAAGCACAACTTTCACACTGCAAAAAAAACATGCAAAAAATGGCATTTTTTGTGTGCATACTATAAAGGTTTAATTGCCATTTTTTACGTTAATGGTGTTCCTAAAAAATGTCGTAATTTCATGTGCCACTAGATTAAAATAGCGGTTCCTAAAAGACCGCCATACACACTGCCACAATATACATCATGGTGAAGTTCAAGGCTAGCTATACTGCTATAGTCGACAACAATATATAAAGCTATACTGCTATATACTTTGGTGCCATAGCAAAGTTAGGAGGAGGAAGATTGCAAGTAGTTAAGATAACAATTTTTTTTCAAGATTTGAATGATGTGTTTGAATCACTTGAGGGTTTAGGGTTCATCAACAACATTGTAAGAGAAATAAAGAATTTTGTAACACACACCAAGAGATTTCAAAGAAAGAAAATAGCTTGGTGAGAAAGAAAAATATCATTCAACCTCCGAATGATTACAACTGATGAACAACTATTTATAGTGATGTTATTAAAAACAAAAACAATTACTATTAATAGTAAGAAAATTATAGCAACAATATCTAAAAACAAAAAATTGAAAATAACATTTTCGACAATATCTAGTATTTTATTGTTATGGCACAAAGTAAGGGTGTTCATGCTTCACTAACTGAACTGAACCACAATAATATTTTGGTTCAATTCTTGAAAACCTCTTTAGTAAAAACCAGTTCATTTCTCGAGCTAGTTTCAGTTCAGTTCAAAACCTATTTAAAACCAATTTATACTTTCAAACTGATTTAGTTTAAGTTCATTGGTTTTGAACCAATTTTTAATTAAAAAGATTTATTTTTGAACTGGTTTTTAAACCGGTTTTCTGCACCTTTAAAAAAAAAAAATCAATTTTAGTATGTTTTTTGAAATGGATTAAAAACCAGTTTTTCAATGATTTTTTAAATGGGTTAATAATCATTGATAACAATTTTTGTCAAAAAAAATCATTGATAGCAACATTCATAGGAAAAAACAGAACCAAAATGCAAAAGAAAATACTCAAATAGAAGTATAACAGAAGCTAAAGGAATAGAATTTAAAATGCAATAATAAAGTTCAATCAGCATACTCAAATAGAATTCTATAATATCCTAGATTAGGAGACAAATTTAATAATTAATAAATCATAAACAAAAAAAATCACATTTTGGGTGATTAATAAAAGCATCTAACTTGTAAGATATCAAGAGATATTGATATCAACCGTGTGAGAATAATACCAAGGAGATTGTTATATATATATATATATATATATATATATATATATATATATATATATATATATATATATATATATATATATATATATATATATATATATATATATATATATATATATATATATATATATATATATAGAGAGAGAGAGAGAGAGAGAGAGAGAGAGATTTACAATTCATTACATGTTATAGTCGATGTGGGACTTATATACAAGTATAATTTAGCAAATAATTACATATTCTATCACACCCATGCAGTCGAAACAGGAGATTGACTGACGCTTAGACTGATCCATAAATCATCAAAGAGAACTTTAGGGAGATCGTTGGTGAAGATATCAGCAATTTGGTATCGGGAAGGAAAGTGAAGAACGTGGACTTGCCTGATAGGTAGATAGCACTAACATTGTCACAGTATACAAGAGTAGAATGGGAAATAGGAAAATAAAGCTCCAAGAGAAGGTTGAGGAGCGAATGTGATTCTGAAACTACATTATCAGCGTCTCAGTACTCAGCCTCTGCACTAGAACGAGAAAGCGTGAGTTGTCTCTTGGAAGACCATGAAATTAGGTTGTCACCAAGAAAAACACAATTACTTGAAGTAGATCAACGAGAGTCCAGACATCCATCCCGATCACCATCTCTGTAGGAAACAAGCTTCTCGATGGGAGAATGATATAGATGCAAACCATATTGTAAGGCGCCCTGAGCGTAACGCAAGATGCGTTTTAGTATAAGCACGTTCTCAGTGCAGGAGCATGCATGTGGAGACACATCTGCTGTACATTATATGAGATCTCATGACGGGTTAGTTTGAGATACTGCAAAACACAAGCAAGACTTAATATAATGTAAGATCATTATATCGAGTGCCGACAGAGGTACTAAGCTCTTACTTGGTGTCAACTGGAGTAGCAGAAGGTTTGCTTGAGGTCATGCATGTTAGCAAAGCAATAATGTTGTTGGTGTATGTACTCTGACTAATAAACAATCCCTCTACATGATTGGTAATTGTAATATCCAGAAAATAGCTCAGTAGTCCCAGATCCTTTATAGCAAACTCGAAAGCAAGGAGTGCCATGATAGATTTGTGTAGGTCATGAGAGGAGGTGATGAGAATGATGTCATCAACATAAAGTAAGATGTAAGCCATGTTGGAGCCACTACGGTAGATGAAGAGTGAGTGATCAGAGGTACCATGCACGAGGTGATTGCTTAAGACCATAAATTGATTTTCACAAGAGGCACACATAATATGGGTGATGAGGATCACGAAAACCCAATGGCTGATGCATATAGACTATCTCATAAAGATCACCATATAAAAATTCATTTAGGAGAACCGTGGCTAAGAAGATGATCAACTGAATCGACTGTAGTATATCTCTGTGTTTACTTCTAAGCGGTTCTCGATTATGAGATTCGAGGAGGTTGTGAGAAATGGAATTGGAAAGAGAACACAAATTTGTGGAAAGCGTAGAAATTGGAAGTTTATTTGTCTTGATTCGGTGACCTAAGGAGGTTACGAACTGGTAAATCTAAGGTTAGATTTGAAATCATGGAAATCGTATGAATTGAAAGTCGATTTCCACATACGATGCCACTATTCTGTCTGGGAAATAGAAATGGACGTAGTTGTTGAACGGTGGATCTGATCTCCTTTAGGGTGGTGCGGGATGGACCTGTATAATTAACACTCCAACGCCCAAGTCAATTCAAGATTTAAGATGAGTGTAGTGAAAAATAGAGATCAAAGATCGTACCTTGCTCTTAGCATGTGAATTGATTTTATACCTTGAGTCAAGTGGAGTGAATTTGAGATGGATTCGACCTTGGTCATTTGGGCCTTTGGCCAGTCCATAACAAGATACATTCAGGAAGTTCTTAAGATTCAATATCGTATTTGTTGGCAGCCTCCTTCTTTAAATTAGGGAAAGTTGAATAATGACGGTGCTAGTAAAAACATCGAGCGAGCTGGTTGTGGGAGTTTGATTCGCGATCACTATAGTAATCGATTATGTGCTTTTTATAAAGAGATCGATAGTTATAATATATTTTCTTCTGAGTTATGAGGAGTGTTGAAAGGGTTGCGACTAACACATATAGGGGGTTAAAGACTATAAAAATTTGTATCGACACATATAAGAGAAATAGATAATGTTTTTGTAATAAGTTTGTCTATTTGAAATAGAAGAAGAATTAACTAATGAACAACTTATTGGAAAATACCACCGTTTATATTGTTTGTGGTACCCGTCCTAATTAGAATTAAGTAATGATTTCATGACAAAAGTGGCTAATCTTAATCCCAAAATGGCTTATCATAAAAGTTCCGTACATGTGTGGGGTATGACAATTTTGGGTAAATATAGCTCATCACATAAAAAGTTTTTTTTTTATATGAAAAGAAAAAAGAGAAAGGCAAAAGAATTATTTTAAAATATCATACATCAAGTGAAATAAATATTAAAAAAGAATCATATCTTTTCAGTGCTATTACATCTTTGAATATATATTTTTATAGATATGATTTCAAATCCTTTGCTTTTTTAGTAGATCGAAGCTAACCTAAATAATAATATTATCTTCTATGCACTAACACCAAATTTTTCCTATAATTATTTGCTTTTCGACCGGTTTACGACAAAAGGTTTACTATATTCTTTCCCGCTGCATAGCAAGTTGGACTCTGATTTTTTTTTCTTCTTCTTTTTATGGTGTCTCAGTTTTTCTTTAATAAAGTTTTTTTTTTTTAACTGAGTTTAGACCTATGTTTAATATATAGATTTTTTCAAACCAACAGAAAATGTAGACTTTTTAAAATTGATATAAAGGTAAATCTTTAGTAATTTTCTTCACATATATGCATGCAATAAAAATAATAAATGAATAATAACACATTTTTTTGTTAATTTAACTATATTTAAATGAATAATAACACATTTTCTTCACATATATAGACTAAAAATAATAATTTATTATAATAAAAACAATATTAAATTATTATAAAATACCAATTAATTGATGAATACACCTTTCGGTGGCGGTACTAAAAGTAAAAACAATTAGTTAAAAAAATATTTCAAATTAAGCATAATACTTATTTGACTATATTTTAGTTTTTAAATTGACTTTTAAAATGAAAATTTTCAAATCATCTCGAACGAAATTCTAAATAATTATTCATATGTTTTTAAAATTTTTAAATTTTATATTTAATTTCTAATAATATATCCATACTAAAGTAATCTTTTAATTACTTGTTGGATTATAATTTTTTAAATAAATCTATTTTTAATAACTATTATATAAATGTATATTGTATTTAAATATCTTTTTAAAGAGAAATAAAACATAGAGGGGACACATGCCCCGTACCAACACACATAACATTTTTACTAATATATATATATATATATATATATATATATATATATATATATATATATATATATATATATATATATATATATATATATATATATATATATGCATATATAGACCGACTTATTTAACCTAGCTATTTTTAATATATATAAAAATAAAGGCCCACACATAGCATTTTTTACTAATATATATGTATATATAGACCGACTTATTTAACCTAGCTATCTATAATATAAGAAAAGTATATCTTTTTCAACAACTCCTCTGACTACGACACGTGGCTTCATGGTAGCAAGAAATTCTCTTCTTCAACTTTCAACCTGGTGCATCCATGTCACCACTCTTTTGGCTTCTCAAATGTTCATCCGTTTCTAACATGCAACAGTAGTTAATAATCCATCCCTCCAACTTCCACATGCAGCAGTTATGCAAATAAAAAGTTTCAACTGATCCACTCTCAATAATGCTACTTAGTGTGATATTTATAACATGTTTCACGTATTCCTCTTCATATCCCAACCCCCAAACTTCCCTGGTTGTGCCAACTGCTAGGAAATTATGGCCAGACCGGTGGCGAAACTCTGCGACATCAACGATACCAAAGAAGGTTTTTGTTCGAGTGCATCACAAATGGAAGGTTGTATCTAACAACATGTAGCATTTTAAGATGATCTTAGTCGACATAGCGGTAATTTACTTTGTTATTCGTATGCTGTGTTTCTGTTTATGGTTTGTTGGGCTGTGAAAATCGTTTTTGGTAATTTTGTGATTTTTTCATTATTTCATTTTGAATAAATTTTGTAAGCAGAAAACAACTTATTGAATAATCTGTCTGTTTCTGCAGGTTCCGCTAACAACATGCTCTCTACTCAACATGTTTTCCATGCTACAAATTTCGTTGATGATTTAACTGATTCTGTCGGGTAACTCCTTCTACTTCTATTTTCACATGTTTCTAATTTCATTTTTACATATTTGTTATACTCTACATGTCTGATAGAGTAGCACACTAGCATGCCTTACTGGTCAAGATTTTTAATAAATGTCTGATATCGCAATCTAAGACGCAATATTGTGATTTATGATGTAGCCTGACTGTAATGTGACAACAATTGAGGTTTCACAGTTGTGATTCTATGCAATATCGAGAAAACTTAGCAAAGAGTGTACTGGGATTATTTGAACATCAGGGGTACAGGTCAGAATCAAAGAAATCCGCACATAGATCCATTGACATTATTGGTCTTGGAACTGGACCTGAATTGGAGAAAAAGCTCAAGTATGCCGAGGATGTTTCTTCCGGAATAATTTTTGGAAGGGAGCTTGTAAATTCTCCTGCTAATGTTCTCACTCCAGGTTCATATGCCACATAAAATTGTATTTTACATGTATAAATACATGTTCGTATGGATATATGCTTCTCTAAAAATTGATATGTACTTGGTGATATTTTTTTTTCCAAGGGTGCTGGCAGAAGCAGCATCTCAGGTTGCTTCCACTACAACGATGTTTTACAAAATATTAGATGTTGAACAATGTAAGGAATTAAAAATGGGGTCCTATCTGGGTGTTGCTGCAGCCTCGATAAATCCTCCCCATTTTATCCATCCTTGTTACAAATCTCCAAGTGGTCCTGTTAATGTCAAGCTGGCTTTGGTCGGAAAAGGTTTGACTTTTGACAGCTAATTCACTAAACCATGTTTTTTTAAATCTACAAAAACTCAATAGCATAGTGATCTATCTAAAATGGGATTTTCCCCCTTGTATTATCCATGGTTACATGCATTGCTAATTTGCTAACTAATTTGCCACAATGGCATACTACTTAATTGTGTAAATACATATGTTGTTTTAACTCTTTTAAAAATTGAGAAGTGCATGAATTCCCCCCCTTCTCATTCGCTTTTATTGTTTGATAACAACTTATAATTTTTGTTCTCTTACTTTTTTAATGTTATCTGCTTGTTATTAATGGGGGCTACAACATCAAGACCGGACCTGGCTGTTTAGTTTGAACTCATGAAATTTGATATGGGTGGTTCAGCTGCAGTTTTTGGCTCAGCAAAAGCACTTGGTCCAATCAAACCTCTTGGAGTGGAGGTTAGTCACTGAAGTCCCAGTTCATGATTTCTCTTTTTGTCTATAGTATCTTTGGTCCTTTGATTTTTTTCAATTTTATCTCAAGACTTTGCATAGTGGATATATTATGTTATGTTTTGCGGTGTAATAAAAGTCTTGCATGTGCAGGTTCATTTTATAGTTGCAGCTTGTGAGAATATGATCAGTGGAACAGGTATGAGGCCCGGAGACATTCTTACGGCTTCAAATGGAAAGACTATTGAGGTGAGGGTTTACTAGGTATTTGTTTTTTAATTGTACAATAAGCTTAACTTATACTTGTATGTGTTATTGATGCATAGTATTTGATGGGTTTTTTGCTTTTGTTTCAACCATTATATTGCAATCTTTCGAACCTGTTAAATATGTATATTGGTCAGAAACATAGTCTTTGATAGAACATTATGGCGTAATTTGATCCATGTAGGTGATAACACTTAGTGGGATAAAGCTTGGTTGTTGTTGTAGTCGTTGTCGTATCATAAGGTCCAATGGATTTGTCATGCTTCTTCGTTTTCGAATATTTTATTTAAACAATTTAATGACAGAGTCATGATGGTAGAAGTGACAGTCAAATGCCGAAATTATGCCGCATTGCATGAAGAAAAGCCTATTGCATGACAGATGATACCTCATGAACTTGTGTCTTTACGTCGCAGCAACTCGACAAATTTTATTTTCTCCTATTACTTTTAATTTGTACTCCACGTTAGAGGTGCTGTGAGTTGATTTCCTAATAAATTATGCTCTATTTGCTGAATTGTTGATGCCTAATGACATATTTAGTTAGAGCATAACTTTAGAGTATTTAGATAGATATTTTGTAGGATTAGTTTGTTTTTCTAGGCGTAATATTATCTTTGCTGTCATTGGTATCTTTAATTTTTTTAAATATTTTATTTTTGATATAGAAATGAAATTATTTTGCTCTTTGAAGTGATTTAACAACTATGGTGGTTAAGCATATGCTATGCTAGACGTAGTTCATTAACATATACCTTTACATTTTAATATTAAAAGCTTTTGCATGGAACCATATTAAGTATTGCGCTGGCAAATTCCTTTTTACTGAATGAATTCATCTCAAAATACAATGTTGGCGGAAGCTTTTTGTCATGAATGCTTGCCAAATTTCACATTACTCTGAAATGCTTTTTACTCCTATGAGACAATCGATCATTGTTATTACATCTAAAGGATCGACTCTGCAGGTGATGTCGTTCTAAAAGGAACTGTAATTTGACTATTAAATGTGATCATGTATGTATCTGATTTTTTTTATTCAATGTATGTATATAGCGCACTCATCTGTCTTACAACTAAGTCATTGATTTTTATTACCAACTTGCAAGTGAGTGGTCATCTATATGATAGAAGATTTAAAAGTATCTGAGAAATACTAAAGATCTGGGACCACGTACTAGAAAACCATATTTCTGTTTTTTAAGATCATTTTCCGGAAAGATACAAAATTCCAATTCTATGGCTACTGCTACTATTCCATCTTCATACATAACTCCATATACAATTGATGCAATGTAAATAAATCCTGCAAGAATAATCATTATACACAATCGATAGCATACTGTTGTTTCATGATGCAGATTAGTATGTAGTTTATCATCACACCAATGCAACAATTACAACAAAAGAAAGTAACAATACTAATTATTGATTGAAATATTTGTATATATTAAAAGAATTATAGGCATCGATTTATTATATCTTTTAAATAAATCTCATTTTACTTTTATTATATTTTTGGAACAAATGAGCGTATCAATTTTCCTTCATATTTTCATATAAGTTTTTTGTTTTTGTTTCAACCATTACATTGCAATCTTTTGAACCTGTTAAATATGTAAATTGGATAGAAACATAGTCTTTGGTAAAACATTATGGCGTAATTTGATCCATGTAGGTGATTCCACTTAGTGGGATAAAGCTTGGTTGTTGTAGTCGTTGTCGTATCATAAGGTCCAATGGATTTGTCATGCTTCTTCATTTTCGAATATTTTATTTAAACAATTAAATGACAGAGTCATGATGGTAGAAGTGACAGTCGGATGCCGGAATTATGCCGCATTGCGTGAAGAAAAGCCTATTGCATGACAGATGATGCCTCATGAACTTGTGTCTTTACGTCGCAGCAACTCGACAAATTTTATTTTCTCCTATTACTTTTAATTTGTACTCCACGTTAGAGGTGTTGTGAGTTGATTTCCTAATAAATTATGCTCTATTTGCTGAATTGCTGATGCTTAATGACATATTTAGTTAGAGCATAACTTTAGAGTATTTAGATAGATATTTTGTAGGATTAGTTTGTTTTTCTAGGCGTAATATTATCTTTGCTGTCATTGGTATCTTTATTTTTTTTAAATATTTTATTTTTAATATGAAAATGAAATTATTTTGCTCTTTGAAGTGATTTAACAACTATGGTGGTTAAGCATATGCTATGCTAGACGTAGTTCATAAACACATACCTTTACATTTTAATATTAAAAGCTTTTGCATGGAACCATATTAAATATTACGCTGGCAAATTCCTTTTTACTGAATGAATGCATCTCAAAATACAATGTTGGCGGAAGCTTTTTGTCATGAATGCATGCAAAATTTCACATTACTATGAAATGCTCTTTACTCCTATGAGATAATCGATCATTGTTATTACATCTAAAGGATCGGCTCTGCAGGTGATGTCGTTCTCAAAGGAACTGTAATTTGACTATTAAATGTGATCATGTATCTATCTGATTGTTTTACTCAATGTATGTATATAACGCACTCATCTGTCTTACAACTAAGTCATTGATTTTTACTACCAACTTGCAAGTGAGTGATCATCTATATGGTAGAAGATTTAAAAGTATTTGATAAATACTAAAGATCTAGGACCACGTACTAGAAAACCATATTTCTGTTTTTTAAGATCATTTTCCGGAAAGATACAAAACTCCAATTCTATGGCTGTTGCTACTATTCCATCTTCATATATAACTTCATATACAATTGATGCAATGTAAATAAATCCTGCAAGAATAATCATTATACACAATCGATAGAATACTGTTGTTTCAGGATGCATATTAGTATGTAGTTTATCATCACACCTATGCAACAATTACAACAAATGAAAGTAACAATACTAATTATTGATTGAAATATTTTTATATATTAAAAGAATTATAGGCATCGATTTAGTATATCTTTTAAATAAATCTCATTTTACTTTTATTATATTTTTGGAACAAATGAGCGTATCAATTTTCCTTCATATTTTCATATAAGTTTTTTGTTTTTGTTTCAACCATTACATTGCAATCTTTCGAACCTGTTAAATATGTATATTGGATAGAAACATAGTCTTTGATAGAACATTATGGCGTAATTTGATCCATGTAGGTGATTCCACTTAGTGGGATAAAGCTTGGTTGTTGTTATAGTCGTTGTCGTATCATAAGGTCCTATGGATTTGTCATGCTTCTTCATTTTCGACAATTTTAGTTAAACAATTAAATGACAGAGTCATGATGGTAGAAGTGACTGTCGGATGCCGAAATTATGCCGCATTGCGTGGAGAAAAGCCTATTGCATGACAGATGATGCCTCATGAACTTGTGTTTTTACGTCGCAGCAACTCGACAAATTTTATTTTCTCCTATTACTTTTAATTTGTACTCCACGTTAGAGGTGCTTTGAGTTGATTTCCTAATAAATTATGCTCAATTTGCTGAATTGCTGATGCCTAATGACATATTTAGTTAGAGCATAACTTTAGAGTATTTAGATAGATATTTTGTAGGATTAGTTTGTTTTTCTAGGCGTAATATTATCTTTGCTGTCATTGGTATCTTTAATTTTTTTAAATATTTTATTTTTGATATGGAAATGAAATTATTTTGCTGATCTTTGAAGTGATTTAACAACTATGGTGGCTAAGCATATGC
This sequence comes from Vicia villosa, assembly GCF_029867415.1. NCBI lineage: Eukaryota > Viridiplantae > Streptophyta > Magnoliopsida > Fabales > Fabaceae > Vicia > Vicia villosa. The sequence goes on from NC_081182.1 coordinate 67,677,770, forward strand.
TATGCTAGACGTAGTTCATTAACACATACCTTTACATATTAATATTAAAAGCTTTTGCATGGAACCATATTAATTATTGCGCTGGCAAATTCCTTTTTACTGAATGAATTCATCTCAAAATACAATGTTGGTGGAAGCTTTTTGTCATGAATGCTTGCAAAATTTCACATTACTCTGAAATGCTCTTTACTCCTATGAGACAATCGATCATTGTTATTACATCTAAAGGATCGACTCTGCAGGTGATTTCGTTCTCAAAGGAACTGTAATTTGACTATTAAATGTGATCATGTATGTATCTGATTGTTTTATTCAATGTATGTATATAGCGCACTCATTTTCCTTACAACTAAGTCATTGATTTTTATTACCAACTTGCAAGTGAGTGGTCATCTATATGGTAGAAGATTTAAAAGTATCTGATAAATACTAAAGATCTGGGACCACGTATTAGAAAACCATATTTCTGTTTTTTAAGATCATTTTCCGGAAAGATACAAAATTCCAATTCTATGGCTACTACTACTATTCCATCTTCATACATAACTCCATATGCAATTGATGCAATGTAAATAAATCCTGCAAGAATAATCATTATACACAATCGATAGCATACTGTTGTTTCAGGATGCAGATTAGTATGTAGTTTATCATCACACCTATGCATCAATTGCAACAAATGTAAGTAACAATACTAATTATTGATTGAAATATTTTTATATATTAAAAGAATTACATTCACCGATTTATTATATCTTTTAAATAAATCTCATATTAATTTTATTATATTTTTGGAACAAATGAGCGTATCAATTTTCCTTCATATTTTCATATAAGTTTTTTGTTTTTGTTTCAACCATTACATTGTAATCTTTCGAACCTGTTAAATATGTATATTGGATAGAAACAAAGTCTTTGATAGAACATTATGGCGTAATTTGATCCATGTAGGTGATTCCACTTAGTGGGATAAAGCTTGGTTGTTGTTGTAGTTGTTGTCGTATCATCAGGGCCAATGGATTTGTCATGCTTCTTTGTTTTCGAATATTTTATTTAAATAATTGAATGACAGAGACATGATGGTAGAAGTGACAGTCGGATGCCGAAATTATGCAGCATTGCATGAAGAAAAGCCTATTGCATGATAAATGATACCTCATGAACTTGTGTTTTTACGTCGCAGCAACTCGACAAATTTTATTTTCTCCTATTACTTTTAATTTGTACTCCACGTTAGAGGTGTTGTGAGTTGATTTCTTAATAAATTATGCTCTATTTGCTGAATTGCTGATGCCTAATGACATATTTAGTTAGAGCATAACTTTAGAGTATTTAGATAGATATTTTGTAGGATTAGTTTGTTTTCTAGGCGTAACTTTATCTTTGCTGTCATTGGTATCTTTAATTTTTTTAAATATTTTATTTTTGATATGGAAATGAAATTATTTTGCTCTTTGAAGTGATTTAACAACTATGGTGGTTAAGCATATGCTATGTTAGACGTAGTTCATTAACACATACCTTTACAATTTAATATTAAAAGCTTTTGCATTCATATCAAAATACAATGTTGGCGGGAGCTTTTTGTCATGAATGCTTGCAAAATTTCACATTACTCTGAAATGCTTTTTACTCCTATGAGACAATCTATCATTGTTATTACATCTAAAGGATCGACTCTGCAGGTGATGTCGTTCTCAAAGGAACTGTAATTTGACTATTAAATGTGATCATGTATGTATCTGATTGTTTTTATTCAATGTATGTATATAGCGCACTCATCTGTCTTACAACTAAGTCATTGATTTTTATTACCAACTTGCAAGTGAGTGGTCATCTATATGGTAGAAGATTTAAAAGTATCTGATAAATACTAAAGATCTGGGACCACGTACTAGAAAACCATATTTCTATTTTTTAAGATCATTTTCCGGAAAGATACAAAATTCCAATTCTATGGCTACTGCTACTATTCCATCTTCATACATAACTCCATATACAATTGATGCAATGTAAATAAATCCTGCAAGAATAATCATTATACACAATCGATAGCATACTGTTGTTTCAGGATGTAGATTAGTATGTTGTTTATCATCACACCTATGCAACAATTGCAACAAATGAAAGTAACAATACTAAGTATTGATTGAAATATTTTTATATATTAAAAGAATTATAGGAACCGGTTTATTATATCTTTTAAATAAATCTCATTTTACTTTTATTATATTTTGGGAACAAATGAGCGTGTCAATTTTCCTTCATATTTTCATATAAATTTTATTTAATGATCCTATTTAATTTTCTTTCATATCTTCACACGGGTACGTGCGAATGCACGGGTATCCCGTTAATATTTAAAATATTGAATATTAACGGGAGTACTGAGTTATTGATTAAAATATTGAAATTAACGGGAGCACGAAGTTACTGATCAAAATTTTGAATATTTTCGAAAACATTAAGTTACTGATCCAAAATTTGAATATTAACAGAAATAACTTACTGATCAAAATAATAAATATTAAAGGGAATTTTGAATATTAACGGGAATAAATATTGAATATTAACGAAAACACGAAGTTTCTAATAAATTTTTTTGAATATTAACAGGAATAACTTACGGATCAAAATAATAAATATTAGCGGGAATAAATATTGAATATTAACGAAAACACAAAGTTACTGATATATTTTTTGAATATTAACAAAAACTTATTGATCAAAATAATAAATATTAACAGGAATACGGAGTTACTGATCATAATATTGAATATTAACGGGAGCACGAAGTTACTGATTAAAATTTTGAATATTATCAGAAACATTAAATTACTAATCCAAATTTTGAATATTAACGGGAACAAATATTTAATATTAACGGGAACACGAAGTTACTCATCAAAATACTACCTCCGTTCCTTTATATAAGAGACAATTCACTTTTTATGTTCATTCAATAATCAATGTATCTGGTAATTTATATTGACTAGATACATTAAATATTCAATGAACCTAAAAAGTGAATTGTCTCTTATTTAAAGGAACGGAGGTAGTAATAAATATTAACTGAAACACGAACTTATTGACAAAATATTGAATATTAAGTGAATTGTCTCTAATAATTGTTTTGAATATTAACAGAAACATTAAGTTACTGATAAAAAAATTCAATATTAACGGGAACAAATTTTGAATATTAACGGGAACACGAAGTTATTGATCAAAATAATGAATATTAACTGGAACACGGAGTTACTGGTCAAAATAATGAATACTAACGGGAACATGAAGCTACTGATAAAAATATTGAATATTAACGGGAACAAATTTGGAATATTAACGGGAATATAGAGTTACCGATCAAAATAATAAATATTAGCGGGAACATGAAGTTATTAATCAAAATATTGAATATTAACGGGAACATGATGTTACTGAATAAAATATTCAATATTAACGAGAACATTAATTACTAATCAAAATATTGAATATTAACGGAAATATGAAGTTATTGATCCAAATATTGAATATTAACGAGAAAATGATGTTTATTTATCAAAATATCCCAAACTTTGCCCCAACCTATTGAAAAGAAATTTCTATATTTTACACATCTGTTTTTAGGAATTTACCTCTACAATAATATCTATATTGAACAAAATAACACGGCTACAACGGGTACCCGTGCGGACGCACGGGTATCACGCTAGTTTTTAATATATATATATATATATATATATATATATATATATATATATAAAGACCGAATTATAAAGCTTCATAGTTTTTTTAATAACCTAAGTCTAAGTCTATCCTATTTAATTAAATAGACTTTTAAAAAAGTTTAACTCGGACATTTTTATTAAATAGACCTATCCTTTAATAAGTTAAGCTATAAACCCTTGTTGGTTGACCTAACCTATTCCTACTCCTACTTACAAACTAACACACTTATAAAAAAAAATCTAATTAATTAACTAATCTTACAAACTTATAACAAACTCTAACTAACCAACTAATCTAATTAACTAACTTTATATTCTATTACAAATTAGTGAAAGCTACAAATCGAACACAAAAATAATATAACTCTCATTAGAATAAACTTCCAACCAAAAAATACCATATCTTAAAATAAAATGAAGCATTAGTTAACCTTAACAACACGCATAATAGCAATATTTATATTTACTCTCCTAAAAATTAAAATTTTACACTAATCAACAATAACTAATATTATATTATGACATACATAACTCAACATCACCTAACTAAATATTTTGAGATAAATATTTATTGACAATTTCTTTATACATCCGTATACCTTTTATAGATTCGCGCTGAAAAATTCAAAATACCCGTATATTGCAGATGTGTATCTTCGAAGATATTTTTTCTTAAAAAAAAAGGTGATTTCGAATATAGATATCCGAAGACACCATTTTTTATAGAAAAAAAGGTGACTTCAAATATGCATATCCGAACTAACATTTTTTAGAAAAGGGGTGTTTTCGGAGATACATATTCGAAAATTTCAATTTTTTGTATTGGGATGTTTCAGATATATATATCCGAAATAAATCAATATTTATTAAAAAATTAAAATCAAAGTGAATTAATATAATTAATAGTATAATTAATTATATTAAATTTAAATATATTATTAAATATATTCCATTATAATCAAGATATAATAATAATATTAGCCTAATAAATATTTAAATTAATACATTATTTTTATATAAAATTAATTAAATAAAATTATTACAAAATTAAAAATTATAATTAATTAAAGAAAATTATTGAGAAAATAAATTATTTGGTTCTTCTAGATTTTAGATAATAATATATGCTATCTTTGTAAAATTAAATATAAAATATTGTATTTTTCAAAAAGAAATTTTTTCATTAAAAACAACAATTTTTAAATTTTTAAAAAGTTAAATAAATTTTTTTAAAATAATTTTTTATTTATTTATTTTCTCAATAAATGTCCTAAAGTAAATTATTAATTCCTCAACTTTTAAATAGAAACTATTTAATTAAAACGGACAAAGAAAATATTAAGACAACAATTTTAGATAATAATTAAAACGGACAAAATTAAAATTTATATAATTAATTAAAGAAAATATATAATTTAAGTAATAAATATTTAAAATAAAATTAAAATTTTTTTGAGATTTTGATTAATTCGGATACGTATATTCGAATTAATCAATATCCCAAATTTTTCATTTTTTTTTTTGGGATTTTTTTGGATATGCATATATGAAAAAACCTTGACAATTTTTTTTGGGTGTCTTCGGATATGCTTATCCGAATTAATTAAAATCCCAAATTTTTCTGAGTGTCTTTAAAGATGCATCTCCAAAGAATATTTTAGAGTTTTTCAGTGGAGGTTTTCACCCTATATGGTGTGTACAAAGAAATTGTCTATTTATTTTGATAGTGAGAATACTACTACTAGATTAGTAGAACTGTTAGTTTAACAAATCGAATTAAACTATAATAAAAATTCACTCGATTTGAACCTGAACTGTTTTAATTTTCTAAGAATTAAATGTTAGAACAAGAATTGTTCTGATTAATATTCTTAGTTTTGATGATAACATTATGTATGAATTTTGTATAAGACAATGTGGTACTCTAATCCTATGCATTTTCCATTTCAGGAAATATATAAAGAGTATGCACAATTCAGCGCAAGAAGCACTGACTCAGAAGGTTCAAGTATGCAACATCAGAACATGCTCCCGCAAGACATCAGAAGATGGTCAAGCAGAATCACAACATGGTCTATGAAGCATCAGAAAAACTTGAGTTCAGAAGCAGAAGCACTGAAGTTCTTATGGTATCACGCTAGAAGCACTTCAAAGTCAGAAGACAAGAAGATGCTCTGCACCAAGTTGAATGACTCTGATATTCAAACGTTATATTTACAAACATCATATCAGAAGCAAGTACAAGATGGCAGGCTAGGCTGACTGACAAAAAGAACGTTAGAAGCTATTAAAGGCAAAGTCAGTTAAAGCAGGAAAAGCAAGGCTCGAGGTAGTTGACAAAAGAGTGAAACATTAAATGCAAAGCTATACGGATCACGCAACGCATTAAATGCTCCCAACGGTCATCTTCTCATAACGCCTATAAATAGTGAAGTTCTGATCAAAAGCAAGGTTACAACACTTACGCGAACAACTCTGCACAAACAACCTTAAACGCTGCTGAATCAAAGTCTTACAAACTTCATCTTCAACCTCACTACATTTTGTCATATCTTAGTGAGATTTAAGTTTAGAACTTAAGAGAAATATCACAGTTGTGATTATAGCTTATTAAGAAGCATTTCTATACTCTTGTAAGAATTTGTTTTACATTAATTTGTAAAAGGTTCCTAGAGTGATCAAGTTGTGATCAGAATACTCTAGAAGACTTAGAGGGTATCTAAGTGGAAAACCATTGTAATCAAGGTTGATTAGTGGATTAAATCCTCAGGTGAGGTAAATCACTCTAAGGGGGTGGACTGGAGTAGTTTCGTTAACAACGAACCAGGATAAGAGTTTTAAAGTCACACTTATTCAAACCCCCCCTTTCTAAGTGTTTTTCTATCCTTCATTGAACTTGATCAAAATCATTGATTTGATACACAGTTTCGAAACTCCAAACCGTATCAAAGACAATTTTTTTTAAATTGAACTCTTTATTAAAGAATCGAACCTTTAAATTATTTTTCAATTTTTAAAAAATATTCAATATTATTTTTTATTTTTAGTTGCGGTTCTGTTTGGTTTCAATCTCGGTTCCGTTCAATTTCAATTTTAGTTTAGTTTTAGAATTGTTTGTGTATTATGATTTGATTTACTAATCAAACATAATAGTTCAATTATTTTAACTTTAATTCAGTTCGATTCAATAATTCGATTAAGTTGATAGTTTTTTTTGAACAACCCTCCTTTCCTTGTCTATTATAAGATTGCAAATATTTTCAAAGGAGAATCTCAAGGACAATAAAAATTTAGGAATTATTTTCTTATTAATAACATAACATTAGTCCTTGTACTTAAAGAAAAACCAAATAAGACTATCATAATATTAAAAAATAAATCTTGTCTGTCTCAAGTGTTAAAGAAAACTTGTAGATGTGGATGCCCAACTGCCTGTGTCTCTCCTTTTCATTCCCCATACGTTCAACGAATTAGTTAATCATGTCGGTTCCAAAAGAAACATATTTTAAAAATGTATTTAATATATAAATTGTAAGTTGCAGTATCTTTTTGACTAATGCTTACAACCTTAGAACATATATACAAACAATAACAACTCCACAATCAAATGATGCAATGAATTCACATATTTTGTGCAGAATTTGGCAATTTAGCTTTTGAAAAGATTATGTTATTGTTATTTATTTGTTGATAAAGTCACATCATTTTCAACCCAAAAAAAGACAGAAGCAATTGCATTTGCTTTCACGTACGTGTGCATGTTCACTAAAGTGAGACTTAGAGAGCATGCATCATGGATAAAACAATGATAAAAAAGGACAGGAAAAGGAAGCAGATTTAAAGTTTTATGTGGTGGTGTTGCTGCACATTGATCGCTTTACCACTAGGCACTTGAAGACAAACATAACTTATGCAATATTGCACTCTTAAATATGCTATTGTTCGGATTCATCCATATATGTCTCACTTATTTTGCATAATTGCTGTCTTGTTAAAATGTTTAAGAATGTTTTAGAATTTAGCTTGAAACTAAACAATCATGTAAAATTAGCTTGTAAGGTGGGTGATGTTTCTTAGCCTAGCACTCAACCCTAGAGAGTGAAGATCGTGGGACCACGAGCAGAAAAAGCTTCACACACAAGAATAATATAGTAAATTAAACATGTCTAAAAGACGAGCGACAATAAATAATCGAATGAGACAACATTTTTTGTTGGTTATAATTATATGTTTGGTAGTTTAATTTTCTCTATAAATATACGGCGACGGAGGGAAAGAGTTCATTCCCCAACATGAATAGTTAGAGAAAAAGAAAATCATCGTTGAGGTTTATTTGAGAAAAAAACTCACATTCCCTATTCTTCCATTTCCTCCATTAAAATCACTTCTCCTCCTCCCTCATTTGAACCAATATGATGCTTCGCCGGTTGCTCCGCATGAAAATACAAAATGTCATGTATTAGGTCTGTGGACAACTGTTGTGACAATTGTCGTTTCCAACGAGGCAAATCGGAGTGAAAAAGATAGTTTCTTGAACAAATAAAAGAAAATTGTTCAATTCACGATGAGAGAAAAGAGAAGACAAAGAAACATAGTTGGTTATAACCATTTTTTCATTCACTTTCTCAATTAGGTTTAAAAGATTACGAGTGAAGAATAACAATCAACCTCTCTTAACAACCTGAGAGAGCATCCTATTTATAGATAACTAGATATGTATGTTAGGGTTGATGATAACACACATACATACATGACATACATAACTACTGCATAATAAAATACACAAACTAACTTAGGCAATTGCATGCTAAAACAAGCTTCGACTACAGTATGAACATGTTCAACTAGTGAATGCTTAAACGGACTTCGACTACAACATACACGACTTAGTCGAACTGTGAAGCTACCCCTGTCAAGACTAGAATTCGATCCAAAATACTACAAATCTCCACCTTGGAACAAACTCTACAAGATCAAGGAAACAAACTAGCTATTATCATGAAACTTTATCAGCTGCATACAATGGAAGAACTTGTTGTTTGGCAATGACTTGGTAATCATATCAGCAGCATTGTAATCAATCAAAATCTTCATCGCTTTGACTTCTCCCCTTTTGATTCCCTCCTTGACAAAATGCAGCCTAACATTAATGTGTTTGGTTCTCTCATGATAGGCTGAATTCTTCGACAAATGTATGGCACTTTGACTATCACATCTTACAGTGATTGTTTGACCTTGAAGTTTTAATTCCTTAGCAAACCCTTCAAGCCACAATGCTTCTTCAACACCTTCTGTGAGGAACATATATTCAACTTCAGTGGTTAATAATGCTACAACATTCTGAAGCATTGATTTCCAAGCGATTGTTATGCCAAACATAGTGAAAACATATCTAGAAATCGATTTTCTGGTATCTATACATTTTACATAGTCACAGTCAACAAATCCTTCGATTTCAACTTTGTTATGATCGCCTTTGACTCCACCATAAACAACGAATCTGCTTAGAGATCACTTTATGTATCTTAGAATCCATTTCAAGGCTTTCCAATGTGCATTTCCAGGGTTGGCCATGTACCAACTTACAAGGCTCACTGCATATGTTATTGTATGGCTTGGTACAAACCATAACATACATCAAAGAACCTACTATGTTAGCATATTGTATGCTATTCATATAGGCTCTTTCAACTTCAGCACTAGTACTTTGAGTTATACGTAGTTTGAATTGCTGATTTGTTGGTGTTATAGCAGGTTTTAAGTTTGACGTGCCAAACCTGTCAAGAATCTTCCTTAGAAATGACTCTTGAGATAAGCATAATTTGATTGATTTTTATTTCTCTTGATGTTGATACCTAAAATCCTGGTTGCAACTCCAAGATCGTTCATTTTGAATTCTTGGTTAAGTTCAGCCTTCACCCTCGTTACTTCTTTGACGAAGTTGCTTGCTATGATGATTTCATCCACATAGAGCAATAAGGTAACAAGTGAATTTTCAAGTGAGAAGCTGAAATAAACACAATGATCTAAATTGCTCCTTGTGAAACTTATGTGTGTCATGAACTTGTCAAATCTTTTGTTCCGTTGTCTAGGAGATTGTTTTAGGCCATTAGTAGTTTCTCAGGATTCATGATGACATGGTTTTGATGATTACAATACTTGAAGTTAAGAAAATTGATGAAGGTATCTAAAATTGGTCAAAGATAAACATGATTTGACGATGACATGGTTGATCAAGCTATCCTCCCGAATCAAGATAAAGACATTTAAATGTCTAATCAATTAGGTGATGCCTAGTCGAGTCTCTAATGGATCATGATTGTCTCTTAAAGATTGATAACTACTTTATATCTAAACCTTCCATTTTGGGTAGCCATAATCAATTATTCCCTTTACTAATTGATTAAGTCATTTATTTGGCCCATGAATTATTTTCAATTTACACCATTGCTTTGTTTATAAATAGAGAGTTTCTCTATCGGTTCAAACACCCAGAAAATGTTAAAAACCTAATTTTAAATTTCTTTCATCACCTCTCTAAATCATTCTTATTTTTTCACTATTTAAACTATAGTGCTTTGAGAGTATTCTTGAGTCTCAGTGAGGATATTGTTTTGGGTGAGGGTATAATTTTAAATTTACCAAAAGTAAATTTTTTCCTCCAGTAAATTATTCTTCCTTAGGAAGTGATTATTTTGGTTGGGAGCTAAACCACCTAAAAAAACTTATTTGTATTTAGGATATTAGTCTTAGTCTCTGTTTGATTCGTGAGCTCCGTCATTGAAAAAACTATCTTTTGATTCCTGGAATCATCTAGTGAAAATCTCCACAACAGTTCTTGAACTAATCCTGGTTAAAATCTCTATTGCTTTGAGATCAGTCTGACAGTAAAATCCCTCTTATTTTCAGAGTTCAGTCCGATTTAAAAACACAACAGGTTCGAGATCATCCCGATATAAATCTCGATTCGGTTCGTGGTCGGTTCATGTAAAATCTCACTTTAGTCAGCGGATAGCCAACTCAAAACTCCGTCTTAGTTCAAGATTAGCATGTGTAAAATCTCTGATTGGTGTGAAGACTAACTGCTTCAATCCTGTTTATTTTTTTTGAGTTGGAGACTAACCGCTTCAAAGTCTGTTTATTTTTTTGGGCTAGAGACTAACCGCTTCAAAGCCTGTTATTTTTTTGGGTTTGAGACTTACCGCTTCAAAGTCTGTTCATTTTTTTGATTCGAAGTTATCCTGAAAACTTATTTTCCTTATATAAGGGGGATTTATGGGTTTAACCTTATAAAAACTCTCAAGCAATAATGAATATTCTCAAGATCGACTATTGAAAAGAACAGTATATCACTTCATTCATTTTTGAAAGTGTTCTCTTCTCCTCCGTTCCAAACTCCTAAACAAAATCATACAAAATTCTTGTCACAAACTACTTCTTTAACAAACGGGGTTCCCGCTGCCAGGTCAGCGGGCGGGGTGCGGGGTAGCGCCCCGTTCGAAAAATTCGTTTGAATAGTTGTACCCTTTTCCAACAGACATGACCGTTTTTTCCGAAAAGGTGTGTCTGTTCGTTTTCTATTATTGGTCTCCTATATAAGGAGTCATTTGGCCTCGATTTTGGTACACGAAATATACTTCCTCTCTACATTCTGATCTGTTCTCTATTGTCAGAAAACAGATTGCTTTTCGAGAATTATCCCCGCAAAGATTTCGTGAACCCGAACAAAAATAGGGTCGAAATACTTTGTTCGGAAAATGAACGAACACGATTCTTCGAAGATATCCAGAATTATCATGCCGAATTTCTAACATATATCACTTCATTCATTTACTTCATTCATTTTTGAAAGTGTTCTCTTCTCCCTTCCAAACTCCTAAACAAAATCATACAAAATTCTTGTCACAAACTACTTCTTTAATAACCCAAACATAAGTCATATCTTTTAGGTAACTGCTATACATTTAAAAATGAGTTTGTTTAGCATTATCTTATCCACATTCTTTATTCCATATATATTGATTTTCAATCTTGAAACAATTCAACTTTAAACAAACACACTTCAAAAGAAGTGTATCATGTCTCATAATCCCTTCATGTATATTTTTTTAAAAATCAGCTAAGCAACATAAAACTAAAATCCAAAAAGAAACATAACAAACATTCATCAATAGCATCAACTTGAAAATGTTCCTGCCCATTTTATATATTGTAAGGAATAGGATTAAAAGGAAACAAAGAAAGACATCAAGAAGATGTCGATGTTTTGTTGTTGTAAAAAAAAAAAAACCCTATAGAACATCACTTAGTACTACTATAATCACTTAGTACTAGTATAATCTGTTAAAGATACATTTTAGCTTTTAAGTTGTGTATCATTTGGATGTTTTTCAAGGAATTTGCTTTAACTTTAACTCCTTTCCGTTTGATCCTGCGCTGCTGCTTTCCCCTCTCAATGCGGTTACTCGAGGGCTAGGAATCGTTCGTGATATTTGCGGGCTATTAGCAGGCCTTATATCTCCTCCTATTGGTGTTGCAGATGAACTAGATGCTTTAGAGCTTTGAGTGCGACGTATCTCTCCGCGACTCCTCGTGATAATCTCATCAAGAATTTCTCCACCACTGACATTGGCCATATTTCCATGGTTACTTAGGTCCTGAAAGGTATATCGACATTAAAACCGTGAACAAGATATGTGATAAGATTAAAACATTTTTGTGTTAATCTGATAAGAGTTTAGTTTTGATACACCATCGACAAATCACAACCGATAACATACGTGATTAACTGTCATGATAAAGATCAAACTAAAATGATTCAAAACCTTACATCAAAGGACATGTTGAAAGCAATGGCCGGTGCTTCCTCGTATGATGCGGCGTCCAACTCTTGTAGATGGGCTCCTTTGAAAAAATGAGGAAGAAAATATTGCCGAACCGGGACAAGAAGCATGATTAACAACGGGAAGAGGACCCCGGCGATTGGTATCCAGGTTATGCCAAAGCAGAGAAGCAAGTAAGCTGTCTGGAACAGAGTAAACAGAGCAATTGCTTTCAAAGGCACAGTCTCAACAAAAGTGGCATGGTGTTCCTCCAGCAGTCTAGAAAGGAAAAGAGAAAAACATCAATCTCGGAAAATAGATCGCTAATAGTCACAAGCTTGCGATAACTTTATTAAGTTGTTTTCAGCTTATTTCCATAACCTCTTTGAGATAGTCGATGGAAACAGTTTATTGTTTATATATAGATAACCGTTTGATTAAGTTGTTTATCCAAAGAGAGCCTTAGAACGGTGACAAAATTGATTAGGAAAATAAACTTACTTGTATCTTCGACTTGGAGCAGTGAAAAGGTACAATATTCTCTCCCAAAACTGATTTCCCGGCAAGCTTTCAATAGCCATGAAGGCAAAGTAACCCCAAAGCACCGAAGTTGGTATCTTCTTCAAAAGAGGCATAGCAGCAACACAAGCCGCAACCATTGATGCCTGCAGTAAATTACTGAGTCGCTGCTCTTTAACTTCGACTGGCATAAGGTCATCAACATCCTTATTCACATCAAAGACGATTTCATCAACAGGAGCATCAATGTATCCATGACTTGAAGCAAGTGCAACGGTAGACTCCTTCAACTCTTTCAGCCCCTGATCGAAGAACAAAACCAAGGGTAACGCAAAAAAGATGATCGCAAATTTAAGATCAATTGGAAATCATAGGATCACGTTTACCAAGGTGGATGGCATTTGGGAAACCAATGGCGTCTGCATTACGTCATATGCTTCTTTCATACTTTCGTAAAACTGACTCAGGTTCATGTTTTTCCCCATGCTCGTTCGTGCAGTAGAGACAAGCTTATGCCGTAAAATCTATTCCGAACAAAGCAATTAGCAAGTTTCCATACATAGCGGAAAGTCCTATATTCAATGGTCAGTAAGAAATATGTTACCTGATGTTTTAGAGTAGCTAAGCTCTTGGTATGCATTGGAGATTGTGGAATCACACCGTTGGAAGGAGGGATTCCAATAAGCCCGCAGAATAAGGTCTGGAAAGTAAAATTGACAAGAATTTAAAATGCAAAAATATTGACTGAGATGGAGTAGAAAGTAGAAATAGGTTATCTGTTTTCATTAACTTCCATTACAATGGATTTCCAAGTATTTCAAAACATACCAAAAATCCGAGGAGTAGTAAGTCATAATGATAAGATGGAGGTTTTCTTAGATTGAACTCTTTTTGCTGCGCGAGTTGTGATGCAACGCTGTGATCGAAGTAGTAAAGCACGGCAATCATAGTTGCTGGTATAAATGCTCCAATAATGTACAATAGAGGCACATTCAACATTTCCTGCAAATTGTAACAAACAATTAGCAACAAAAATTATTATCAATAGTACCAAGTTCGACTTCTACTGATAAATTTTTTTATCCATAATGCATAATCAAATTCACCTTTACAACAGTCCAATTTGAGTATGCACCAGGAGACCATGGATTTGGACTGAAAAGTCGCCTCGGGATTCCCCTTGGGACCTTGTTGACAGGTATGTAAGATACAGCAGTCCATACGAGAATCATTAAGGGGACTCCGTAATCAGCTATAAATCCTCGTAGCCAACCTACAATATATAACAAATTGGTTAAAGAAAAATGAGAATGTCGATTAAACAAATAATTTACCTCAAACTTACAATCTAAAGCATAGTAAGTACCTGTCCCGTAACGCCAGGATCTAGCCTTGCGGCTTCCCAGACCGGTAAAAAGAAGGCCGAACGACAAAACTAAAGCAAACATTCCATTGCCAAACAGCCAAGAGGATTGAAGTGCAATCTGATTGGTACCTTCTGTCTGTGTCTTTGGTACACCAAACTCTTCCACAAGTCCCTTTAAAATGGAGATCATTAACCTTCTTATCAAATACTAGTTTCGTTTTAGGTAACTGTTAACAGAAGGTTCCTAATTCGAAACCGCATACAGAAGTTACAGATTACTAAAGAAAAATACCTTTATAGCCTGCTGCATAAAGAGCATTGCAATTAACAGACCAAATAGTTCACCGGTAAGGCGCGTGAACCGGTTGATTATGGAGCATGCACCGAGAATAGCCAGCAAGAACAGCAACAGTGCAGTCCAAACGCACACCCTAAAACATTATTCGTAAAAAAATATCAACAAAGTTACTTCAGCTCATTAGTAACTCCCTTATAAAAATAAACCGAGTAGGGATTTCCAAAGATACCATCCAGTCCAAGGCAAGAATAATTTGTGTCCTAAATCCTCACGATCCTTTGCGAAATTGTACATGAATGTATACATCAAAACGGTTGGCTCGGCTACACCTAGTATGAGGAGAGGTTGCCCTCCAATAACCGAGTGGACAATACCACATAGTGCAGTTGATGCAAGAGTCTGCACAGCAGTGAGAGTTCCATCTGTATAATATAACTTCTTAGCATATAATATGACATAAACAAACACCAAGAGACTGAACCTGAAAAATATTTGTGTACCAGTAGTTCTCTCGAGTTGCTCGCCAAATGATATAACAGGAATTGCAGAAGCAAAAAATATGTATGTAGTTGGTGCAAGGATCCTATATATAAAACAACAACAAAATTAAATCATTCACAAATTCTCTTTATAATGTTTGGACAATAAAAACAAGCAAGTACATAGTTATATCACAAACCTTGCACCTGCGCGGAATCCACTAGTCCAATCTTGTTTGTAGCACATAATTCTTGCTTTGAAATCATTCTTAATTCCGCGAAAAGGAACAAATGTTTCTTCCATGAAAGTCTTTGAATAGTGCCAATGAACTAGTATTGATTGATCTTATAAGGAAAGAAGATGAAAAATATGCAATTGGAAGATGCTGATTTTTCTGACTCAATTCAAGAGAGCTCTAGAGGTAAAAAAACAGTGCTTATTTAAAGCCGCATACACGAAAATAAAACATAACTCCGGGCAGGGAGACGAGAATTCTACATAACATCATCCTAAACAGAAAAGCTAGAAGCTGGAGTTATTTGTTGATTGTTGAGCACACCAGACTCATAGTGAAGTAAATGAATGAATGAAATCCAGAAAAAAGTATTTACATTTTCAAAGAATCTATGAACAACTTTTGCATATATTGTGTAATGAATGAGAAATGAACTAGTCAGTAATTGAACAAAAAGTACTTGGATTACATATCCAACAGAACAAACACTTCACAAGAAGAAACACTGAACCATAACAAAACCAAGATCCAAAACTACCCTTGTTCTAGATTACAATAAAAACCCTCCATATGCTATATCAAAAGGAACAAAATTTACACCTAGAAACAAGTTACATGTTACACTCTCTCACACACACTCAAATTCAAAGTGAAGTTAATCAAATAAAAGTTATGAATTTATAGCTATGGAGGGCAATAGAATAAAAATTAACGAAAACCCATAATCACAACCTGCATTTTCTATAGTATAAAAGCTCTAAGAAGAATATTCATAAACAGAAGAGAACATTCAAAGATGCAGCTAGATTAGCGAGATTCCATGACTGAGACCATGTTGGGATTCGTTTAAAACACTTTTGAGGATTCAGACATTAATTGAAAAGCAAAAGGGTAGTTTAATCTGAAATCAAAATTACATCTTTCTGCAAAGAGACTTCAAAAAGGAACAATAACAAGAACAAGTTGAAGCAGAACAAAGAAAATGAAGTTGCAGTTACATTAAAGTGAGGAACAGGAATAATGAAGATTCAATGATAAACAAGATTGAGACAAAGAAACAAAGCAAGAGTTTAAGGAGTAATGAAAACGAGAGAGGTATGAAGAAGAAAGAGTGTTTTTTGTGTGACAGTGGTTGAATGGAGTGAAGAAAGTAATTTATTTATATATAAAGAAAATGTTGGAATGAAGAATGATAGTGCGACACATAGACATAGAAAACGGCAAAAGAAATGTGATTAGAGAATAGACAGACATGAGCAAGTTGTTTAGGAGTTTAGGTAAAACTGTTGTCGATAATGATAGTTGATGTTTAATATTTGTAATTCTTATATTTTAACTATCATCTAAAGGCCAACAAAATAAATGAATTTTGTGTGTTGTTCATTTGCTCAACTCTAAAACAAACAAATTTGTCTATAAATAAATATCTAAAAGAAATATGGTATTTTATATGTCATCAATCTAAGATTAAATTAAATTTTTCAAGTTTGAAGTTCATAGGTCTATTTATAGTTTGAATGTTTAAAAGTGCTTTACAAATTGTTACTCAAATTTAAATAATTGGGATACGAGTTATTGGTGAATATGATTTTAAAAAAAATCATTTAAAGTAATTGGGATTCGGGTAAACTCGGACCTAACCCATGAAACGGACTCAACCCGACAATTGAAAAGACATTGAAAATTCTAAAATGAGAGTGAGTTGAAAAAAAGTCATAGTAAAAAGTGAAATATTGAAGTATGAAATCAGTCTCGTCTTCTTCCAAAAAAAATGCATTGTCTTCTTCAATTTCACTACTGAAAACATATACGACAGTACCATTGTAACTTAAACCTTTTTGTATCATCAATCACAAATGATCGGTATCTTTTCTTTGTTTGTTTTTTCGTTTTTTAAGATTCCTTTTGCTTTGGTTTTTATTCTTCTTCTTTGATCATTTTATCATGGTTAATATATTTTTGCGATGTTATCATTTTATCATGTTATTACTAAATGTTGAATAATTATAAATTGAACGATGTTTTAGTTGAATAAAGTTGCTAACTGATCTATAAGTTGGAAGTTGTAATTCTGTGGTTTTAATATTAAGAAGGTTGTTATGTTCCTATGAATAAATATGTTGTGAGTTGTTCAGCTGAATGCTATGTATCATATTTAAAGAAATACAGGTTGCTTTGTTGTTTTATGTTGAAATGTGACATCCTGTTTTATGTTTGAAAATTTTAGCACTCTGATTTTTAATATAAATGTCGGGTAGAAAATGGGGTGTTACAAGTGGTATCAGAGCAGGTCGGTCTGTCCGGCCAGAGTCGTCTAATGTTGTTTATTCCTGTGTATGCGACTAGTGTGTGAAACACTGTCGATACTTGTTTGTTTTCTAGTTGATTGTTGCAGGAGTTGGTTTGAAGCTAAGTGGGGGAGAAGTGGTGCTTCTCGGATATATTCACTTGTAGGATGTTGGTAGATCTTGGAAGCGAGAGAGAGAGCTGGAACTTATGTTCATCAATCTCAAATTCTGATTTATGTAATTATGGAGCAGCTGTTAGTAAAAGAGGCATAACTTTTTACTCGTGATTCTAATTGAAGCGATTCTGGACTTTTTGGAAAGCTTACGAAATTCCCTATAGTTTGCATATAAGATTTGTCTTCAGGAAGTTTACGAAGAGGAAGAAAAGTGCATTTTAATATTTGATTCTAATGCTGATTTTTGGAAAATTCTGCATACGAGAATTCAGGACCAGCCCCATCGCAAGGATGATAACTTTTTACTCGTAAATCGGATTTAAGCGATTCTTGAAGTTCTGGAATCTACACGAAATTCTCTTCACTTTGGAATATAATTTTGTGTTTGGGAGGTCTGTACTGAAAGAGATAAGTGTGTTTGAAGTTGGGTGATTCTTGCTGAAAATTTGGAAAAAGTTGTAGAAGTTGTTGAAGTTATTGGGAAGTTTTGAATTGTGAGTTAGGATCGGAAATGTGAGTCGGCGAGTACAATTTGGAAAAGAGCACTGTTGTAGTTAGTAACGGTGGTTTATGCTCCATCATGGTTGTCGGATATCTATTGGCAAATTGAGGACTTGATCACCCTTAATCTCTTGTTAATAGTAGACGAAATCGTGTTGGATGGTATAGACGTATCTTGCTATCTTGATGGTGAGTAAAGTGAAGGATGCTATAACAAAAATCTGTTGATAAGAGTATGTTGTGATGTTGTATAGTCGAGTATAAGCAAGTTGAGGATGGTTGTGTCAGATAGATTTTCGAGGACGAAAATATCCAAGTGGGGGAGAGTTGTAACGCCCCAAATTTAACTAATTATTTAAATTAAATTAATTAAGGATTTAATAATTGGAAATTGGTCGAAGTTGGGATTTATCGGAGAAATTTGATTATTATGTCGGTTTAAGTTGTTATGTGGTAATTATTATTATATTGGAGTTGTAGAAATAATATAATTATTATATTGGAGTTGTAGAAATAATATAATTATTATTATATTGGAGTTGTAGAAATAATATAATTATTATTATATTGGAATATGAGTTGTTGGTTAGGTTTATTTTATGGTGGTATGTAATAATAAGGAGGTGTAGAGAAGTTGAGCCCAATAGAGGAATATTATTATTATTATTATTATTATTATTATTATTATTATTATTATATATTGGATTAAATGGAATCAGAGGATTAAGTTTATTATAAGAAAGAAATAATAAGGGTTTGGAGCTCTAGAGAAGAAAAAGAGATTTATCGTAGAAAATTGCAAAGCTGCAAAGAAAGAGAAAGAGCGAGGTTGGAACTATGGCGGCAACGAAGTGCAACCGGAATAGAGAGCGACTCCAATCCAAGGTAAGAGTGAGGTTCTAGCTCTATAAACGGGATTATGATGAATGATATGTGGGGTTATGATTGTATGGATTGTCTCTGTTTTGTGTGGTTGTTTGTATCTTTGAGATTGAATTTTGTTGATGTTGAAATTGATTGATGTCTATGAATAAGGTTATAAAAGTTCAATCAATTGTTGTGGGAAATTAACCTAGGGTTTATAATTATTATTATTGAGGAATTAAGTGCAGAAAAACGGATTAATGTTGGTTGAGTATAACTATTATAGTGCTATGTCTCTGTGTTGGTCGAAATTGATTTGCAACTGAATCGAAGGAGGAAAATTGAGTTTTTGGGTTGAGTTATAGGGATTTGGTATGATGGGGTTTGAGATTTGGGATCAAAATCAATGTGTTAAAATTCATGTTTTATGATTCCAATTCACTACTATATGTTAGGTATGAATGAATATGTGTTTGTTTTATGAAAAATAATTGAATTGGTTAGATTTTAATGGAAAAATGCATAAAACCCGTAGCTGTTCCTGGGCAAAAATCTAGTTTTGGAGAAAACTTCAAAAATTCATATATTTTGATCCGTAAGTCCGTTTGAGTCCCCGTTTGAAGCGCTAGAAAGCTAATAATGTGTATTTTCTTATAAAAATAGTTACATGTTCTGGAAATAAAATTTAATTGGTGTGTAATGAAATTTTGTTGTTTCGGTGTATGATACCGGTGTTTGCGCTTTCCGGAAACTTAGAAAATTCATAACTTTTGACTCGGGTGTCCATTTGACGTGCCGTTTGGACCGTTGAAAAGCTAAAATTATGTTCTATCTTATAAAAATATTTTCAAACACAGTAGATGAATTTTGTTGAATCGATATACATTTTCGTGTGTAATGTTGTGTAATTGTCGAACCGGGTGTACGCTATTAATCGTGTGCATGTTATATGAACTTGTGTGATTGAATTGCATGTTGTATGAACTTGTATGATTGAATTGCATGTTGTTACTTCTGTTGTGTTGTTGTTATTGCTATAAGTTGTTGCTTCATACAATTTGTTGATATAAGTTGTTGTCGATATGTTGACTAAGTTGTAGGCCTATGGCCAGTGTTGAAGCGACGTTGAGTACCTCTAATGTTGGTACAGTGTTGAATTGTTGTCGTTGTTGCTTTGTTGTTGTTGTTGTTGTGACGTTGTGGTTGTTGTTGCATGCATACATTTGCATTGTTTAAGTTGGCCTTGATGGCACCACGTTGAAAAGTTGAAGGCTTATGCCTTGGCCTTAATGGCACCACGTTGAAGGCTTACGCCTTGTTGAAATGCCTCGATAACCTGGCATATGTTTAAGTTGGGAGTTTTACTCCAAATGGTACCACATGCATTTGCACAGTTGAGTCGCATTTGAAGTTGTTGTTGTTGTTTCGTTGTTGTTGTTATTACGTTGTTGTTGTTGATATAAGTTGTCGTTATTGTAAGTTGTTGTTATAAGTGGTTGTTGTTATTAAGTTATGATGATTTAAATTGTGAAATAATTATTATAACTATTGTTATAGTTGTTGTTGCTAATTGTTGTTACTAATTGTTGTTATACTTGTTACTGAATATTATTATCATAATTGTTGTTGGTAAATAATTATTATAACCGTTGTTGCTATTTGTTATTATAACTATTGTTTGAATAAGTATGAAGTGGTGATATTGTATGATCTAATCTTAATATATTATTTATCATACGCTTGCTTATATTGTTGGATATCTCACCCCTTCTGTAATGATGTTACCTATTATGGGTAATTGAGCAGGTACTCAAGAATAGCTGTGGAAGTGAAGTAACTTTATGAAGTCTTTAGTTACTGTTAGCTCGAGTCGGTCTTGCTCTGATACGTAGCACTCGGGGGGGTGTTTATGTGTTGTTTCTAAGTTGCTGTTATTACTAATTGTTGAATAATTATAAATTGAACGATGTTTTAGTTGAATAAAGTTGCTAACTGATCTATAAGTTGGAAGTTGTAATTCTGTGGTTTTAATATTAAAAAGGTTGTTATGTTCCTATGAATAAATATGTTGTGAGTTGTTCAGCCGGATGCTATGTATCATATTTAAAGAAATACAGGTTGCTTTGTTGTTTTATGTTGAAATGTGACATCCTGTTTTATGTTTGAAAATTTTAGCACTCTGATTTTTAATATAAATGTCGGGTAGAAAATGGGGTGTTACAATAGGGACTAAAATTCTAAAAATAAAAAGGAATAAATAGACTAAAATTTGGGATTTTAAAATAGGAGAACCAAAACCTAAAAAATTAATAATAGAAAGACCCAAATTATAATTAAGTCTTAAAAAAATTTCAATCAGCATACTATTTAGATATTTTTTATAGGTAAACCAAAAATTACCTATATAACATGAAAAAAAAAAAAATAGTATTAACCTTAGTTTTCTAGTTTTATGGTTTTTTTAAAATATGCATGAAGGGGTTGTGAGACACGATACACTTTCTTTGAAGTGTGTTTGTTCAAAAGTAATATATATGGAATAAAGAATGTGGATTAGATAAATGTTAATAAAACACATTTTTAAATGTATAGTATACTTACCTAAAAGATATATGACTTATGTTTGGGTTATATTAAAGTAGTGGGGTGACAAGAATTCTCTAAATGTATTTGTCATGAAAAATATCGATCATTACTTTTTGTTTCTACTTTTAATATGCACTTGGAAAAGGGATGATGAGGTGTTGGGATTCCTTGACTGTATTTTTGGGAAGAAACATGGGTGACTTTGATGTCTATGTACACATGCATTAGTGCACAAAATAATAGTACTATCATTTGCACATTTATTTGTAGAGTAGAGTGTATGTAAATTATTACAATATGATGATAACAAAAGCAAGAGGATATTGTAAAAACAAAACTAAAAATGAATTATTTATAGGCGAGATTTTTGATACTCTGAATAGAGGGTGAAAATAAGTTGTACTCCCTCTGGTCCCATTTATAAGAAAAGATTCTCTTTTTAGATACATTGAATAAATAATGTATCTGGACAACATACTGTCTAGATACATTATTTATTCAATGTATCTAAAAAGAGAATATTTTCTTATAAATGGGACCGGAGGTAGTACTAAATTAGGTTTTTGTCAAACTTAAACTAAATTTGATTTACTAAAATATTTAAAATTTAAGTCTCACACATATTTTGTTATAGGCTTATTTTTAGTTTTGAATTTGATTTTTTTTTAAATTCAATGAACTATTTATCTACTTAAAAGCATATTTTATTTGAACATATACAAACAAATAATTTAACTAATATTTAGATAAATTAAAAAGCTAAAGACCAATAAAACTAAATATTTATTTGCAATAACTTATTTGAATTTTATAAGTTAAGACTATTTATTTAAAAAACTTATGAAAACTTCATAAGGCGTTTTTAGTTTATTTTTATAAAATTTTCAAAATACTTAAACTTAATTCAGATGTAAAAAAAACAAAGTAAAAATAACGATATTATTGAGACTTAATTTATTAAAAAATCATTTATGATTGAACATTTTATAAAATAAACTTATAAAAAATTTAAACTTTTTCTATTTAATTTTTTTTTAATCTAATCTAAACATCTGAAGACTGGACTTAGGGGTGAGAATAGATCAGACTAACTAACAGGAGTATACGACCTAGCATATATAGGTCTAGGTTAGACTAGAGTTTTTTTCTAAATAGAAAAGACTTAAGCTTTTTTATAAGCCTATTTAACTAAAAATGTTAGGCCACATACCATAAAAAAATCTTTAACTATATCAGACAAACATATGGATAACTTTATCATTATTATATTGTGTTTTGTACTATGAATTAAGATAGGAACAATAAAACTTAATTATCTTGAAGGACTTGTGAAAGTCACTTTAAAAAAATCTTATGAACAATGTTATAAGTCGTAGTCAAAAGTTATTTTTATAAATTCTCTCAAATAAATAGTATCACAAAATTTGTGCTAACAGATAAACTCGAATGATTCAATGAAAACAAACATTAGTCACATTGATCTTTTAATTTGTTAGTGTATTTTACATTAGTTGAATTGTTTATTTACAAATGTTCAAATGAATCAGATTTTTAAGTAGGTTAGAAGGCCAATCAGACCTTTAAATAGGCTAGACTCAGACCTAAAAATAAGTCTATAATAGACTACATATCAGACTTAGTCTTAAAATTTTTTAGCCGATTAGACTCAGGCTTGACAAAGTCTAACTCGACTCAGCTTATTTTCACCGCTAGCTAGATTATAAGTCTCTCTTAACCGAGGTAGTTTATTCCACCCTTAAGTGCGATTAAGATTAGATGGTTGGATCACTCCCAACGGTGGACTCAAGAAGAGGTTGTGACATGATGTCTTAGGATACTAGCTAGGTGTATATTTTCTTGAAGAAGAGTGTATGATATGATGGGTTAGGTATATTTTCTTGATGAAGAGTGTATGATATGATGGGTTAGGTTGCTAGCTAGGTGTATATTTTTTCTTTATTACGAAACAAGAGTCTCCTCTAATAAGGGTTTTTGGGAACCTAATGGTCCCATATTTCATCTCATGGTTAACACTTTACCTAATATCATGAGCAGTTGAGCACTAACCAGTGTCCTATCAAACCTTTGCATCATCTCTTGCTTTTCAATAATGGCACAATGATAGTACATTGATACCTTTTTATCTACACAACTTGTCCTATCCGGTTCAAGATGCCTTAGTTGTTAGGTCATTCAATTTCAAAGTCAAGGTTTCAAGACTTTAATTAAAGACAATAACTAATTAATTAATCTATATGTCTTTGTTATGTACTAATTAGTATTGATCTACCATTGCAATATTTTAATCATGGAAAGTGTGAGAAGTGGAGAAAGTTAGTTTTCAACATATAATAACCATACATATTGTATATTTAAGTCTAAGTTTTCTCCTCTAATCAAGACATAATTTTAGATTATATGATCCAAATTGGTATAGATTTGAAAAGTAGGACGATATATGATTCAGAAATCTAGTTTGTCTACTATGTAAAAAAGAGCATGTTTACTTGAGATACTTTAAAAAGTTAATGGGGTGAGGATTCGTGTGATCAAGGAGGACCCATCTTGCTAGATAAGAAACATAACTTAGTGGAAAGCATACAATCTTTCCACTTGTCTCATACGTACTTAGAACTACCGTCCAAAACTATAACACCATACTAAACTTCGACACTCAATGTAGAAATGAAACCAAAAAAGTCCATGGATTACAAAGGCTTGTTGGAATATATGAGAATGTTAGCGGGTGAATTGGGGAAAAAAAGAAAATTTCTTTATCCACCTTCTTATAAGATGTATCTTCGAAGTATTTTTTTTTATAAAATTTTTCCAGATTTCGGAGGTGCACTTCCGAAAACACCAAATGGGGGGTGTTTTCGGAGATGCACTTTCAAAAACACATTTTTTCACATTTTGGGGGGTTTCAGAAATGCACTTCCGAATTATGCAGAAATTGTGTTTTTTTTTTAATGTTTTTCTTAACAATCTGATATTTTTAATTAAACGAATACGCCGAATAAAATAAACGACATATCAACATAAAATCCAAGTAATATATATACAAAACGAGTAATAGTGTGCGAAATAAAATCTGAGTACAAGAAAAAAAACTCAAACCCCTACTGGGTATGCCTAACCCTCACTCCCTAGGACCTCCTCTGCCTCCTATATGCCGCCGCACGACCCACGTCACCGACGATCCTCTCCACCACGGCGACTGCCTCTGGACCACCCTGATCAATGATACCTCGGTCCAACGCGTCCCGCCCAAGCATCTCTATCCACTGGCAGATCGGCAGGAGATCAATGGCATGGTCATCCTCGGCCTGCTGGTTCTCCAGGAGCTCCCCGTATGCTGACCGAGGAGCGCTGGGAGCGTCGGATGTCATCAGAAGATGTGACACCCGATAGAACCATGTGACATACCCCTCCACACTGTGCCAGTCCTGGGTGACCTGCATGCGACGATACTCCTCCGGGACCACATGGCGCTCCCAATCCGCAAATATGCCAGTGAGCTGCACTCGGGTAACTGTGTCGAGAGCAGCCTCAAAAGGTGACCTGGGTATCATCTGCACAAATCCAAACTGTCGCATGCACCGCTCAAGGAGATACGTCACCATGGTGTTGGTCCCGCATGCCAACCAGCCAGAATATAACGAGATGATGTCAAAGGCGACAACAACAGTGTAGTCGCTGAATGGCCTCCAAGTGATGTCATCGTGAGCTGTGCGGTCGAGGTACCCACGATATGGTCCCACTGTATTGTTCCCCCTTTGGAGAACGTATCGGGCGGCCCTGGGCATGGCGTCCTCGTACGCCGGATCAATAGCGAAGCCGTGGATGCGGGGGAAGTAGGAGATGATCCAGCCCTGAAACACAAACACGATAATGTATTAAAAATAAATACGAAACATAAATAAATGTGAATCAATTAAAATGAAACGTATCGTCAGGAGTGTGGCGGATCCGGTCAATTGTCTGGTCCTCCAGTTGGAGGCCTCATTCAGTTTTTGGTATAGGTATACCAGAATAGCTGACCTCCAGTTCCACTGGTGAACAGTAGTCAAGTCCATGAAGTAGCGGAGGTAGGTCACGTTGATGTATCTTGCACTCTTGTCCAAAAAGAGTGCAGTGCCTGCCAAAAATATAAACCAGCACCGGAGAGCGCAAGCACAGTGATACTCCATAAATAGGCCGTTCTCCGCATCCTCGGCTTCGACCGCCGCCACCAAGTGGTGCTCGTAATAAATGCTCAGTGTAGAGAATCGGATATGAGGCCCATTTGTCGTCCGGCACTCAAAATCAACCATATCTGGCTCCATACCCAGATAGATCGTCATCTAGTCGATCGTATCGACCCTCTGGATTCGGGAATGGTCCAGCAGCATCCCCCTAATCGACAAGTGGAGAAGACACTGCACATCGTGCAAGGTGATCGTCATCTCCCCTACCGGTAAGTGGAAAGAAGACGTCTCCCTGTGCCACCGCTCCACAAAGGCCCCCTGCATGTCGTGGCTGATGGTGGTGTACCCCGTCATGCACAGCCCACCTAGCCCTGAAGTTGTCACCGCGTCGTTAAACCACTGCGCATCTGGTTTAAAGAGAGCGAAAATCTTCCGGGCGTGGTTCACCATTATTAAAGTTTGTCTCTCCTGTTACAACAAAAACAAAACAAAAAACATTGTTAATTAGACCGTTAAGAAAATGTGGAATAAAAAGCTAAATAAAAAACGATTAAAATAATAAAGTCGGACAAATTATAAAAAATACCTCTCCCTCCCAGACACGTCGAGCGACGTGATCGTGGTAGGAAATCAGCACGGACGTGTCACTGGACCCTCCTGGGTAGTCCTCCTCCTCCTCCCCGTGCGGAGGGTCAACATCTGGTACCTCCTCCGCCTCTTGGTATCTAACTTCCTCCTCCTCCTCTCGTACCTCCTACTGACGGGAAGAAAAGACCCGAGCCAGACGACTCCTCGATCCAGATGAGGAAGTACCCTCGTCCATCTGCACGGGTACTCGGACACAACCTCGTCCACGCGTCGATGCCAGCTGCGCCGCCCGCTCGCGTCTAGCCGACGCTGTCTGAGTCTCTCTCCCCTGTCTGAGTCTCTCTCCCTTGTCTGATGCGTGCTGGGTTGCCTGCCATATTCCTGAAACAACTGAAATCCAAAAGAATGCAAAACAATTCAAAAAAATAAATAAAAAACCACTTCTGGACACATTTCGGAAGTTCATTTCTGAAACTGGTGAGGGAGGTGTTTTCAGAAATGAACTTCCGGAACACCTTTGCGAACCAACTTCTGCAACTTCCATGGCAGACCCCAACAGGGCCGGCCCAACATATTTTGAGGCCTAAGGCGAAATGTAAAATTAAATATTTTTAATATAGTTAAAAAATTTCTAAAATTTATATAATTTAGGTATTTTAAGATGTAAAATATTAAATTATTATAATCAATTTTATTTAGTAATAAAATTAGCTCATTTAGACACTCTTCTCGTAAAATAAATAAAATAATAATAATTAAAAAATAATGTCACAATTATAAAAAAATAATTTAGATATTAAGTCTCCTATAATATTAAAGAGTTAAAAAAATTTATTATCTATGCCAATGACTTTTAAAATAACAAATCAAACAATATATATTGTAGATGTTTGTTATTATTATATATTCTAAATAGATGTTATCATTTAATTATGTATAATATAATTTAAAATGTTATTTTTAAAAAAAAACCAATTAAATAAAATTATATAAATATGAACTAAAGATGTGAGGCCCTAGGCGGTAGCCTTGGTGGCCTACCCCTAGGGCCGGCCCTGGACCCCAAAATCCAATGCTCAAACATTTTATGATGCTTCTAAACAACCTAAATACTACTAACAACCTACCCCTATATCATTTTTGTAATTTCTAACAACTCTAACATGCATTTGAATTATGGATCTAAGGATTATGAAACTTGCAAATTGAAGTGATTGAGAAGATTTTGAATGTAGTAGAGCAAGTAGAAACAACCTTTGATGTAGCCTCGGAACTTGGTTTTGAAAAAAATCTCTTTGAGGAAGTGTTGATGGTGATTTAGGGTAAATGAATTGGGGGGAGGGGCTGTTTTGCTAAATCTGCAAAACGCGCAGTATTTCCAAAATGCACTTCCGAAATCCTATTTTCGGAAATGCACTTCTGAAATAAGACAAATTTTGAAGAAAAAAAAGGCGCTTTCGGAGATGCATCTCCGAAAACGCCTTTTTTGCATTTCGAAAATGCATTTTCGAAACAGGGGGCATTTTGGGGTTTTCATCAGGGGTCACCAAGAAAACAGGGGTGTTGATAAAGAAATTTCCAAAAAAAAAAGGTTAGAAGTTTTGTATTGATTAGTTTGCATAAATTGATTAGCTTTCAATGACACTAGTGGGAATCGTGTGTTCGCACGGATTCTGATGTATACCGCATATATGTTACTAGTTTGTCATGAGAATTAAACTAAATAAAAAATTATTAAAAAAAGAAAGAAAAAAATAGATTACAAGATAATTGTATAAATTTTTTAAATAAATTATTGTTCAAGAAAAATTATTAAACACAAAATTTGTAAAAAATCAATTGAGAAAATTAAAAAAAATAATATTTTTTTTAAGATTGACAGAATTGTAATAATAAAAGGATTTCTATTGTTTAATAAATGAGATAAATAAATATTCAAAATTAAGATTAGTTGAAAATCAATAGAAACATAATTTTACTTAAAAGTTCAAAAAGAGAATGATATAAAAGAACTAATTTTGATGTTGTATTTATTAAAATTTGGACTATGATTTAAAATATTAAAAAAATAAAAAATTAGTAGTATAACTCATAAGTTTTATTTTTACTTTTTTTATCCGTGCATTCACACGGTACATGTGTGTTATCTGTGTTCTTCGCACGGTACTGATGTGTTACTCGTGCGTGTGTACGGTACTAGTGTATCTTAAATAATATATATCTTAATTTTTCATATATTATATTAAATAATTTTATATCTTAAATTAAAAAATAATTTCAAAATAAAAATATAAGATACATAAATAATTAAAAAAAAACAAAATATTTATAGCGTGTTTGGATTAATACATTATTTTCACTTTTATTTTCTTTAATTGTACAAAAAAATATAATAACCTGTGCATTTGCACGAAATTTGATATGGTTATCCATGCGCTTACACGGTACTTGTGTGTTACCTGTGCGTTCGCACGGTATTGGTGTGTTACGCACGCTTTTGTTTTACTACAAGAGTTCATTATTCTTAAAAGAAAAACGTATTTCTAAAAGAAAAATAAAATTGTTTTATTAAAAATGTTTTACATCAATAATATATATTTCGATTTTTTATATATTAATTTAAAAAATATTTATCTTAAACTAAAATTAATTTCAAAATAAAAATATTAATAACATAAATAATTAAAAAAAACAAATCATTTTTCCTTGTGTTTAGATTCATACATGTTTGAATTCATGCAACTCATGGCTCACAAAATTTATTTTTCATCAATTTCATTCAATAGAGTTGGGCTTCCCTGCCTTTAAAAGATGAAGGTATTCATTATTCAGTTTTAGAGTATAGATATCAGACTAATGTCGTCAGTTTTTTAAATATACATATTTACACACTTTTTCGTTTTAAAGTTATAAAAAAGGACATATGAGAAGAAAATAGATATATGGCCTTAGTAAACAAAATTAACAATTGATAAATTATATTGATTTATGCCAACCATGATCACAATAGAATGCCAGAGAGAAAAAAATACATATAACAGAAGATGGTGAAAGTAATCAAGTACATATATGTATATGAAACCAAATTCACCAAAATAGGAGGATTCTAATAATCAACTTAAGACATAGTCACTTTTTTTCATCTGGCACAAAGACTTTATATGTATTGGACTTGAACTCTTTCTCTATTCTCTTCCCACCATTTCCTTGCATCTTCGTCTCCAAATCTCTGTCGGCTACAAAAATAACGTATGCATAAACACGTAACCTGAACCTAACACGATGAAGCTCCTTGTTCCCATCCGGTAACCGCTTGATAGTAATAAACACAACAGGCTATCTCTTGCAATTTGCTGAAAAATAGCTCATATTTAGAAGAGGCCCTTGATGCTTCCATGGAGGACCCTGCTGCATGCATTTCTTAGTTACTACTTCCTTGATATTTACATTTTATTATTTGGTTCAGAGACTTGCATGTCATTCATTGTAAAAGGGAGAATAAGGAAGAAGTAAAAATAAAAGCTATAATTTATTTTCTTTCAGCTGAGTTTGACATGAAAAATATATCATCTAACAGTTATACCAAATGTCCATCGTACATGACAAAATTTGAGTAACCAAAATTTAAAGGGCCCTGTGTTCATCCCTTAACAAGTGAACATAAACTTTCTATGTCTAAAGAATTAAGGGTGGTGAGTAATAATTGATACAGAAGGTATAGGCAACTTTTTGGCAATTAGCAGTATTAAGAAACACTTCATATTCCTAGGCCGTCCAGCGTAGGCGTAACTTTACTCTCACATAATAACTTCAATTTATGCACATTAAACCACATCAGGAGAAACAATTGTGCTTTATATAAGTTTCTTGCGAAAAATCATGAAGGAGTTATTATCGTAAGATATTGTGCAGGATCATCCATAGAAGTAGTGCCTAGGATTACTTCTCTTATTAGTTTTGTTGTCAGTTTGTGACAAACACGTAGCTGGAAATAACAAAATAATCTTAAGATGGGATTACAGTTGCGAAATCCCAGATATTGTTGCAGCAGTTCTTTATCTTATTTACCTCAGATCGAGTAGCCCCACCAATAATAAACACAAAGATTCTTTTTTCCATCTTCTTGAAGTCACCAGATACGTTCTTTAACACTGCAAGCTTAGCTTCTGAACCAAATTTGTATCCATATATACTTGGCAAAAGCTGACTTGTTGGAAACAAACTCCTAGTACCTATAAAATGCAGAAAATTTCATTCAGCCTAAGCATTCTTTCAGGATATCATTATCAATTACTGTCAGGTGCATTTTGTGCAGCTTGAGGTGGAATGCTAATCAATTAGGAATTCAATTTATTTAAGTTTCTATAATAAACTAAACATGATCATGTCTCTACTTTGTCCTACATGCATAGAAAATATGCATCGAAGACATTTGGACATCTCAAAAACAAAGCTGAACTATCTCCTCAACCAAAAGACAATAAGTCAACTATATTTCAAGAGCCAAACTAATATTTCCATAGCATATATTTCAGAAAGACTACAATATTTCAAAAGTATATTTCTTAAATTATCAATTGATATCCTCATATAAGGAAGAAGTAATGAAAATATCAAAACCATCAGAATGCAGTCAGTAATTAGCCTACCAACATCGGAAAATAAAGAATACAATGAGAGAACTCTAACTTTAAGAGAATTGTGCTAATAAACTTAGTTTACATTCATTGTTTCACTATAGTACAGTATGTTAGCCCAAGCTAGGGATTTTCATGACAGGTTAGGATCAAGGACTGTACTTTCCTTGACACCGTGAACAAATTAGTACTCAATTTGTAGAGTATTACCTTGACGCTGGATGGAGCTCAATATATATGGATGGAGAAATTATTCTCCTTGCCAGATTGTTCTAGTGTTGTGATCATTGTATGTATTGGCGGCCTTGAAGTCAAAGTTTTGCCGGCAATATCATCTTGCAACTCCACATTAGATTTCGACCCATTCGAAGTATAAACCATGTATAATAATTCAAACGTTATGACAAAAATTGACACGCAACAGATTCATTCCAGCTAATGTAACCTTCCGATTTAGCACCTGAAAAGTTTGGCATAATAGCCACAACAGTTTACTTTAGCAGCCGTTTGATCACGTTTAACATCTTGACATCGATATCATGCTGAAGCACGAATATGTACAACACTTGATCACAACAATAATATGACATCTAACGATATTTTGATAACGCCAATTACGTCTCACCCATGTCAACAAAACATATAAAATACCTAACATATAATATCAGAAGTAGGGTCATGCCAATACAAAGATCATACAGTATCTGTGCACATGTATTTCAACTTAAGTAATGATAACCACTAGAAAACAGTTAACATAATGCATACGAACTACTTATATTTTGTTGGCGATGATGATGCGATCCTTCATGAATCGTGTCCAACAAGGATTATTAACCGACACAGCAAACTCAGTTATCATGTTATAGAAAAATGTGAGCAAGATCTTCTACAAGTCTATCTTAGCTGGCCTTTTATAAATATTAGTGTACAGTAACAAATGGTTGATTGATTCATTTGCTGATGTTAAGATTCAGACAGTGATTTATCTTACTAAACATGAGTAAGATTCAGACAGTGATATCCCACCTCGTGAGGTTTCCCCGTCCATTTCTCTTCACCATAAAGCTTTTCATATTTATCTTCTAGAGTACCTGGTGAACATGTAATGTGATACTGAAAGTGAAAATAGGAAATCTCAATAAGCATAACTAATATTACAGAAGTAGTAAAAAGAATTTGGTTCGTCGTCAGAAATCTGTAACAAAACATAAATAGAAAATGTCCAACATAAATCATTTCAAATCGGACCACCACCACACTCGTCACGAAATTCCGTTTCCACCACCTACAAACTCATTGCTGCTAACCCATTTCAACCACCACCACCACACTCGTCGTCGCAGGCTCGTTTCCACCACCACCACTCTCATCACTGGTAACCCATAGTCGCCATTCATATTATTCTTCTTCACCGTTGAAACACACCTAAAACCAAAAATCGCACCCACAAAAATCAAATATCACAGATTTGAAACCGAAATTTTTTGGGATTAGGGTTTATCAATTTCATTTATACAAACTGAAAGGGAAAAATCATACCTAAAAGAAGGAAGACTACAGACTGCATGATACCAAAAGAAGAAGAAGAAGAAAGATAATATGTTTTAACTTAGATAAAGAGAAAGAGAATGGGGAGAAAGAGAAAGAGAAGGAATAGAAAGAAGGGGGAAGAGAAATGAATGAGAGATAAGAGGATGGTGGTGAGATAGAAAAAGATAAAGAAGAACATAGTGGCAGAGGAAGAAAGATTGAAGTGATAGAAAGACCCGTGAAAAAGGACAAGAGAGAGAGAGAGTGAAGATTCCAAAAAAATGAATTAAAGTAGGTTACATTATCAAAGGCAAAAAGCAGCAACTATGTATTTGGAATCATAGAATATAATAAAGCTACCAATCGTTAGTTGGTCCAGTGGTGATTGGCGCTGGACTTGGTAGGGAGAACCACGGTTCGATCCCCCGCAACTGCGATCGGGAGGGGGATGGAACCACTTGATGCCAGAACTCGCCCCCGAACCGGACTAAACCGGTGGTATAAAGCCAAAAAAAAAAAAAAGGCAACTTGGACACTTGTCAAACTCTCGGCTATTCTATTATATTGATATGTTACTAAAAAGGAAAGTTTAAATTAATAAAATTCTATTATATTTTTAAATTAATTAAACTTTATTTGAAGCACGTAAAATTTTGATTGCTTATACCTTTGGAAATATCAAACTTCGACTTCCTTTCTTCTTCAGTTAAAAAATAAACAATCCTTTACTCTTCCACCAGATTTCAAATAGAATATTTGGTCGCTTCAGATTCCAACCTTGGTTCCTCAACAAATCAGTTATTTCTCTTTTCCAATACTCTCTTCAATGTTTTCGGATGCATCTAATTCCTCTTTCTTTTCTTCCTCACACTCTCTTCTTCCTCTTACTTCCTAATTTCACTGTTCCCTCCCAAACCAAAGTGTATCTTTTTCACTAAGAGAGAAGAAGACGTGAATTTTTCATTGTTCCCTCCCAAATCGATTTTGAAGTGATTGTTTCACAAAGAAAAGAAAGTGTTCCAAATCTGATTCTTGATTGGCTAACTCTAACTCTTTCTGCCTCATTCCAAATCTAACCCTAAGGATTTCTGCTTCATCCCAAGTCTAACTCTGAGGATTAATTTGTTAGTTGGGTGGTGGCAGCAATGATAACAACAATAATGGTGAAAGCAATAGCAAGATTGTTGTTTCGAATGAAGGTCTGAGCAAGCCTAAAAGACAAATGAAGATGTCGTTTCAGCTTGAAACCCTTGAGAAAGCTTATGCATGTGAGTTCCTCTTTGTTTTTCAATTTCAGAAATTAGGTTTTGGTTTTTTTGTGTTTTAATTCTTGAATTTTGAAGATTTTGATATTTTAGTTTGGTTGATCAATTGCCACCAGATGCATTTGGAGCACCTATAGGTATAAATGATAATGCCTCTTATCTTCAATGATTGTGTTACTGAATATTGCAGTTTTTTTACTCCATTTGTTATTGAAGGAAATTGCTTGAAAGTTGCTTGAAAGTTGAAACAATAGTATAATGGTATAAGTTTGTGATCTGTGCATACTACACCATGTTTTGCTACTGACAATAGTAGAAAAGCCTCCCATGGAAATTTGATGCTCCAATTTAAATTACCCTTCTCTAATGAAGAACAAGAGGTGATAAGAATGTCTGACTGGTCAGATTTGGCTTCGAGTGTTACATCTGCGGCTAATATCCAGGTATTAAATTTGGCTTTAATTCACATGAATTCTTCATCACCTCCCCTCTCTCAAGATAATATCAATTTGACTTGGGCTATCAGTACAATTATTATATCATAATTTGACTTCCTGTTTACGTGGCTTTCTCTAGGTGTTGCTTGGATGATACATACATTAAAAGTATTTGACCTGCTGGTTTGACAATGCAAATCAATGATTTACCTAAAGAAGCTTCATGCTATTGACAATTCTATATTGAAATAGGAACAAGTTATTTTTCAGCAGTTATAATTTTTTTTTCTATTTCACTCATTCATTTGTGTTCAATGCATTAATCCCTTAATTGTTCAAAATATCATCAAACGATTTTTCAGGACTATCATTTCATACTACAAATGAACATTTCCAGATGTTGTTCTTGCCATCCGGAACACTCGCAGAAGGTACAAGTGTTTGAATATAACTATATTCCTCCGTGTAGGTTATGTAATATTGTTTTTCGAATTTTATTTCTGCTGATGTTGATTGTTTATTGTTAAATTACGATATACATAATTGTTTATTATTAGTATTAACTTTTTGTCATATTGATTTATTTGTTTTCATATGCTCTTTCTAGAATAAAGAAAGAACTAGAAGCAGGAATTTTGCCTGCCAGTGTTGTTGCGGTGATGGATCCTTAACTATATAAGTGCAATAAGCTTATAGTATTTTTTATGTTTGTAAGGTTCCAATTAAAGAATTGAATTTATAAGTATGTTTTTTTACTTAATTATATATAGCAGCCCAACTTTTGAACTTCATACTTAAAGGTGCATTAAATCCAGCCCATGATAATGTTACTTCTGAAAAGATTAAATCTACATCTATATCAAACAATGGG
The DNA here is from genome assembly GCF_029867415.1 of Vicia villosa. NCBI lineage: Eukaryota > Viridiplantae > Streptophyta > Magnoliopsida > Fabales > Fabaceae > Vicia > Vicia villosa. Next base: position 67,713,154 of record NC_081182.1, read on the forward strand.
AGGAGGCAACTAACTCATTGTTACCTCCTTATTTTGTTTTCTATAATGACGAAAATAAGCTAATACCATCATAATTAAAAATTAGTTTAAGCATGTGATTTATATATTTTACAGAATTTGGTGCAGAATGATGTCAGGGACTATATTACAGACATGTTCTTTTGGTAAAGGTTTACAGAAGGAACTTGAACAAAGAGGTAAGATATTAATAAGTATATTTATTTTTGTTCAAAAATTCTATTCTACTTATTTTTTAAACATGCACACTATAATTCTATTGTAATAATTGCAGATTTCCCTTGCCGAAAATATGATAAGTAATTGGGGTTGGGGCCAACAAGTAAGTGAAACAAACATATTGAAAACATAGAACATAAATGAAAAGCAAATGTGATCTTCATCAGGTATTGATTCGAAGAAAATGTAGAAGAGCAAAAGAGCGAAGTTTGTATTGCATCACTGATGTCTGTAAGAGTAAAATCATATTGCATGCAATAGTTAGAAGAAAAACTAAACTCCATGTCTAGAGAGACTGCAGGTACTGGTATATTCTGGTATGTTCTGCAGATTGAATTGAAGTTGCGATGTGCTATTTTCATAGTTGATGTGAATATATGGGGATTGAATTGAAGCTGCACTGTGCTATTTTCACAAGTGATTGAATATATGTGTCATTTTGTCACAATCGTCTTTCAAACTGTAAATTGGAAAGATCTATTGTACCCTATGTATTATTACTAATGGAACCTTAGTCTTTAAATACCAAGCTAAACCAAACGACAGATATGTGAATTATGATGAAGATATTAGGAAATACTTTCAAGTTAATAAGATATAACATATATGTGTATAGATTTTGTAAAGTGTGTTTCGACGCTTGAAGGCTTTAAATTATGCATCAAATTCTAGAGATACGCTTGGAGTTATGTAGATTTAGCTGACTGTTATATATTTCTAGGTATTATCTCCTGACATGAGCTTAGCTACTGTGCAATGAGACGATTGAAGCAATCAAGTCATTCTGTCATCCCTACCCTTTTGAACCTCAGGAATATCTTCACAACATCTTGGTTGAATTGTATAAGGTATAAGGATTCTCTTTTTGTTTGTTATTGTTTTTTCTAGCCATAGTTGTTTGCTTTTCGATTAGCACTGAGCCGATTCAGAAGCATTGAGATCAATTATATGAACCATGGTTTCATCACTTTTATGAAACTTTGGTGTAAACGTGTTGCTGTTCAAGGCGGAATATCCGCGCTAAGCGTGGCTGCGCCACTCACCCAAGAAGCATTGCAGAAAGGGTATAAATTTGAGTTGCAAACAGAGTGTGCCTTCAGTGCTTTTATGTGTAGTCCATAGAGAGTTTGTTTGCAGATTGATAGATAGTCGTGGAGTTTAGCTTCATTATATATACTTTTCATATAACTTTTGCTTCTCATTTCTCAGGGCATTTCTGATTGCACATGCCATTGGCGACATAATTACTGGTGATATAGTAGAATCTGAAGTGACATATCTTTGTTTTAGTTCTTTCAATCTAATCATGAAATTTATTATTTTTTTGCTGGCAGCATGTCGATCCCTGTGTTTACATGTTGATGATGGAAACTTTTCCGAGAGGGAGTTTGTTGATCTTCTTCCTCTCAGTTGGGACTCATGTTTTAAGTTGTTTCAGGAAGTTCAAGAATTTGATTCAAATGTAAAATTTACTGGTTTGCAACTTACTTTCTTGATGGAAAGGTAAATTCATTTAGACTGATTGGGAAATATGTAATGCCGAGGATGAGAAGGGAATTATCCTCCGCCGTTAGGTGATTAAGATTCACGCAAAAGAAATGAGGGATTGTGGCTGGAAACTATAACTGTTCAAACTTTAGTTTGTAGTAAGAAAATTAAGATATGTGCTCCTAACTATATTTCTCCGGTAGGAGAAACTTTTCACACCTCCTGAATTAACTTTGGATGTAGTACACATTTAAAATAAACACAACTATTACAGTATTCATATGTACACTTCATGTCGTATCCAAAAGAACACTTGCCAGCTATGTGAAGTAGTTCTTTTAAATATGTGGTGGTGGGAAAATATCTATCTAGAGCCATTAAAGGTTTTGATTCAATATTATTCAATATTATTGTTACAAAAGATTGCGGAGTATCACAAGGAACAACGCTGTTAACATTATATATGTTATACTAATTTATGTTTCATGTTTGTTTAAAAGAGTTTAATCTTGGAATATTTTTAATAATATCTCAAAAGTAAATTTATTTGAATATACTAAATAACATAAATTTAATTATTTGATTAAATATATTTTTGACTTACTAGAGTTTTAATCTCCCTCTTTAACTTTATTTAGGAAATTAATTTTTTTTAATGAAAATAGTTTTGACCCCATCTCACATTTTGGTATTAAAATTTGTTGAATTTATTATTTTTTAATGACATATAACATATATATATATATATATATATATATATATATATATATATATATATATATATATATATATATATATATATATATATATATATATATATTTTATCTTTAAAATTTTTTTAAATTTTTTTGATCTTATCACATATATGTTTTAGCTGTAAGTATTTATAAAATATATTTTTTAATATACGTATTTTTAAACCCGTGCCTCGCACGGGTATATACACTAGTAGAATTATATGACATCATTAGTTCCAAAAAGTAATTTTTGAATCAAAATTGCCCCCATTTTGGGGAGGTGGCAAAATTAGAAGGAAGGGCAATTGTGAGTTTTCCAGAGGTATTAACTTTCTTATATGGTAGATATAAAGAATGCAACGAAGTTTTTGACGTGTTTCTAAACTTTCTCTTCTCGCTCATATATTCGATGAAGCTTTTGAGACGCCCCAAAGAAGAAATATGATATTGAGGAAATTGGCGTTAAAAAATATGTTGTGAGCCATTATCTAAAATATCAAATGATTGATTACAGGTTGATTAAGTTCTTTCTCATGAAATCAAAAATATTTCTTACGAGATCATCACTTAAAGTGTGACTTTAAATAGGTAGTTTCAAGTAATTTTTATTACAAACAAATTCCCCTCCTAGCATGGATGGAATTTAAACACCTTCTAAGGCACAAGTCTAGTGAATTTTCACTAGAAATTCTGATAACCTGCTAGCACATTCAAGAAGAGGCTCGCAAGCAAGATAAAAATACGACATGTTAGTTATTGCAAACAACAAACACAAAAGAAATTTATAGGTGTCCCTCTTAAACTAATTAACAAAGCTCTCAAGAAGCAAAATTGCGATAAAAATAAGAGCTCCAACTGTAACAAGAATGAGTACCCCAAGTGTCGAGATATGAATCACCAATGATCGCTGATAAATTTTACTGGGTCGCAAATTGATACAATTGTGGGAAACCATGTCATAGGGCACCCAAGTTTAGAAATAAGTCAAAATTTGTTTGTAAGCAAACCTAATTGATGAACATTTTCTTGCTCTGATTATTAAAATCAACTTTATCGGTGAATCAAATGGACGGTAGATTGACATTTGCACTTTCTTCCATATCTCTTATGATCGTGTTATGTTTAAAACCAATTCAAAACCAAATTATTAAGAAGATTAAGATATTTGTAGTGATATACGTACATTGATGAAGATCATAACACTTTCAGATGATTCCAAAGCAACCATTGAATACATATTTAACATTGCAGGAGGAGTTATCTCTTGGAAATATAAGAAGTATATAATATTGGCTCAGTTCACTAAGGAGTGTGTGATGATAGCAATAACTACTAGTTAAGAAGTAAGTTGATTGAAATACTTGCTAGTAGAAACTCTTTTATGGGAAAAATAGACACCAATTAAGTTGATCCATTGCTATATTACTATGACGATCACAAAATTTTGGAATAAGTATTGCAAAGTTAAGTAGCGACACATACGTCATAAGCACAATATTGGAAAAAAATTACTCTCAAACAAAGTTGTTAGAGTGGGTCATGTATGCAATGATGAAAATTTAAACGATATTTTAATGAAAGGAATAACTAGAGAGAAAGTCTAGAAAAAATAGTATAAAATGGACTATTGCCAAACTTGGATAATTCTCTAGTGTCATCTCTCTAACTCTTATCTTTTAAATTAATTTTATCTCTCCGAGAATGTTTTCTTTGATCTTGAAAATACTAATACAATTGGCCTTTTAAGTAATAAAACCTTTAAATTAATTGTACATTTTTAATACCACAAATGACCTTATCTTGTGCTTGGAGTCACTTGTCCAACAATGAAGTGATTTGAGATAAACATTCTATTCAAGAAGATTAATTTATGAAGCGATGAGAGGATGAGATAGTAGAAAGTATTCATAAGATCTAAATTTCATAAGGAATTAGGTACCTAGATGTATGAGTATTCTTGATATACTATTGTTTCACTAAATGGTGTGCAAGTATACACGGTCAACTCAATGGAAAATTATAAGAAAGATATTGATCCCATGAAGGTTGTGTTCTAAACATTTCATTAATCATCTTGATCCATAAATAAATTTTGAGTTAAAAAGATAATAAAATAGATGACGGTGTCATTAGTCTGTGTGTAATAAAAAGTAATGGTAATGAGATATGAGTTTGAGTTAAGTTTTACAAGATTGTTGAACAATGATCCATTTAATAATTTCACCTAATGTTTGAGATATTTTGTGGTGCCATGTCATTTGTGGCCAAGGCTAAACCTTGTGGTTTTTGTAAACAATGTGATAATATGCAATACTTCATTAAGACTACCTTATGTTTAAGTCGTCATTAACCCCATCATACATCAAGTAAAACTTATTGTGGTTACTAGTACAATCCTAATCTTTTATGTCTAAAGATATTAAGTAAGAAATATATGTCTACTACTCTAACCATATTAGTTATGGAAACCTATTTATAAAACACTACAACAACATAAAAAACTATTATCTAACTCTAAGTTGATCAAACATGTGATTAAACACATATCATAAATATACATGAACTAGATATGACATGAACCTTAATTCATCACATTCAAAAGATTACTTGTTCATAGAATTTCACATTATCCAACAAAAATAGAATTAGTTCATAATAACCGTAGCTACAACTATGAACTTACTTATCACACCCCCAAACTTGAATCATTACATGTGCTCAAGTAATGACAAAAAGGTTGAAAAGATTTTGTTAATCTACTATACTATTTATAATGGCATCAACATATTTAAAACAAATTTTTTAAATTCAGGTTGCATTAAGAAATTGGCATAACTTGCATAAAACATATTTCGATCTTCTTGTATGTATATCTATAACTTATGATACCCAATATCACTTCACCAGACTTCATTAAACATATGTTGCAGGGTTTCTAATCTATTTTGAACTTACTATAGTCCAAGGTTTGTAATTAAGTTTTAGTAAGTGGAGATAACTATTTCTTTTAGAATTTAGGATTCAATACAAGTATTTCACCTGCGTTATTATTTTTTTTTGTAAGTGTTGTACCTTTGCACCTGAGAAGATCTCACCTGTAATAAGTATAACTTATTACTCCAAGTAGACCTACTTGTTCCTACAATTTTGAGCAAAGGGACCTATTTACATATCTTTTATACATATACATATAATATCCCCCTTTATTCATTATGATAACCTGTTAATACGAGATCCTTCCCCAAACTTAGTTTAACACATTCCTTTTCCTAGTAATAACACATTAACCTAGCCTACCGACTATGTACTTCTCATACTTCTAGTGATGTAACATAGGGCATCACTCATTTACATAATGTACAATTTATACATTAATCAATTATCATGGTTTCACAAAGATTCTAATTTCTGCACTCAAAAGGATTAATTTCTAAGCAAAAAAATACTTGAAACCATGATAAAATAGTATAAACAAAGTGTTAAACCTAAACCGTTCTTCCCCAAAATTAAAAAATAAAGGCAATGTCCTCAATATCAGGATATGGAAGATGGTTACTTCAGACACAACACTCATAAACATCAAAACAAAATAAAATAACACTACCTATTCGGTTATATAATTGGAGAGGGTTACCTTATCATGACTTAGGCCCGAAGTTTTTTCTTACCCCTTCCTGGTGGGACCTTTTATCTTTTCACTCATGCTTATTTGACCCAAGTCATATCTCCCTCTTTAATGAGAGACACAAAATCATCTCAGATGGTTCATTAGTAATATCCTCTGATACTTCCTTAGCCGTCTCCCGTTATTCTACATCTTTGCCTTCTTAGTCCTTTTATTCTATCGTGTCCTTTACAAGAATGAAATTTCCAGTCTCTTTTTATGCAAGCAGATCTTGCTCTGCCTCCTTATTCAACATATCTTCTTCCTTGATGCATTCATCTTTTTTCCTTCATCCTATTTTTATTTCTCCTCCTCTTTTATATCTTCCTCTTCTCTTTCATTCGCTTCTTCTTCCATTATATCATTATTTTAGTTCTAATCTTCTTCATTTTCTAGGATGACTTCACTAGTTTACACTAAAGTCTTTTTTTTCTGAAATTTCACTTGTGATAGGCCTTTCTTAACTTTTATTAGAGTCCTCTTGAATGTGTTTCACTTTGCATTGATCGTATGTGTTTTGTCATCATATGTCAACACTAACTTATTAGTCCTCTTAATTAAACACTTATTAAATAATATCTATGTTCCTTATTATATACACATTTTGATAATAAAATATAAATAAATTATTTCAAACTCATCCAAAAATCAAACATAATGTCATTTTTCTTTTTCTGTTATGGAAATGCAGTTCACAAGTACTTATAATATATAGAAACTAGTAGAAGATTCGTGCGTCCGCACGGGTAAATTCATTCATAGTTTAGATCATTCGATAAGACTTGATTGTTATTAATATATAAGTGTTATTATAAAATTATTAATAACTGCAAATATTAAAAAATAAATATATAGCAAATCACCAAGATGATAAATCCAATATGTTTAATCACTATAAATATTTACAAATATTTTGTTGATTAAAACAAAAAATGAACTGTGGTAATACTGACCCGAAAAATAATATTATTTTGATTATTAAAAATAAAACATAAAATAAACCGATAAAAAATTTAATTAAGGGTTATTCCAAGTCCATGTCAATATGAAATTAATATTAAGTGCAGATATATGTTAATTAATTTGATTCCTGATTGAGAGGTGTTTTCATAGAGAAACTTTTAAAATATGATTATTAACAATATTGAAAATTTAGAGTACCGATAACTGTAAATATTTAAAAATAAATATGTAGCAAATCACCAACATGATAAATCCATTATGTTTAATATCTATAAATATTTATAAATGTCACAAAAAACTATAAACATTCCCAAATATTTTGTTGATTAAAATGAAAAAGATATTGCGTGATAGTGTCCCGTGAAATAATGATAGAATTTGTTACACATCTAAATTTAAAATTTAAAATGAATGAATTTATTTTAAAATAAATGACAATTATATAAATTCAAAAGTATGTATAATATTATATAAATGATACAATAAAATAAAAAAAGGTATTGCATGATAGTGTTCCGTGAAATAATGATAGATTTTGTTACACATCTAAATTTAAAATTCAAAATGAATGAATTTATTTTAAAATAAATGACAATTATATAAATTCAAAAGTATGTATAATATTATATAAATGATAGAGTAAAATAAAAAAGGTATTGCATGATAATGTCCCGTGAAATAATGATAGATTTTGTTACACATCTAAATTTATAATCTAAAATGAATGAATTTATTTTAAAATAAATGACAATTATATAAATTCTAAAGTATGTATAATATTATATAAATGATAGAGTAAAATAAAAAAAAAGGTATTGCGTGATAGTGACTCGTGAAGTAATGATAGATTTTGTTATACATATAAAATTAAAAGTTAAAATGAATTAATTCATTTTAAAATAAATCACAATTATATAAATTCTAAAGTATGTATTTATATAAATGATAGAGAGAAAGAGAAGTGTTTAGGTGAGAGAAAATTGTGGTGTTTGAGAGGGAAACAAAAAAGTTGTGAATTCACGAAGATTTGAAAAATAGATGTGTCAAAAGAAAAATATAATTGAGTAGTACAAATTTATTTAATCAATTATGTAAAAGGGTATTATGTAGTGTAAAATTTATTTTGCTTAAAGATAATATAGGGTGTTTAATAACATAGGTAGATAGTTGATGTATTTCTCCCTCCTCAAACAAAAATTACAAAGCAATTCCAATTCATATTTAAAACATATATGTATAATATTAATAATATAGTAATACTAGTGTGCATAATATACTATATATTGATGCCAAAAACATAAATTACTTAACAATTTCATTGACATGAAAAAACCATATCAATCAAATCCATCTCCTTCTTAACTTCAGCTCCAAACATAGATTCCATAATCTCTTTCTCAACATCACAATGTTTTTTTCCTTCCATAATTTTCACATCATCCAGAAGAGAATCAATACTACACCCATCTTGAAACAAACTCTCATCAAAACAAAAATCTGGAACATCATCAAAACCACAACTCGGAACCAAACACTCATCACTTGGACAAAATTGTTCAGCTTTCTGAGACTGAGATTGAGACTGAGCTGATATTGCTATTGTTGTGTCTTTGTTGGTATTGTTTTTCATGACACTAACATTAGTTGATGATTTTTTTCTATAATCTTTTGGAGGGTTTTTGTCTAAGTTCAAGCTCTTGATATAATCTTGTAGAAGATTTCCTCTAGGGTATTTCGAGCGACACTTTCTTTTAGAATATTGTCTTCTCTTGGTTGCATTCCAATGGTTTTTTATTGAGTTTTCAGTTCTTCCTGGTAACTTTTTAGCTATCTCTGCCCATTTGTTTCCTATCTCTCCATGAGCTTTGATCAATATTCTGTCTTCTTCCTCACTCCATATGTCCTTCTGCAACAACAAACATTTTTTCAGGATTTCGAAAACTTGTTTATTTTAACGTTACATAAGCAACTCTAAACAAAGACATGTCTGATGTCCAATCCATGTCAGGAGGATATGACATAGACACAAGACCAACACATTTGATTATTATCTAATGTAAGATCGGCCCAATCAATTCAGTAGCTCTGTTTTAATTTTAAAATTAGGCTTAAATTTTAAAAATATATAATTTTAATTATTAAAAATAACATATCAAAAATACAATTGTATATTAATCAAACGAAACACTAAAAAATCCAAAATATTATTTAAATTATAAATGATTTTATATAAATTTTATGTTTTAATTTTGATATAATTTTTTAATTATAAAAAAAGTGGACCATCCTAAAATTTGAGGTCTGGTTCGTAGTACTCCCTACACTTGTGCAGGGCTGGACCTGGCCAAATGTCTTAGGTCGTATTCAATGTCCATTTTTGTGTCTGCGTGTCTGAGTTGATGTTTAATAGATTTGAACTTAATAATAAAAATATTTATGTACCTTAATATCAGGCCTTAGATGATTATGCCATCGCTCTCGGCATTGTTTTCCAATTCTACCCGGCAACATCTGAGCAATACGAGACCATTTTCTCAAACCATTTTGTTCAACCAGCTGAATCAACAACCTGTTTTTGCATGCACGTAAAAATTAATAACTAGTAATATACAATGAAGAGAAAAAAAAGTTTCATAATTTTATGTACGTACCCATCTTCTTCTACAGTCCATTGTCCTTTCACAACGTTGGAATTCTTACGAATTTTTTCTATCTTTCTTGTGAGAGGATATGCTTTGCTGTTTCTATTCATGCCAAATCTTTTGTAATATCTCATTGAAGGCATGCATGAAACTTCATCTGGTGCAACAAAACTCAAAGGTTTGGTTTCTTGAGGAATATTAATATTAAAGGGAAAATAATTACTTTGGTTTGTAACCATCGTTTCGACTTGATTATTCCTCTGAGAAAGATTGTTCAACTCATAACCTCCATGAAGAAAATTGTCCATTACAAAAGCATGACCATTACCATTACCACTATTCTCCACAAATGGCTTGAAATCATTATCAGCAAAAGAAAATTTATCACTAGGACCAAAGTTTTGGACCCCGGAAACATGATTGAAAAAAGTACCATTCGGATTAAACTTATCAATGTGATTAAAATCTTGTAAGAATCCTTGAGATGAAGGAACAATGAAAGGATTCTCTTGATTTTTCATGTTGGGTTTGAAGTAGAAATTTTCTGTAAGCTTTGTCTCAAGATCCATTGACATAAAGTTTTATGTAACAGAAAATAATGTTTTTGTCACACTTATGTTACGAGTTACCTAGTTTGGTTCCCTAAATAGGAGATGAATGTTAGAAGCATTTAATTACTAAAGGATTGATTCACATCTTAACTTAACCATAAGGTTAATATTACCATAGTAATCTAACATTATGTTTTATTTTAATGCTTAAGTTGGTAACTGTCATGAATTAATAAATACAATTATAATTTTGGGTGTTATGATATTTACATACATAATTATTATGGTCAATTGCTTGGTGAAGTAGAATTAAAGCTTAAATTCAGTTTTGACTTAAGTTTTTTAATGTTTCTTTTATGTTCTAATTTTTTTTCTTTAGGTGATTTTAGTCTACAGATATATATTTTGATTGTATTTTGTTGATGTGTCAAAACACGTATATAAAAAAGGGTGTGCATTGAATTGGATCGAATTTGAGTTGACTCTTCAACTAATAATTTTAAAAGTAAAACCAATATCACAATCTCTAAATTTGGATGCAATTCATGGATAAAAAAAGATTTTGAAATTATAAATATAAAAATAATTCAATTAAGAGGGTTTATTACATAAACATTCAAAATATAGTAAAATTATAGTCTTAAAATTAAATAAAACTCATTATTCAATATTTTAAATCAAATAAAAATTTAATGATGCTAAGTGGAGTAAGTCACTCTATGGAGGGTTAAAATGCAATATTGATGCATCTTTTTCTAATAAGAATGGAATAGGTGTTTGTATTAGAAACGATGAAGGTCTGACAAAGTGGTTTTCGCCTATTAGTGATGTTGATATTGGTGAAGCTCTAGGTCTCTTGACTTCTATCAAATGAGTGTTGGATATTGGCAATGATAATGTGGATTTTAAGTCGGATTCTAAAATTGTTGTGGATAGTGTGATCACTCCAAAGCCAAACGAATCGGATTTCGGTGCCATTTCTCGAGTCTGTCATCACCTATTGACCCAACCTGTTAGGAACTTTCATGTTAAGTTCATTAGAAGACAAGTTAATGAAGTTGCTCATGCTTCGACAAAGACGACTCCATCTCTTACTAGTTTTCACATTTTTAACAATGTATCAATGTATCTACATGTATTCACAATATTATTATTAATGAAATGAGTTAGATTTTTCGTGTTAAAAAAAGTAATGTTGTCAAAATAAATCAGCCTTAATGAGTGTCGAGCTTTATAATTCCGAGGTAAAAACACACTTGTTATAAGATGAAAAAAATTTATATTATTTTAGTCCAACTTTAGACGAGGTGGGTGAGATGACTCAATTGATATTTGCTACCTGAATTAAATGAGAATAATACATGGTATGACTTATAGCCATGTTTATATAGTAGTGATGGTTACAACTATCTCTAGTTAATCCTAAGTAGAATATGGAAAATCTTTGAATGTGGATCAACAATGGAGAAATGGAGAAGAGCACGAGAATACTCCACAACGAAGGTAGAAATGGAGAAGAGCACGAGAATACTCCACAACGAAGGTAGATGTGATTGGATTGGGTCATTGTATCGGACCTTTGGTCAGTCCAATACGAGCAAATCTTTGAGCATGTGGCAAACCATGACTGCATACGATAGTGTTCACCTGGTATTCAGAAGGGGAGGAAATTGCCCAAATCTTTGGTGTGAGGAACATGCAACGGATTTGATGGTAGCGACGAGTGTGAACAATGGAATTGACGTTGTTGGGGTTGCCAAAGTTGTCATCGACTCAGTTGGAGTCCATAATGTATAACTGTTGGAACATTATGCATATATTCCAATATAGGGAGATGAATTGAAAAAGTTCATTAAGTGAAGTCCCACATTGTATATTAGTTGAAAAAACTTCTTAGTCCCATATTGCTTAGATTAGAAATCTTAGCTAGTTTACTTCATTATATAATGAAGTCACTTGTTTCATTCCAAAACACACCAAAAACTTAATTTGAGTTTTTCCTTCCTCACTCTCATAACTCTGCGTCTTTCGAATTGTCGAAGCGCCAACTTCTCCCTCTTTCTTTCTACTCGTTGAATTTTCCGAGTACCTTCTTGAATTCTCTTTAGAGAATAATGTTAATTTCTCCTCGTTTGAGTTGAGAAATTATAAGTATAATTTTTTCTTGGATTCTCTTTAGAGAATTATTGAAATTTCTCTTGGTTTGAGAAATTACTACGACTGGTCTTTATACCAGATACTAAGATGGTATTCATACCATATTTGAATGGTCCTAGTACCATTTGAGGGTGTATTTCTAGACCGATTATCTACAGTGCAAGTAGTAATCGTATAGTATAGAACTGGGCTGTTTTATCCTGGAGGCGTCGTGGTTATTAAGAGCTGCTTTGCATAATTTTGGCAGTACCGCGAAACGTCTTAAAGAAAGCGTACCGATCCGCGACTCGACCCGGTAATTTCTTTGGTGGCAAAATTGTTAAAATCGTGATCCAACAATTTTAAGACGTTTCGAATTGCCATGGCTACTGAAGAAATTATTGGTACTTCTGCGGATACTTTCTTTGACAAACCGTTCATGTTTGAGAGATGTCACTTCAAATGTTGGCAACAAATGATGATTTTCTTCTTAATGTTGAAAAAGATAGCTAACATTTTGACCGACGACATTTTGTTGCTCCTTTTGGATCAACCGAACAAACTAACGAAATCTGTGGATTCAAAAGGAACACGTAATAGTGTTGAAGTTGAATCTGCTGCACAGATTAAAGCGAATAATTTACAGCTTAGGAAAGAAATCACTTTATAGAAAGAATGATTATAACATTCTGAATGAAATCGCAAATGATCTGTATGACTATTATAATAATTGCGATACTTCAAAATATGTTTAAGAGAATCTGAAAAACAAGTATGACATCGAAGAGGCTAGAGAACAGAAGAATGATTTTAGAAGTCACAAATTTCGAAAGATTGCTCATGAGATCATCACTAAAGGTATGTACTTATATATACAATTCGAATTTCTTTTATTATTGACAAATTGCCCCTAGTTTGAAAGTTTTTATGAATTATCCTTTGTTAGAAAATAAAATAATTTTTATTTAGAGACTGATTATTCTCATTAAAGAAGAATATCAGAGATATGATTAAATAGAAAAGTCTTGGTTGTTTTAAACAACAAAAATAAATTCGGTGTGGTTCTAAAGCCATATGGCAAATCATTATAGAATTAGAACTGCAATATTGTGAACCGAATTAAGAATGGGAACCCTTCTATGGCCCCAATTGCTCCAACTAGACAACAACCACCACCTCAAAGAAATGACATTGTTTTCCTTTTGTTTCAATCGTGGAAAACTAAGTCATATGGCTAAGAGATGTAGCATGTAATGCTTGAACTTGGTGTAGCCTGTAATGCACGGGTTAACATGGCTAATGGGAAATTTATTCATATGATCATTGAAATCAACATGGTTGATAGATCTGATGGTTGGTGGATAAACACGGGCGTCTCCCGTCGTGTTTATTATGATCGTGTTACGTTTAAATCATACACAAATACTAAAGATACGAAAGTGTTGTTGGGAGATGCCCACACCACTAATGTTGTCGATATTGGAGAAGTGGAACATGGTCCACCTATGAAAAGACTTTAATCTTGAAGAATGTCATGTATACTTCTGATATTATAAAGAATCATGTTTATGTTTTTTCTTCTTCTTATAAATAAGGAAATATTTAGTCAATTTATTGGGGTAGATTTGTACACCATCATCATAAAGAATGATATTTTTGTGAATGAAATTGATAAGTTCAAAAACTTTGTAAAGAATTTGAAAATGATTTAGTAAGAATTTGTAGTGATAGGTAATATGTATGATTCTAGTTTATTTAATAATTTTTATAAACAACATTGAATTGTACATGAAACTACTGCTCCATATTCCCCTGAAATAAATGGTAAAGCAGAAAAAAAGAATATAACTCTTATTGAATTTTTTGTTGCAATTATGATGAATTCTGGTGCTGCACCTCACTAGTGGGGGGAAATTTTATTGACTGTATGTTATGTCCTGAATAGAGTTCCCAAGTCAAAGAGTAATATATCTCCTTATGATATATTAAAGAAAAGACAACCAATCTTGTCTTATTTGAGAACTTGGGGATGTCTGGCTTATGTCAGAAATCCGGATCCGAAACGAGTTAAACTCGCTAATAGAGCATATGAATATGTATTCATTAGATATGTAACAAACAGTAAGGCATATGGTTTTATGACCTAAATGCAAAAGCGATCATAGAATCAAATGATGTTGATTTCTATGAATATGAATTTCCCTTCAAATTGAGAAATAGTGGGGGCACTCAATCGAGTCACATTCTTGTGATAAGAAGCACAGAAAGCAACAAAAATGTAGAAATAGAACTTCGACGAAGTAAAAGAGTAAGAGTTTCTAAAGATTATGGGCCTGACTATGCGGCTTATAATGTAGAAGAAGATCCAATAAATCTTCAAGAAGCTTTGTCTTCTCTGGATGTAGACTCATGGCAAGAAGCTATTAATGATGAGATAGATTCTCTGGAATCTAACAAGACCTGGCACTTAGTAGACTTGGTTCCTGGTTGCAAACCAATCGGTTGTAAATGGGTTTTGAAAAAGAAACTAAAATATGATGGAACTATTGATAAATACAAGGCTTGTTGTAGCCATGGATTTTAGACAACGAGAAAATGTAGATTTCTTCGATACCTTCTCTCCTGTCACTAGAATAACATCCATTAGGGTACTTATTTCAATTGTTGCTATTTATAATTTAATAGTACACCAAATGGATGTTAAAACTGCTTTTTTAAATGGTGACTTAGAAGAAGAAATCTATATGGAACAACCAGAAGGGTTTGTGATCCATGAACAAGAAAAACAAGGTTTGTAAGTTAGACAAATCTTTGTATGGATTAAAGCAATCTCCTAAACAATGGCATGAAAAGTTTGATAACTTAATGATATCGAATGGGTATAAAGTGAATGAAAGTGACAAATGTGTTTATTACAAACTTGAGAATCGCATTTACACTATCATATGTCTATATGTAGACTATTTACTCATATTTGGATCAAACATTCAGACCATTAATGATGTGAAATCATTGTTGAGTAACAATCTTGATATGAAAGATCACGAGATTCTTGGTATAAAGATCACGAGACCCGTGCAAGAAATTTCTTAGGATCAATCACACTATGTGTAGAAGATCTTAAAGAAATATAAATACTTTGATTGTAAACCTGCATGCACACCTTATAATCCAAGTGTTAAACTGTTTAAGAACACTGGTGAAAGTGTGAGACAAACTGAATATGCGAGCATCATTGGCAGCCTTAGATATGCCACTGATTGTATTAGACCCGACATTGTATATGTCGTAAGATTGTTATGAATATTTACGAGTAGACCGAGTAACAAGCACTGACAAGCTATTGAGCAAGTCATGAGGTACCTTAAAAGGACCGTATATCTCGGTCTACATTATCAGAAATTTCCTGTTGTACTTGAAGGATACAGTGATGCAGATTGGAATACCTTGTCAGGTGATTCCGAAGCTACTAGTGGCTATGTATTCAACATAGTTGGAGGAGCTGTATCTTGGAAATCAAATAAGCATACTATCCTGGCTCAGTCCACGATGGAGTCTGAAATGATCGCATTAGCAAATGCTAGTGAAGAAGCAAGTTGGTTAAGATGCTTGCTAGCTGAGATTCCCTTATGGGAAAAACCTATGTCAGTTGTGTTGATCCACTGCGATAGTACCGCGGCTATTGCAAAAATTGAGAACCGTTATTATAATGGTAAAAGACGTCAAATAAGAAGAAAGCACAATGCCTTTAGAGATTGTATCTCTAAAGGAGCTGTAAGAATGGATCATGTACGCACTGATGAAAACTTAGCAGATCCTTTGACGAAAGGATTAGCTAGAGAGAAAGTCCATAATACATCTAAAAAAAGATGAGACTAATGCCTATACAGAAATGAGTTGCTCATGATGGTAACCCGACCTAAATGACTGGAGATCCCAAGAAATAGGTTCAATGGGTAATAACAAGTTGTGAGTAATATGAGGTGATCATGCTAGAGTAAATAAAAGAAGCATGAATCCTGAAGTAATAAGAGGATGAGATAATAGAAACTCTTAATGAGATCTATACTTTGTATGAGGGAGTACCTAGGCTACAGGAGTACTCTTGATAGACTCACCTATGTGATTGTGGAACTGAGGCCGGTTCCTATGGAATTTCGAGGCAGAATTCCTAGAGCCTTCACTAAACCGGGATACACGTGTAGGGCCATTAAAGCACGAGCTATTAGAATACACCTTAAGAAAAGGTTGTGTGCGAGTTTGATGTCTGAGATAGAGTTCAAGACAATTGTGTCACTCTTGTTGAATCGGAATCCTACTTGCTACGCAAAGGTTCAAGTCGTAGACACCTCTGCTTATGCACAATCTTAGAAACGTTTGACGTTATTTCTGAAACACTGTTTTAAATTCAAGTGGGGGATTGTTGGAACATTATGCATATATTCCAATATAGGGAGATGAATTGAAAAAGTTCATTAAGTGAAGTCCCACATTGTATATTAGTTGAAAAAACTTCTTAGTCCCATATTGCTTAGATTAGAAATCTTAGCTAGTTTACTTCATTATATAATGAAGTCACTTGTTTCATTCCAAAACACACCAAAAACTTAATTTGAGTTTTTCCTTCCTCACTCTCATAACTCTGCGTCTTTCGAATTGTCTGTTGCACCCCAAAATTTGCCCTCTTTACCTGTGCTATAAGTTATGGAAGGACGTTTATTTCGTCGCCCAAAAATCAAGAAAAATTAAAGAATTTCCGTTGTTTCAAGATCGTTAAGTCAAGGGCTTGTGAGGTGAATTGCAAAGAATGAGTCATGGTGCAAAGTTATGAGCTTAAGGAAAGCATTGTGTTCGAAGCGCCATTATATTTTCGATTTATCGACGGATTATTGCACAAGTTTTGATTTGGATTGAAAATTGAATTGATTTGGAGTTTTATTGAATATGCAGACTAATTGGAGTTGGTTCCTTGAGATTTAAAGGGATTTGAGTTCAAAGTTAATCAAAAGGAATCATTCCACCTTAGTTCATGAAGGCAAAGATCTAGAGGTATATGAACCTATGCATGCCGTTGCAATTCGAAAAGTACTAAAGAAGTATGATAAGATTTGTCATTCCAAACAAGGGCAATTATTCCGGTCACGAGACATATGCAAGGCAATGGTTTGAACTCGGATAACTTTTACGGGTTTTAATTTCAACTCAAGGATTCAAGGATCTAAAGTCAAGAAAAATTACATAATTTGAATGTTCCAATTTGATTCATAATCATACAAGGATTATAAAGTACAAAATCACATAAAAATATCTTTGGCCTATTGCTTCTAATCTCTAAACATCATTCATCAATACCAAGTTACAATCATTCTCATTCAAGTTTACAATAATGAATCATTTGTGTCAACAAGAGATGAAAGGTGTGATAATCCTGCATTCATAGGCCATCTGTAGATAACAAAACTCAAAAAACGTGCAGCTGCATCAAAGAAATCAAACCGAAACCGACTTGAAACTATTAACAAAAAAGAAGAAGATGATAACAGAAAAGACAAAAACGTAACAAACTCTTCTCCTCTTCCTCGGGGCCTTCTCGGAAAACTTGACACAATTCTATCCTTCATGAATCTTGATTCTTCTCCATAACCATTCAATCACCATAACAGAAGCTCTCGATAATCACTCTTGATTCTCACCTGCGTTGATAACTGAATCCGCTCCTTCACGTTGCAATCCTCATCCATCATCATCTTCACCGAAATCTGCAGAAAATAACAATAATAATCAGTTGCAATCAATCTTCTTCATCTCTGCGAAACCGAATCTCAACACATAAATCTTCATCTTCTTCTCTTCAATCTCAGAGCCACAACAACATTGAATCTTCAATCGGATCTCGTTTCATCATCTCCTTCAATCACCGACGCTGCACAATTCATCAGCATCATCATCCATCGTTCAACAAATCTTCACCGCATATCTTGCATCGCGTCCTTGAATCATCACACCTTCAACAATTCAACGTTCATTCATCAACATCACTCAAAACAATCGTTCAAAAGAAGAATTCAATAACGGATAAAAGATCGAAAACCTGTAATAGAAGATCACCTCTTCATTCTCACGATTCTTCAATCGACCTCTTCTTCATCAATCTCCGCGCACAACTTTGTTTCGGCAATTGTTTTGATCTTCAACTCTTCTCTTCCATCAACGCGTGGTCATCGTTTGATTCAACCAATTGCAACAACATCAACGCGGCAACAATCGTTAATTCTTCATCAAATCTGCAATCAACAACAATAACACGCCTCCATCAATAATCAGTAATCAAATCCCGGAACGAAAAAGGAGAAGAGGAACGAGCGAATCTTACCCGACTTATTGAAGAACCTCTCTGAATTTCTCTTCATCGTCATCAAATTTGAAGAAACACCGGACTTCCGATCGGAGATTCAAGAGAGATTAAGAAGCGTAGGGGAGAATGAGGTTTTTGAGCAAGGATCACGGCGGCGATTGGAATCATCTTCGTCGGAAAAGTTGAGTTGGAGAATCGGAGAGAGTTTGATCGAGACCGGAAAAGTTGAGTTGGAGAATCGGAGAGAGCGAGTACGAGAGAACTGAGAGATGAGACGAAGCGATAATCTGACCGGAGGAGAAGGTTGAGGTCACCACCGCCGCCGCCGCCGTCGGCGCTTCGTGAGAGAGAAGAGGATAATGTTTGAAATTTCTAACCCTAATCCCTTTTAGCATTTTTTTTGATTAACAGTGAATATAATCTGTTTTAATTAGAATTAATTAGCATAATTACTGGTTTAATTGAGATTAGAGATTAACTGAATCTGATAATAAGAAAATCTGAATTGGATCTAAAATTTGAAACAAAAACTGGATTCTGATGCAATACATTGGGCCTTCACCGTGACTGCTAACCTCACCTCCCTTAAGCCCACCAGGACACTCAGTTTTTGGCCTAGATAGAAAATCTGACTTACAAAAAACAGTTCCTTGGGCCATCTGTGTGGGCTCAGCGCCTTTGCTTACTCCCTGCACCACCAATTTCCACGATATACCCCCTGGCTCCATATGTTTCTTATTAGATTTTAGTTTTGTTATATAGTTTCTTTCTCTATATTTTTAGCATGATAAAAACATAAAAATCAAATAGTTTTGTTAGACTCTTACATGATAAAAAAATGAATAAAAAAACATGTAATATGTGATGTTTCTTTGTTAGAATTTATTTGTTTTGTTACATAGTTTAGTTTTAATTCTTTGATAAAATGCCATAAAAACAATTGTTTTGTTAAACTTTTGCATGATAAATAATCAAAAACATGTATATTTTGCTTGTTAGAATTTAAATGCTTTGTTACATAGTTAGTTCTAATTTTTAGATAAAAATGTCATAAAAACAAATTAATCTTGTTAGGTTTTGTTTTAGAATTTAATCTTGTTAGATTTTTTTTAGAATTTAATTTCTATTATTTTCTATGGCGGTGCGCGTGCTTCCTTGTTACTACTGATTTGTTTGCTGAGATGTGCGAGGTACTTCGAGAGAGCCTTCGATTGAGATTCGACTTGCTTCGTGTTCCACTTTATTTGTGGGACACAAATTCGCTTCCTGTGCGATTGATTTGAGTCGTGTTCCACTTTATTTGTGGGACACGAATTTATTCCCGATGCGATTCACCTGATCTCTCATTCATTGAGATGTATATTCCTGTATTGTCTGGATTGTGTTTCTCTTGCAGGTTGCTTGTGTGGTTGTGTCTGATACGCACTACATAGCGGTTGTGATTTATTTTCACACCGCATCGCTTTGACGCTTGTGCTGGACTCCTGGCTTTGATGGATGTTAGATTACGTGAAGTTTCTTCTCTGCTTACGCTTGCTAGCTCATTGCGGATTTGCTATCCGCTCGGTATTGTCTCCTGGTCCCTTTTACCGCTTTCTCGCATCATCCTTTAACATGAGAAGTAGGACTTAGACATGCATCTGGCCAAGCCCTCGAAAGAGGCTCTGTTTTTGTTGGTGTGTTTACATTTGTGCTTTGCGGCAGGGAGTCACGGTGTAATAAGTCCTATATGGCACTCCGTTAAGTCCTCATGGAAGGCATGCGGTCAAGGGTTCGTAATCAACCCCCGCCTAGTCTCATCGAGTCTGTTTGGTAGGCGCACGCCTCGCGTTGCTTGCTTCCGAACGTGCAAAAGATCTTGTTATCGAGTATGTCAGGTAAAGGGTTCATGCAGCCGGACCCCCGCCTTTCCTATAGCTCACGTCGCTCGACGTTGATGCTCGGTGTACGCACGCACCGTTTTCCTTTACGATCCGTGACGGCTTGGTTGCTGAGAGGGGTCCGCCCTCTTGTCTATGGCCCGATCATTTTCGCGAGGTCTAATGCTTGGTTGACTTGGGTTGAGCTGCTCCCCTTGGCTATGGCGGGACCGCTTTTCTACCATTCGGTCAGTACCGTTGGTTTTGTTTGCTTTACGAGCGGATGCTCGTTTGTGTGCTCATTGTTTGCTTCCCCTTTTCCCTCGTAGGTTGCTAGTTTAGTTAGACCTGTACCCTTTGTATGATAACATTAGGTAGCAAGCTTTCCCCCTTAGCTTAGGTTTTCCTCATGCATTCTTTAAAACACAAACCACACTCTTTGATTTTCTTTTCTTAAGAGCTTGTTATTTCCGCTCCATTCCCAAGCATAAGTCTCCAAAGGTCGAGCATCGGAGTGTGAATGTAACTTGTTCACCTAAAAAACACAAAACAAACAGAAACTAGTTAGCCGAGCTACGGTAGCTCTGATTCTGCAAAACAGATACGTAGGCAGCGGGGTAGGGCCCGTGCGAGCATAATCCTTTCTTTTCCCTACATTCTGCATTCATTTTAGTCCAGATTAGCGTAGTTTTCTTACACACCCATAGTTTTAGACACAGGCGTGGATACCATCGAGTACGTTGGGCGCGAGGGGTGCTAATACCTTCCCCTCGCGTAACCGACTCCCTTACCCTTTTTCTCTGGTCGTGAGACCGTTGTTTTGTTTTGTGGTTTGCTGGCATTCCCTTCCTTTTCAGGATAAATATGTTAGTGGCGACTCTGTTAATTTTCGCGGTAGCGACATTGTCGAAGCGCCAACTTTTCCCTCTTTCTTTCTACTCGTTGAATTTTCCGAGTACCTTCTTGAATTCTCTTTAGAGAATAATGTTAATTTCTCCTCGTTTGAGTTGAGAAATTATAAGTATAATTTTTTCTTGGATTCTCTTTAGAGAATTATTGAAATTTCTCTTGGTTTGAGAAATTACTACGACTGGTCTTTATACCAGATACTAAGATGGTATTCATACCATATTTGAATGGTCCTAGTACCATTTGAGGGTGTATTTCTAGACCGATTATCTACCGTGCAAGTAGTAATCGTATAGTATAGAACTGGGCTGTTTTATCCTGGAGGCGTCGTGGTTATTAAGAGCTGTTTTGCATAATTTTGGCAGTACCGCGAAACGTCTTAAAGAAAGCGTACCGATCCGCGACTCGACCCGGTAATTTCTTTGGTGGCAAAATTGTTAAAATCGTGATCCAACAATAACTAACTTCAACCCAAAACATTTGCAAGTCTAAAATAAACTTTGAAGTTATAATTTTGAAGGGATATTATTGACATGTATCATTGATTTGAAAACAAGCATAACTTAGTACTAGAATTTAATTTGAATCCAAACAAACAAACACATAGCATTACACTCTACCAACAATTCTTAAAGGCTCTTTTTATCAAAAGTTTTTCTTTTAAATGAAGTCTGATAAGCAAAACAGGATCAGGCAGGTAGATCCTATATGTTGATCTTGTATCAACTTAATTCTTTATCTTTAATGTGACATACGTCTCATATCTGAAAATATTATTCCACGGTTACAGACTAACTTTCATTTCACATCCACTAATAAAACAAATTTGAAAACATTTCCGTTCAAAAAAGCAAATTACATGATCGATACAAAAATATGACATTAAATTCTATCCATAAAAAATGACACCAAAATAACAAATAAGGTCTCCGTTCTATTATCAAAATTAACATGCTTCTGTATATGAATTTTCGCCTAATATTGCAACCTTTTTGTTGGTTTGAGTCTAATTGTGAGCTGAGAGGTGGAAAAATGACCATGTAGGTAAATCTGTAACAAAGGGGATAAACAAAATTGAATATCGGTCAAACATGCAGAAATATTTGTAAACATAAGAGACTCGTTATTATTGCTCCCATAAGTCATGCTCTCTCGACTGAACAAAGTTCAAGACAGAAAATATTGGGCAAGTGAAATAACTGACAGATTTTCTAGAGTCCAATCACAAAGCAGAAAAGATTGAAGTGTCTACCAAAACTGTCCTGACATATATGCTTGTAATAAAAAGTTACATGGTTCAAAGTCACCCCTGGATATTGTTGGTATATAAGAAAAATTAAAAAGAGGACAACATTTTAAGGGAGCCTAATGAATAGGTACTTAGTCAGACATAAAATTTGAAATCCACGCAGTAACTACTTTTTAAGAAAAAAAACGTGGCATGGGTCAATAATGGTGTAATCCCCATATTCCTATCTCACCTAGGAAGGAATTCAGATTTTGCAGCTATTTGGCATTTTGTAATGCAACTAGCAAAAATTTACCATTGAAAAAGTTAAACTGCCTTTGGCTTTGACTTAATTCGCTTCACCCTTGAGTAGAGGAAAACACCAGCAAGACCAACAGCGGTTCCTATAAAAAAATAATGAAAAAACCTCAGCCATGAAAGTATGTGTCAAGAATCTCCAAATGTTTCAAAACAAGAAAGCAATCTTACCTAAAGCATTCACAGGAGAGACGGGTGTTTTGAAGATGATCACAGAGCTCACAATAACCACAACACGCTTCACACAATTACCGACGGAATGGGTAACAGGTGATACCCTCTGCAATATCATGTAAGAAACCTGCAAGCCCATTCACAGAAAAACGTTAATAGGTCATTAAGATACACAGGGCCATTTAAATATTACAAATGGAAACCATGTCAACAATTATAGTACAAGACCCTATTTAGTAGCAAAGTTGTGCATCGAAAATGAAAACAGAAAACTCACTTGTTGATATGCATGGAAACAGAGTGCAGCAAGAAGAGATCTGGTGTACACTTGTCTAACATTTAATCCCTGTCGAGAAAGATAATGCAATAACATATTAGCAAACCCAACACAAAAACAACTTCAAAGTGTACCTAGATGACAACAATTCTATCTGCTATAACCAACAAGTTACTCACAGCAGATTGCAGGTAAGCAGGGGTGAATTTGACACCCTCCATGAAGATAGCAGCAGGTGCTAACAAGAAGAAGGACATTATTGTAATTATAGAGAAGAGAGTTATGTTGTCCAAGGATTCCTGAGAAGAACAAAAGCATCGTTATAATCTTCTTTTTTAACATATAAGAGGTTCATAAAATGTCTTGTTGAACGCAAATATTATGAATGTTCACAGATCACATTACCTCTTGTTTAACCATGACCTTTTTGCTAAGAACATTACGTGATTGGTTTGTCACATTGGAAGCCATTGCACTCCAAAACCCAGCCCTATTCAATACCACCAAAGCTTATAAGAACTCAAATAAACCAAAAAATTTCTTTACATATCCCTTCTTCACTGCCCCATAGATGGAAGATTACACAGAAAATCTTACCAATTGAAAGACGCCTCCGTAACAGACGCCAGAGCAACTCCACCAACAATAGGAACAAGGGAACCAATCACCCAAGGTGTAGGTCTCTGTCAGAAAATGAAAATGAAACACGAGATTACTACTGGAAAAATCACCTCAGAATCCATTAAGTGTATTTAATTTTCTGTCACCAGATATAATATATAATATAAGCTACACAACTATTGTTTTCAAATCACGGCTATAGTGTAGCAAAACTTGAGCAAATCAGTATTTACTGCAATCCATGATTGACAGCACTGTACTAGAGAAACATACAGCCAACTTAAAAAAAAGGGACCGGTCACAATGGTAGCATGATGATACCAAAGTTTAATATGTCTCTGCCACCACAATACACCAGAATATCAAGGACCGCAAGGACCACGACCAAAATTTAAAATCCTATCAGTTTGATACATACTTATCAACTATCATCAAATTCATTGAAAATTAATCATAACAAGCAACGGCATGTTGCAGTAAAAACAAAAAAAGTTGCATTCTAACCTCTCCAAGAAACATGGCAGAAAGGATAACCGAAAAGAAAGGCTCCATAGCTTTAATGGTGTGAGTAAAAGACACAGCCACCTTTCCAAGACTCATATTAGTGAAAAGGTTCCCCAAAGTATGCACAATAGCTAGTGGAAATATAGCTGCAAGCTGAGAACAAAATAACACACATACATAATCAACAACACAGAACTCAATAATAGATTTATTAACTAAATAATCAATCAAACAGATAGCAAAATACCATGGCGCCATTGATTTTAGGCCTCTTGTAGAGATTAAGAGCCCACATAACTGATACGAGAACAGTCCCAACCGCAAATTGAACTACAGTAACAGTTACAGGGAAATGACACGCCTTCAAAACCTGCATAGAAACGAAAAGGATATTACTTTAAATACAAAATACTCCTCAGCATTGCAGAATACAATATTTTACGATACAAAAAGCATCGTAAGAAATAGATCTCGTGTAAAGAAATAGCAAGCACCTGTTTATTGTAGATATTGAAGTAGATGTTGAAGAGGTACCACAAACCGAACAAGGATCCAAGTTGAAGAGTTTTGAGCAAAGAACCGGAGTCAGCAGATTCAGCGGCGCTTTCGGAAGTGGCTTTAGGAGGAGAAAGATCGGAGGTGGAAAGGAGAGGGAGAGGTCTGAATTTGAAAGAAGATGAAGGAGAAAGAGACCATGATTTACGAGTGAAGGAGGAGGAAGAAGAGGAGGCGCCATTGAGATTTACGCCGTCGTTTAATTTGGCGGAGATACGGAGGTTAGTGGAGGAGCGAGTTAAACGGTTGGTGTTTTGGCGGTTGAGATTACGGAGAGGGAGAGAAGGGGAGAGAGTGAAAGCGGCGGACTGCATTTTGAAGATCTGAAACGGAAGAAGGCGGACGTTTGTATTGTGAAAGTGAGTATGTGTAAATATGTACTGAAGGAGAGAAGAATATCCCTCGTGGAATCCGCCACCAGCAACAACAATGTTGGGTTGGTGAGGGAGTAGGTAAAATACCTTAAGACAGAAAAAAAACTCTTTTACAAGTGAAGATACTTTAACAAGAGAAGATGCACGAATTAGTTTTAAAAAAAAAAAAAAGAAAAAGAGAATATGCACGAATGAATATTAGAAATTAGAATTCAAAGTAAATAGTATTATTTTATATTATTAAATAGAATATTCGGTATATTATATAATTTTGTTTATTTAGATTTTTGGAAATAATAATTTTTATGAAAATAGTAATTGTCACAAGAAAAAGAGGGGACGGGAGAAAATATGACAGAAGAGGAAATTTGTCAATAAAACAATGTGATTTTAGAATGCCGGATATTTATGTTTCTGGGTTGTTTTTTTGTTGTAGTTTTCTTTTTGGGAAAAATGTGTGAAATCTAAAATTTTGAAAAATATAGTGAGATGACCGTCCGTTTTTGTTTTATCTTGTTATAAATGAATTTGAGGGGAAAAATAGAAAACAAAGACAAAACACCAAGAATGAAGACTATCTAAAATGAGAAGTAACAAAATAAAATCATTTTAGAAGATAGAAAGGGGGACAATCCCGAAGAAAACAACAAATAAGCTAAAAAACGGTGGGTTTGTAGTTAGTAAAATGGGTAGAATAATAATTGAGATTATGAAGATATATGGATGTTATGAATAATGGATATAATTTTAATAAAAAAAATTATAAGTAACTTGAGATCTTTAAATGAGTATATTTTTAAGATCCGAGTCTTTACTATTAGGTTTTATTTTATTTAAAAATTTATTTATAATTTATTTTTATTTTATTTTCTAAAGTGTTTGTTCATTTTATGGAAGAATAATTCAAAAATATAGAGATAAAACATTTAGTCTCTGAGCAACTAATAATGGGAATATGTTAGACTTTATAATGAGAATATGTTAGACTAGATTTTATAAGGTTAGAGTTAAGAGATTTGAGAAATTAGTTGATCTTACCTGATTAGATGGATCTCAAGCCTGCAGGGTACTCCGATGCTAAAGTAAGAAGATGAGCAACAGAGCGCAAGTACAAGGTAAAGGATAGAAGAAGTGAATACCTGACCCTCTAGTGAAAGAGGATATTTATGACCCCCAGCGCTGGGCCACGATCTTGCTACTAGGCTGGATACCCAAGCCCGATTAGGAGACTGCTAGGATTCCTGGGCGGAAATATCGGAGACCAGTACGTGGTCTCCGTCCTAGTCATCCACTCCGAAATTTAGCGGAGACGCGGTCTTTTAGGAACTACCTGAACTCATTATTATTCGGAGGGTTGGATGTGAAGTAACCCTACGGGGAGGAGGGTCCTCTGCATAAGGCCGCGAGGAAGAGAGTCCTCGGTGGAAGGGACGCTCGCAGGAGCGTGCCTGGTAAGCTTGAGTCTAGACGAGGAGTGAAGTCCTCGTTAGAGGGGACGCTCGCGGGGAGCACCATACGCCGAGCACGCACTGCAGTGCTTCAATGTCGTTGGGTCGCCAAGGAGCCGAGCATTATTCGCTCCCTATGACTTAGAGATGATTTGGGCCTCCAAGTCCAATTGGGCCGAAAGTAGACTGGGTTGAATCTTGGCCCAGTCCATAACAGCAGCCCCCTAAGTCTGGGTTTCCGAGCAGGAAGTCGCGACTTCACAAATGCTCTGCCCAAGCTTCACCGGCTCTCGCTCACGTGTGGTGCTCGGGTGAAGTCGTTCTTGATGGGAAGGCATTAAGTCGCGCGTACACAACACTCGCTGACGTGGCAGCTAATAAATGAGGCAATAATTACCTAGGAGTAGGTGGCGGCGCCTAGGGGAGACGTGTTTAGCCGGTGCGACGTTTTGCATTCTGGGTATTTCCCTATAAAAAGGGCTTAATGCCCCTCATTTAGGGTTTTACGCTCCGCTCCTAGACTGACAGCTCTTAAATACCTCTGTTGCTCCTCCGATTTCTCGTGAAGAATCGAGTCTTAGCCGCTTGAATCATGTCAACTTCAGGTACTGTTCTGAATCTTAACTATGATTTCGCGTATGTTTGTTGCTTTTTCGGGATTTTGGGAAATACGTCCCCGGCCCCTTCGTCTAAATAGATCATCTAGGTCGGCAATTTCTCTTAGAGAAGTTAAGGGAGGTTTCTTTTTCCCCGGGTTATTCAAGTGATGCCCGGCATATCCTTCATTTATCGGTTATTTCCCAGAATTCGCCCGGTGAACTCGTTACTTAGGTCGACATATTCATGTTTTTGCTCGAGAGGTTCATGAGTTTGCTCGGGGTATTCGAGTATGTGAGAGTGTCTTAGACAAGGGTTTGGCCGGGGGCATCGTCGCCCGTTGCTCTACCCTTTCACTTGTGTTGCGGTGGAAGGGTGAATTTGATATATCGTTGAATTCACTTTTTCCCTTCTGCATGCAGGTGAATCTAGTTCGGGAGGTTCTTCTATGAGCTCCTCGGACCCCGAGATTGAAAGTCCACATGTTTCTGAAGAGGAAGAGAGTTTGCACGGGTCCGATGCTGGGGATGACGGTACCCCGATCTTTGACTACGAGTGTGAGACAGATATAGATTGGATCGCCGAGGAGCCTAGAGAGGTGGTCTCTCGGTATACAAAATCCTTGACGGGGGCCTTCAGGGAGATCGAGGACCGAGGACCCAGTGATCCTAGAAATTTCAATGTTAGGTGTCCCTCCGTAAACGATCGGGTCTGCTCTCGGTTTGACTGGGACAGTTTTTCCATGTACGAGTATGTTTTTAAGGAGATCGGTTTTCGGCTGCCCTTCTCCAGTTTCTAGATCTCTTTGCCCGCCAATCTTAGGCTGGCGCCTTCTCAATTACATCCGAACGCTTTTGCTTTCATGAGGGCCTTCGAGATAGTTTGCGACTATCTTAATATTGGCGCTACAACGGCCTTGTTCTGTCGTTGCTTCCGTGTCCAACGACAGGCGGTCGACGGGAAATATAGATGAGTTTCTTTCAAGAATGCCGACCAAAGGCTTTTCAAGATGTTTACCGATTACGTTAAGGATTTTAAAGATCAGTACTATGTAATTCGTATGGAGAGCGAGAGGTCGTACATTTTTCTGGCTAAGTTGGTGACGATTCGGGATGAGGACGGTAACCCGGAGCACGGCGAGGACGGGGAGGTGAGGACCAAGTTATGCAGCATGTTCCTCCTCTTTTGGTGGAAAGGCTATTTCAATGTCCCTCCGAAGCACTATTCCTGGGAGGACGAGGACATGGACGATCAGGACGCGGCGTCCTTCGCGATGTTGTGCAAGTATGTTGGTAGCTTTACCATGGCCCAATGGGTGACGAGGAGCGGGGAACCGATCCTCGATGATAAGGGAGAGGTGATCGTTGAGTCCCGAACAATAAACACGAAGGTCGTCCTTTCATGCCAAACACCCGCGGAGACCAGGGCTCTGCTAGGTTGTATTCAGTTTTGTCCTTTTTGACTTTCGTCTTTGTGTTTCTTGCTAATTTGTTTGTTCTATTTTGCAGCTGCCATGCCGACGAAAGATGATAAACTCACCAAGTTGACAAAAGACGCCAGGAGGCTCCGGATCAAAAATGCAAGTCGGCTTGGAAACCCGGGTGACACCTCTGGGTCGTCTAGGTCCCCTGTGATCAACCTAGATTAAGAGGCCCCGACTATCGTGAGGGTTGACCCGAGGAAGAGGCCGCGTCAGCGCGAGGAGGGTCGTGAGGAGCCCGTGAACTTGGGGGATGACCGAGCATTCGTGCTGCCTCCTTGTCTGACAGACGGGAACTACTTGGAGCGGTTCCCCCCTAGCTGTTTCTCCCGCCGATGCTCAGAGGGTCGAGGAGATGGACTCCACTGCTCGTCTAAAGCAGCTGGCTGACGATAGTGCCTCCGTCATCAGGGTCTTAGAGATGGCCCAAGTGCTTGCGAGAGGGGACACCACGTCTGCTGCCGCCCTGAAGAAGGCTGAATCGGGCAGGAAGGTTGCCGAGGAAAAGCTTAGCAAGGCGGAGTCCGCTCTTACGGCCTCTAAAGATAAGCTGAAAAAGAGAGCCGAAGAGTTGGCAAATAAGGGTGAGGAGCTGGAAGCGGAGAAGAAGAAACTGGAGAATCTACGTGTTGATTGGGAGCCGACCCCGGATGAATCTGAGGATGTTGCTGGGTTGAAGACTCGGCTTGAGATGGTCAAGAAGATTGAGTCTCTCAAGCTCAATTGTCTTGAGATGGCAGAGGCAAGTTTCGGCCGAGCAGTTGATCAGCTGAAGCTCCTGAACCCCGATATGAGAACGGATAATATCGGAATATCGTCGAAGATCGTTAGCGGGCAAGTGGTGCCCGGTACTCCAGTTGAGGAAGATAATCAGGGATTTTGTTAGTTTGGGCCTGTGTGCCCGTGTTTGTCTGGCCTGCGTGCCGTTTAATTTTCCTTTTGAACATGGGGCTCTGCCCGGTTAATTGTTGTGGTCTGCGTGCCCAGAATTTTTGTAATACTTGAATATTGTCGGCCTCGTTGGTCGGGGTTTTCAATGCATTTCTATTTGAAATTTTGCTGTGTTTATATTCGATTTTTCTTTGCCTGTCACATGTCTTCGGACTTCGTGTGATCGGGTGCTTATGCATGCTTGGATAGTTTGTACTTAGGAATATTTCTTTATTTTTTGATTATGCTCGTCCTCTGATGGTCGTCCGGCTGCGCGGGGAGGATTATACTTAGAAATATTTTTGTTATTTGATTACGCTCGACCTCGGGTGATTTTGTGTTCGTGTGGGGGACGAATCGGGCGCACATAAGAGATTTGTGCAGTCAACGAACACGAGACCGCGGTCGAGCCCAAGTGCTCGTGGCGTGAACGGTCCCATCGCGAGTTGGGGTTCTGCCGCGCAGGTACTGCCATGATGGAGCTAGGTGTAGATATCCCCGTGTGGTCGAATCTCTGCTATGGTAAGGAGTTCCGGCCTTCGTTGTCATGGGGCATTCGCGTCTGTACCACGACGCGTGTCCGCGGCCGGTCGTCAGAGGCCGGCGACCGAGTGGCTGTTGGCTATTTTAGCTGTAATATCGTTTGAGTTTTTCAGCATTCCATGGTCGAGCGAGTTTTTCCCCGAGTAAGTTCTCGAGGTAGTAGGCGCCGTTCTCGGTTTTTTCGTAAACTCGATATGGGCCTTCCCAATTGGGGGCGAGTTTGCCTTCGCGCGAGTCTTTCATGTTTCTGTGCAAGACTAAGGCTCCGATTTCAAACTTGCGTTTGATGACTTTGGCGTTGTGACGCAAAGCTATCTGTTGTTTCAACTTTGTTTCGCGGAGGGAGGCTCCCGCTCGTATTTCCTCGACCATGTCAAGTTCCTCCCTCATAGCTTAATCGTTGAGTTCTTCCTCGAGTGGTGAGTCGGTACGACAGGATGGTTCCCTGATTTCCACGGGGATGACGGCCTCGGTGCCGTAGGTTAGTCTAAATGGAGTTTCCCCTATGCTCGAGTGTGGCGTTGTTCTGTATGCCCATAACAAGCTGTGCAGCTCCTCGACCCAACCTCTTTTGGCTTCGCCGAGTCGCCTTTTCAGTCCTCGAAGGATGACTCGGTTCGCGGCTTCAGCTTGCTCATTGGTCTGAGGGTGTTAGACCGAGGTGAAATGTTGCTTGGTGCCGATTTTGGCCACAAATTCTTGGAATTTTCTATCTGTGAATTGAGTGTCGTTGTCGGTTACTATCGCTTGAGGCACCCCGAATCGGGCGAGCACGTTTCGTTTGTAGAAGCGGAGCACGTTTTAGGCGGTAATTTTGGCGAGCGCTTCGGCTTCTATCCATTTAGTAAAGTAATCCACGGCAACGATCAGATACTTGTTTTGGTACGATCCTACCGGAAAGGTCCGAGGAGGTCCATGCCCCAAGTGGATAATGGCCAGGGTGAAGAAAGGGATTTGAGCTCGTGTGGCGGAGCTAGGTGCATGTCGGCGTGACGCTGACATTTGTCACACTTTTGAACATGCTCTTTGGCATCTTGCTACATGGTCGGTCAGTGGTACCCGCCCCGTAAGGCTTTTCTTGCCAAAGAGCGACCGCCGAGGTGTTGGTCGTTGATTCCTTCGTGCAGTTTTTGTAATATTTCAAGCGCCTGGGTAGTGTCAACGCACTTGAGTAAAGGGATGGAAAATCCGCGTCGGTATAGTTTGTCCTCGAAGATGACGTGTGAGCAAGCTCGTCTTTTAACCGAGGAGGCCTCCTTTGCGTCGGTCGGTAGCTCACCTGTTGTGAGAAAATTGTATACTGGGGTCATCTAACAATGATTGTCCCCGATGGCGTGTATCTGTAGTAGAGTAGTGCTTTTGCCCACGCTTGGTTTCGGGAGGATTTCTTGGATAACTGGCTTGTTCCCGCCCTTTTCCTCGTGCTCGCGAGTTTGGAGAGGACATCTGCTCAGGAGTTATGTTCACGGGGTATGTGTTGGACCTCTGCTTGAGCGAAGTTTTTCATCTTTTGTTTGACTAATGTGAGATACTCAATGAGGGTGTAGTTTTTAGCTTGGTAGTCTCCATTGATTTGTGAAGCGACGAGTTGAGAATCTGTGTAGATCATAACTTCTCGGGCACCTATATCCTCGGCGATTCGCAGACCGGCGAGGAAAGCTTTGTATTCGGCTTAATTGTTCGATGTGGGGAAGGATAGGACTAAGGAGACTTCTATGATGAGGCCTTCCTCGTTCTCGAGGATAATGCCTGCTCCGCTTCCCGAAGTGCTCGAAGCGCCATCGACATAGATAGTCCACTTGTTTTCGGTTGAAGGAGGTGGTGTGATCGTCGTCATTTCGGCTACGAAATCGGCCAGCACTTGAGCTTTTAGGGTTTTCCTGTTTCGTACTGGATGTCAAACTCAGACAACTCTAGTGACCATTTTACATTTCACCGGCCATATCTGGTCGGCTGAGGAGCTGCTTGATGGGTTGGTCAGTTCTGACGATGATCGTGCGTGCGAGGAAGTAGTATCTCAATCTCCAGGCATCGGTTACCAGAGCTAAGGCGACCTTCTCGATTTGTTGATACCTCACTCGGGCCCTTGGAGTGCTTTACTGGTGA
Source organism: Vicia villosa (assembly GCF_029867415.1). Lineage (NCBI taxonomy): Eukaryota > Viridiplantae > Streptophyta > Magnoliopsida > Fabales > Fabaceae > Vicia > Vicia villosa. Next base: position 67,745,850 of record NC_081182.1, read on the forward strand.
AGTATACAGGTTTTTGCCCGTCTTCGATTTCTCGAATGAGAGTTGCGCTGACGGCCTCGTCTGAGACAGCCAGGTAAAGGTACAGTATCTTCTCGCTCTCCAATCGGGTTAGGACGGGCGGCTCTGACAGGACTCGTTTGAGGTGGGAGAGGGCTTGTTCGCACTCTTCAGTCCATTTGAAGGTTGCTTCTTTTCGTAGGAGCTTGAAAAATGGGAGAGCGTGTTGTGCGGATTTTGCCATGAATCGAGATAATGTAGTGAGCATCTGGTTTACCACTTGGATGGATTTTTTATTGTTGGGTGTCGGGAGTTCAGAGAATGCTCGGCACTTGTCGGGATTGGCCTCGATTCCTCTTTCGGTTAAGTAGAATTCAAGGAATTTTCCTGCCCGGACGCCGAAGGTACATTTCTTTAGGTTGAATCGCATTTTGCAATTCCTTGCTCGTCGAACACGCGCTCAAGATGCTCGGTGTGATCGTGTTCTCCTCGAGACTTGACGATCATGTCGTCCATGTATACTTCGAGGGTGTCTACGATCTCTCCTCAGAATACCCTGTTCATCATTCATTGATAGGTGGAGCTGGCATTCTTGAGTCCGAAAAGCATTACGTTGTAGTAATAATTCTCTGACTCAGTCAAGAATGTCGTGCATTGTTTGTCGCATCTCGCCGTGGGAATTTTATTATAACCTGAGTAAGCATCCATAAAAGAAAACAGTTTATAGCCGGCCGAGTTGTCGATCAGTCAATCAATGTTAGGTAAAGGATAAGCATCTTTGGGATAAGCCCTATTAAGATCGGTATAATCAACGCACATTCTCATTAAAAGACAATATATAAATGGGGCATTACAGTAACCAGAATATTCTTGATAACTCAAAGGCTTGATTTCATCATAATTCGCAAAGGAATTAGGATTTAGGATGAATGTTCGAAGGTTTGCCCACTAAGGAATTAGGAGCAAACGTCCTTAAGAATCGGTAATTGATAAGTTAGAATTTGTTATTGAAATAAGGATTCAGAGTTGTTACATGTTAATGCACACACCTACCATGGCATGTTACTCATATTTGGCCAAGTCAATATTTTACGTTTATTTGCAATTTAATTCAGAATTTTCCAAACCAAAACCCCAAGACTTTTGTTTATTTGAATTGAAACATAACTCTATAACATCACGCAGTCCTTGAGATCGATACTTTGGGATTTTCCATTATTACTATATTGGCAAATTTGTACACTTGCTAATTTACCGATCACTTACCTTTTTCGTTTTGTCGTCTTTTGTCCCATTGGACGCTCCATTGGAGATTATGTCCCAGTGGATGCTCTCATCCATTTAGGTTCATCTTTTAAAAGCCACAATACATACTCGAGATTGAATGGTGCACCTTCATCTTGTTCAAAAAAAACATGTGCATTGACTAAGATATATTTCTCTGATGCCCCACTTTTTTTCTATGAACAACTTGTTTGTAACACCCAACAAATTTTTGAACAAGGCCATTTATTCGACGTCATCGAGATTTTAATTGGCCTTGCAGCTTTTCTCGTGACTGCCTACGATATTGGTTATAATTATCAGTGATTCTTAACCAAAAGCTATTGAATTTTTAATCAATTCCCACAATTGGATCCTTTGAAACATTGAGCCATGATTGCATAAGAAGTGTATCCTCTTCCCTTGTGAATACCTCACAAGTTTTTTTTAATAGAACACCTTTGTTCTTTTTCAATTGTAATATTTTCAATACCAACTTGAGTTAAAAATTATGGAACTTGGTGTTCAGACATAAACCCATTTGGTGTTTCGGACTCATGATGAAAAAAATTCATCCCATGAGTATTTATCTGTGGTCTAAAATACATGTTTGGGTTGTTTGGTAACGGAAAAAATACGGTAGAGTTTGTTGGCAGTGGAGGGAAATTGAGAATTTTGAGGATTAAAATTTTGCTGATTTTGCATGAGATGGAACATAGATTGTTGAAAATTATATTGATTAGGGTCCATTTGGCCTTAACAATAATAATTTGAACTAAAAAGATAAAAAAAATTGGTAAAATATATGATCAATTGAAGGCTAATAAGATGAAATTGTAAAAGAAAATTTTAAAATATTATGAGTAAGGAATAAATTTGTGAGATAAAATTTTATTATTATTTTAATCAAAGTACTGTTGCATTGCAATTACACACGCTTGCGTGTCAAACCATAGCTTTCAATTTTTTTTACAGCTAGTGAACGAAACACCAAATGATGACCGTTGGAGATGGTCTTAAGAGTTTCATAGAGTTCTTGAAGATACCGACGTCCGTAGGCGCAAGATTCTCCATAAGATTATGGTATTTATCTTGGAGGGATTCGTCCATAGGTGGAAGGTTCTCCGTAAGATTCTAACATAATATCCCGAGCCTTGAAGACATAGTCGATTCCTGTGCCCGATTCATACTACTTTTGAAATGAGTTTATTTTGGAGGCTATAGACATTCCTATTAATAAATATTAATTATGCTATACATTAATTCTGTTTTATTTTTCTCCACATTACTAGCACATTACCGTTACTGGTTTTACCACTATATAATGTGGTTTCCACACTTGTATAGTTATTAAGTTGAATAATGAAGTATTGACCAATGACATTTATTTAGAATTATGCACATCTAATAGCTATCGTGCCTTATTTTGCTCATAATTGTTCTTACAAGAGAGTTACGATAGAGTCGGTTGGTGAGATAGTGCTTCAAGCCATCCAAGAACTATTTGGAGGTCTTAGTTCATGATGTTATTAAAGGAATTAACTATAATTCCAAAGCTGGCACCTAAAAAACCAATGCCCCGTTATATATATATTCTCAAGCAGAGGATTCAATACTGTTGCAGATCTACTTTAATAAGAACAACTTTTTTTTCTTCTTTGATATGGAATCTTATCCGGTATTTATATTATGCCATCCATACTTGGTGATGGTGGTTGACGCAAGCTTATGCCACTGCATGTGATAAGTAGACCAGATCCGTATGAACCACATGTTGATGAAATTCATTCTCACATTATCACCAAGCATTTGTGCCCGCGCCCAAATCTTTATAAAGAACAAATCCTTGATTGGCAGCATGTAAAGTAATGTCATAAGTTAAACCATCTTTCAAATTATTGGAATATATTGTTAACCATATCACTCACCTTTTTTCCCTCTAAAAAAAGTATTATGAAGCGTATTTGGCAGAATGTTTGGTCAAACTCCAGCCTGAATGAATTGTGGTTAAACATATAATAAAGGTTATGCTTGAGCATTGTTCGGTTAAACATGTGGTAACGATATTCCTTTAACACGTGATTTCTCTAGTTATGGTACCTAAAATGTAAATGGTGTAACCACCGCCATGATTACAATGAGTGTGCCAATTGTTGTCTTCTTGTGAAATTTGGTGCATAGCCAACTCGAAGTTTAATCAGTTTATTAGTCTTTTTTGCTTGGTTTGTGGTATGCTCGACCAATAAGATAATATGTAGGTTATCTTGATCTTTTCACAATGATCCCCTTTTTCTTTATAAAGGGTTTACATTGAGAAATGTGTTTCTCATTTTGTAGCTTTCTAGATTACTCCAAAGAACATCTAATGTTGAAGGATGAACTATTACTCTACAATGCATTAAAAATAAATGAAACATGAAAGGGAAACAAACAAAATATGTAAATATACTTGTTTGATTGATTGTATATGTTGAATATAAGTTTTACATGAATATTTATAGACTTAGTATCTGTTTGGTTGAGCGTTTGGCCAAATAAACATGCATCTGCAATACATTACAAAACAAAATAACGTGAAAAAGCAGAAGCTCTAAATTAGAGTGTTAAAGAGACGCACGTTTATTAGAAGCAAGTGCTTAGAATATGCAAGAAACCTACCCTAACATTGATTTTTATGATTTTTACCCACTAGCTACCGCATTTCGTCACGTTGGATCATGGCTAACATCACTAATGTTGGTAATTACCACATAGTGTTATAAGACCATCTTCAATGGTAGTTTCTTCTATTGAGTTCTCCACCTGTACCATTAATTTAATAATTAAATATTTAAAAAATTTGCCATGTCATAATAGAGTTGCATTGCAATGCAACAACTAAAAGATTGTAGTACCCAATCAAATTAAGTTATGAGGTAAAGTTGTGGGATCCATATCAGATTTTTATTAAAGTTAAAATTAAATAAATTCTTTTAATATGATATGACTTATTGGGTCCCATAAAGAACTCAAATGTAAGTTGCACCATTGGAGATACTCTAAGTTATAACCCAAATCCACTTCACCAGCTAAGTTATAAACTTCCAGACTATTAACTTAATTAAGAGATTAAACCATGTCATCCATAACTAAGGGTGGAAATAGGCTAAGCTAGGCTAGGCTTTAGAAGGCCTGAGCCTGGCCTACGATAAACATAAAAGGCCTAAGCCTGGCCTAAGGCCTATCATAGTGTTAGGAGTGAATTAATGGTAAATTCATGTGTTAATATAAGTAATTTCTGGTCTAAACTAATGCAAATTGTGATAGATCCATAGGTTTTTAGTGAGAATTGAACTGAAAAGGTTTAGTTCATGTGTAAAGCAAATCGAATCACTTGTGGGTACTATTGATGCAGGTTTAGAGCTGAACTGGAGCTTTAGGAAAACATGAAGAGGAAAGGAAGCTGGAGGTCTCAAAGGCAAAGCAAAAAGATAAAGTTTGACAAGGGCGCGCCGCGGGAGTTCTAGCCAGCCCCGCGCTCATCCGTGCCGCGCCGCGGCCTCGGCGTTAAAAGCCCAAAACTTATAAATAGAAGCCCTAGCTTCCAAGTGAAAAACAGATCTTTTGTGAGCGAAATTAGGAGAGCATTCTGAGTTTGCAGTCAAGAACAACAATTGAAGGCCAATTCTTTACCAATCGAAGACATTCCATTGATGAAGATGAATCCCTCTATTAATTCTTGTGTGTTCTTCATGTCTATGGAGAGCTAAATTCCTCTTGTTGAGTTTAAGGTAGTAGTTAACCTATGAATACACAATGCCATTAATTATTTCCTATGAACAATTGTTTGAATTTATTATCAATAAGAAACCTTGTTTTTACTTTACACCATTGTTGAATCTTTGATCGAAAGAAAGGATTTTAACTTTTGCCCTAGGTTACTATATTGATTCAATCTCAATTTGCAGAGATGGAATTGTGATTGAGTTTTCATAATTATCGTTCCTTATTACTATTATCGATATTGATATTTGGAGAGATCGAATCTCATACCGGTAAAAGTTTATCTAATTTGATTTGCAGACATGGAATCATATTTGAGGATAAGTGAAGATAGTAATTCAAAAGATTGTTCAATTGTGAATTAATTGATAAGTTGTATAGGAATAGGTTGATGAACCCTAAAGCTCAACATACATCCTTAATCGTTAACAAACGTTCATTATTTGCATTTAAATTATTGTTTAAATTTGATAGTATCATAATCATAAAACAAATCCAATTACTTTTTCTAACTCAAAATAATTAACTATAGAACGGCAGTGATATTAACCAATTCCTGTGGATACGATATATTACCGAAAATATTTACCCACAAATACTTTCAACACATAGGCTCAGTTTTTTAGCCTGACCTTGCCTTTTTAAAAGTCTGGCCTGGCCTGAAAGCCTATTTAAAAAGCCTGTATCTTATTAGAATTTTCAATTAATCTGTATAACTTAAGAAGTCTTGTAGGTCGGCCTATATTTACATATATAAGTGAACCTATTTAGCTTTTGTTATATATATATATATATATATATATATATATATATATATAGGTAGCCTATTTAGCTTTTTTTCTAATATATATGCATACATGAACCAACTTATTTAACATATCTCTAATATATATGAAAATATAGGCCGACCTATAAGGCTTTATAGGCTTTTTTAATAGCCTAAACCTGGCCTATTAAATAAAATAGGCTTTTAAAAAAGCCTAAGCCTGACCTCTTTATAAAATAGGCCTGGCCTGGCCTAGGCCTATGTAGGTTGGGCCGTAGGCCCCTGTAGGCCGGTCTGGCCTATTCCCACCCCTATCCATAACCCTATTATTAAGAGATTAAACCTTCATACACGTTCCAAACTTAACTATCTAATAATATATCGTGTCCATATGGTTGAATTGGGAGGAGTGTGAGAAATCTACATGCCACCCCTAAAATTAAACATGCTATCTCCAGAGCTATGCTTTTATCATTATACCCTTATCTAAAGTCACTAATTTTAAAAAAATACACGCTTTTATCGAAAATTTGGGGGGTGTACCGAAAAATTCGAAAAAATACCGGATTTTTAAAAATTTTCGTGAGTTTTTACCGGAAATTTAAAAAAACACCAGAAATTTTAAAAAAATTATCAGATATTTCAAAATTTCCGCTATTTTTTGCAAAAAAAAAAAAAAAACTGTGATACCATAAATTTAAAATTTCTGGTATGTACCGGAAATTTCAAATTAACTAAAATTTCCGATACAATTATAACTGAAATTTATAGTATGTTGTTCTGGAAGTTTGACAGTGCATACTGAAAATTTCTTTCGAAATTTTTTTGTATCTCAGTATTTTTCAACAAGAATAATTAAATTAAAAAAATATGAGAAGGTGTCAAGTATAAAAAAATGGGTGGCATCTCGAGATGTGTAAATTGTTCAGTTTTTAACTACTAATTTTCTCCACATTTCTAGTTTAATTAATGAGTGAATATTTGACCATTAAGGTCACTTTTATCTTCTTTTCTCTCTTGTAGAAAAGTATATATATATATATATATATATATATATATATATATATATATATATATATATATATATATATATATATATATATATATATATATATATATATATATATATATATATATATATAGAGAGAGAGAGAGAGAGAGAGAGGAGGGTTATATTGACTCCAAGAGTAAGTTATAATAACTTACTCCACATCTTGACCATTAATTCTTTTCAATCTAATGGTTAAAAATAATAAGTCATTAAAAATAATATATATATATATATATATATATATATATATATATATATATATATATATATATATATATATATATATATATATATATATATATATATATATATATATATATATATATATATATATATATATATATATATATATATATATATATATATATATATATATATATATATATCTGTGTTGCATCCTTTTGAACATTAATTAAACATTACCATGCTTATTAAAGCTTAAAACATTCTTCAAAGTCATTTAATTTTGGTAACTACGTTTAGTTGTATGTTGATCATGTATCAATTAATTTCGTTGTTAGTTAGTTTGGATGCACTAATAGAAAAATACTTTCGATATAATTTTTAACCACCATCAAGCTTATTTGAACTTGGTATCATTTCAATCGTCAACTAATTCTATTTCGATTGATTGTATCTTAATTTATTCTACATTTTAAATTTATTGAATAAATAGTTGAAAAGAAAGTGTTGGTAGCACTCATCGATAAGAGGAATGCTAAGAACACTCTCTTTTCAACACTCACTCTTTTATTGGTTGAAACATCTGTGGGACCTATTTTCAAAATGAGAGACACACACATGTTTCAACCAATAGAAAAGTGAGTGTTTGGGAGAGTGTTGAGAAGAGAGTGTTGGTAGCACTCCTCAAGAGGAATGCTAAGAACACTCTCTTTTCAACACTCTCTTAAACACTCACTCTTTTATTGGTTGAAACATTTGTAGGTCCTACCACTTTATGTGGGACCTATTTTCAAAATGAGAGACCCACGCATGTTTCAACCAATAGAAAAGTGAATGTTTGGGAGATGAGGAATGCTAAGAACACTCTCTTTTCAACACTCTCTCAAACACTCACTCTTTTATTGGTTGGAATGGATTTGGAAAATGGCGGTTCCTTTTAAAATCAAAGCTTTTGGATGGAGACTATTTGTAAATAGGTTGCCAACTAAAGATCTTTTGTTAGCTAGAGGTATTATTTTGTCTCCCTCTTCTCCTAATATTAATTGTGTTTTTTGTGGTTTGTATAAGGAAGAGAGGGATCATTTGTTTTGTGGATGTATAGTGATAAGGATTGTTTGGAAAGAAATTGCTTTGTGGGTGGATTTTCCGGAAAGTCCGGGAGGGAATGCGGGGCAGTGTATCCCGTCTTTTATGGAATGGTACACTTGGAGCCGTGTAAAAAGAATTAAAAATGGCAAATTGGGGGTGTTATGGTTAGCAACTCCTTGGATCATTTGGTTGACTAGGAATGACTTTTGTTTTACAAATGAGGCATGGAACATAAACAATATTGTGTGGAACATTAAGATGTTGGTTTGGAGGTGGTCCTTTTTTGGTGTTATTGCTCATCCAAATGTTAGTTTTTACGATTTTACTAAAGATCCGTTGTCTTTTATGTCATCAGTATATTTGATTTGTAATATCATTTTGTCGATTTCGGACTGTTCTTGTGTATCAAAGTTGGAGAACCCGTTCTGCCGTTTACTGAATTTCTTGCTTAAAAAAAAACTACATGATTTGACTACTCTTGTTTTTTTGTTGTAAAGAGTACTAATTAGCTATCATTTGGAGGAATCCCAGTCACATATTTTGTTGCTTAAAAAAAAAATCACTAAAGTAGTAATTCAATTAAGAATTAGAATATAAATTGGATGTGATGTGGTGCCTTTATATTGTCGTTTGATGATATCCACTTGATGACCCATTGATTAGCATAAAGTCAATGAATGTTAAAAGCCATGAAATGTGGTTTTCATGCCACAGTCTGGTTTTTTACTTTAATGTTCAAACCCAACCCAAACATTAACCAGACTTCGAAGAGGGTAAATTCAGATTCCATTTTCACCTTTGCATTGGACCACTCTTGCTATTAGAAAAAGGAAAACTTTTGCTTTTTGTATCATTCATAAAAGTTAAACCGAATCTTTTTGGAATGGCTCCATTCACTATGTTATTTACCGTTTTTATGCTAAAAAAAATCATATATAAAAAACACCAGGACAAAACGCGGTTATTACCATGTCGTTAGCGCATTTTTATAGACGGAAAATTTCAGAACTAAAATATGAAAAATACAAGTCACATAAATATTTTTTATAAATATTATAGTTAATTCATAGCGCAACGATCACAATCAATAACACTATTTATATAGATCGAAATTGCGAAAACTATTATGCAATCGGAATTGCCACTCTTATTTCAAACCTTGATAATAAAAAATCATAAGAAAAAGTGCTGTCGAGATTTACTAATAACAGTTGGAAAAGTTGTCCTGGTTAGGAAACTTGAATTACCGTACGAAATTGTGTAAAACTGCGTGATATGCAGCAGCGGCAGTTGTGGTTGTAGCATTACATTTGAATGGACTCATAGCTGTCAATGTTGTTCAAACCCTACTCTACCTATGGTCTCCATGGTGGACCCATTTATGACCCAAAAAAACAACCAAACAACATTTTCATGCTTCCCCCGCAAGACACACTAACAAGAGACAACTGTTTTTTTTTTGTTTAACATTAACATTCTCATCAACCTTATTTCTTTCTATACAAAAAAATTATTTTACCCATTAATTCAAGAAAATTAATTTCACCGTCTACTAACAAAAACACAACTCATAAAATGCTTCAACACGAAAATTGTTAGTATTTAACTGAATTCGAACCTGAAATTTTAAGTAAAACACACTCTGACGATCAAATCTTCACCATTAAACCAACCCGTTAAAGAATTAATAACGATAACATTTTCATCACCCTTAAATTAATTAACAATAAATAACAACCAACAAGCATGTAATTTATCATTAATTTAAATTTTGCATGGCTATGTGGCAATCAAATATTTGACATCATATATATTAAAAAAAAGCAAACATAAGAAGAAGCTTGCGCCCAAAGCACACCATCCTTTTCTTTCTCTTCATCTCTATATACCCATATCTCACCTTCAACAGTTCAAAAAACAAAAGCAAAGCATCTTCTATTCCACTCTCTTTCTTTTTCGTGCAAGTTTCAACTTTTTTTCCTTGCTTAAGAGTTTTGCTTCCACTAATTAATCCACTATTACAATCTGTCGGTGTATCTTTATGTTCAAAAATCCATCCTAAGTTTCGTATATCTTGGATTAATGTAGTCAATATGTCTCAACAAGTGTTCCATCTTTTTGGTTCTTATTTGTCCCCCTAATATTGTTCCTATTTTCTCATGCATGTAAAACTCATGACATGTATATTTTAACATTGAGCTCCTCTTTTATAGCATGAAGTTCCTAAAACTTGGAGTTTGATTAAACCCATTTCAAATTTTCACTCTTTCTTTTCTTGGGTTGTTTTGTTTTGAGAAAAAGCATTCATTTTTATTCATTCTCTGAGAAAATAAAAAATAAAAAAGTGATTTTTATTCATCATGAGTTTTCTAACAGGCTCTCCAAAAGGTTCTTGGCAACCCATTATGACTGTGAAGACAAATACTCAGAGTTATTGGATTAATTGGAGGGTTTTGCTTTGTGGAATTTGGGTTCTGTTTTCAATCATTTTCTCATCACTGCTTATATGGAAATATGAAAAAGGTTTGAGAAATGTTGAAGCAAGAAATGGTAGTGATAGTGAAAGGGAAAGAGAAGAAGAGAATTCGGCAGTTTTGTATGAGGATGAAACTTGGAAGCCTTGTTTGAAAGGAATTCATCCTACTTGGCTTTTGGCATTTAGAGTTTTTGCTTTTTTTGTGCTTTTGGTTCTTCTTGCTGCTAATGCTGCTGTTGATGGTGGAAGCATTTTCTATTATTATACTCAGTAAGTGTTTTCATTCCTTTTTTGAATTTTTTTCAAAATCTGGTTCCTTTTTGAAGAACAAACACCCCTTCTCTACTCTTGGAGTTAAGGCCTTTGTGATTAGTGATTAGGGTCGTCTTAAGTTTTTCAGAGACCTAGGTTATTTACTTCTCAATCTAGATAAAATAACTAGGCATCTTATTTAGGTATAGTTTAACTGTGACAAATCTATTATGAGGTTCTATTTAATCACATTTTAATCTATACAAAATTTGAGGTTTTGTGCTGTATACTCTCAAAGACGAACATTTTTGTGATGAATGAATATGATGCTAATTAGTTAGTTAGAAGTCTATTTTAATATCCCTTTTAAGAAAGTTATTGTCTTACATGGTTTTTTATGCTAATTTCAGCAACTACCATTTATAGCCAGACAAATATTTCAATTCTTGATGTATTAATTAACCATATACAAGTTTCTTTTTTAACATTTTTTTTTATGGTTTCTCAAACTAGGTGGACATTTACTTCAATCACATTTTACTTTGGGGTAAGTATAAAAGCTTCAATATTTTATTACTTAATTATTTCTGTTATGTATTATGTAATCTCTTATATAGTTGTTTGATATTTTCAGTTAGGATCAATACTCTCCATGCATGGATGTTACCAACATCATAAGAAAGCCAGTGGCGATAATAAGGTTGATAATGTAGATGGAGATGGAGATGCAGAGCAAGGAATGTATAATGTTCATATACTTCCACAAAGTTCTTATGCATCAGACCAAGAGAAAAATTTGGGAGTAACCGAAGAAGTTTTCGTTCGCCGACATGCTGGTACTTGGGGTTATATTTTTCAAATTATATTCCAGGTACAATTTTTTAGAAATTTCTTACTTCACGTGTTGATTTTGCAAAAACAGTTTTATTTTATCTTTCGATATAGCTTATACGTAGACACTTATATGATAAATGTTTATGCTAACAAACAAGGCGTAATTGATTTTCTGTTTCTTTACTTGTGAACAGATAAATGCAGGTGCTGCATTGCTCACTGATTGTGTATTTTGGTTTGTATTTGTTCCGTTTCTAACCATCAAAGATTACAATTTAAATTTTGTAAGTTTCTTTTATGAACTCATTGATTAAAGAGACTTGAAAACTTGGGAAGTAAACAACTTATTTTATAGTATTATTTTGTTGCAGTTGATAATCATTATGCACTCAATCAATGCTGTTTTCCTCATTGGTGATACAGCTTTAAATTGCTTGGTGAGTTCTTGCATTTAATTCTTAACTTCCATTGTTTTTTTAACTGAAAATTCTTACCCTTCTATTTTTTTTTCTTTCTCTCTCTTCAGCCTTTTCCTTGGTTTCGAATGGGATACTTCTGCTTATGGACAGTCACATATGTGATTTTCCAATGGATTGTTCATGCTTGCATTAATCTCTGGTATAAGCCTTAGTTTTTGAACTTTAACTAAACTAAGAATTAAAAAAAAAACACATTATACATCATTGTGTAATTTTTTTTTCTTCTTTTCTTGAAAAATAGGTGGCCTTATCCATTTCTTGACTTATCATCCTCATTTGCTCCGCTATGGTATGAATTTATGATACTTAATTCCTATAAACTAGTGTTTGGATATTTAGCTGTGTATTATATACTTTAGTTCATTTGGTAACCCTTTTTTCCATGGCTTGTGGCTAATCTGTAGGTACTTTGCTGTGGCATTACTGCATATTCCTTGCTATGGTATTTTCACTTTGGTAATGAAGCTGAAACATTACGTCTTGTCAACTCGCTACCCCGACTCATATCAAGGTGCCAGATGATATTGACTTAGGACTAGCTTCAATTTTATGAATAACATCAACTTTACCATAGAAAGAAGGAGGGATAAGGAAGGAGGATGGAAGAGTTAAATAACACTGTTTAGCAAAATGAATTCACATATTGTCAAAATAAGTAGCAAAATATATTTTTTGGGGTGAAGATTAGCAGTTGAAAAAGAAATAAATACAATATGGCTCTTGCTTTCTGCTAATACTTCTTATAGAGATTTCATACATGTAATTAGTTATGAATTCTTATAAGAACTAATCTGACTAAGTACTGATATTTTTTATCATCTTTAAGTGTTGATTCTTAAATATCCATAGTTCTCAATGACTAAATGACCTAGTAGAATCTCTTTGCACTTTTACTACTTTTGGGTTGATGATTGCATGCAGATGATAAAGTAAGACTTCAAAATAGTTTATGAAATTATAAATCCTCATGGACCAGCACACATGGCTATCTATTTCATATTTATTTGGATAAACAACTTATTTATAGCTTATAGTACAGATGTTTATCATAATAAGCACTTATTATGAATAAGTTTGCATAAGCAATTTTGAAAATTTTATATGTGCTATACGTTCAAAAAAGAAATTATGAAAAATATCATAACTTGTTTTAATAAAGTCTCTCAAATAGAGGAAAAGAATGTGGAAAACAAACTTGATACTATACATCAATTTTTGTTACAAAGAATGACAACCAAAATATGACTACATAGCAGTACATACACAATTCTTCTGATTATTGAAGACACATCCTAAGGTGTGTAAAATAATGTATAATATAGTTTATACAACATTAAGATACATGTTCTGACTTCTGATCACAAAGAATTGCTTGGTAAGGAACCCATTAAGATGATATTTTCACCTTGATGCTCCCTTGTTTTCTCAGGCTTTTCTTTTGAAAATAATCCAGAAAGAAAATTAGGGGACAACCCTGAACTCAGTCCCTTGCCTAAACCTCCCCATTGGCTTGCTCTGTTACTTAAACTCCTTGTCCTGTTCAGTCTGAGCTGTTCCCCACAAGGACAACTTACAAGCTTTTTAAAGCAAGGCTTATGGAAAACAGACTGACAAGATTTGCACCTTTCAATATCGTCTTCCTGTTGATAATTTAGCTTTATATTAAGAGTAAATAAGTGGAGGCATTAGAGGATAGCAAAAATGTAATAGCCTCCAAATCTATAATGAATCCCAACTATGTGGACTGCAGGAAATTCAATTGATATGTGGCTGGATTGGTCATTTAAATGGATTTGTTGTACCATGAAATATCAAAAGGATTTGATAATTTTGGGAAAATAAACAAAAATAAATCAACAAATCACTAATTTTAATCCTGCATATCACTGAGAGTCCTTTAACATGACCATCTTAGTTAGCAACAAGTTATGTTACATTTGAAATTCGTGTGGTCAATTATTTTAATAGCAATTGGATGATAAAGTGGCACATGAGTTGATTTTTTTTTTCCGGAAATTGGGAGACTTGATTGCACATAGGTTGTGGAAGAGAGACCCATGAGTCAACTAAACCTAAATAATATACAAGTTTCTTTGTACTTGATAAAAATTCTGAAGTGGTGTAAAGATGAGCGTTATTAACTACTAGCTCACAAATAAATTATTACAATTTATTTTTAGGAAATCATTTCCACAGTTTTTAAAGTTTAAAAAAAAAAAAAGAGATGATGGTCCACAAAATAATTGAGAGATCTTTAAACCTCCTTTTTCTTTTTGCTTGTGTATGATCAATTTTTTACATTCGGAACCTGATTAAAATTCCAATAAATCATTCTTTTTTCATTTATATTCTCATTCTATTCCTTAAATAATTATATGCTACTGAATCTTAGTATTGGCTGATACAAACCTGAAATGGAAAAATGAGGGAAGATGGGTCACTGCAATCTTGTCGGGCACTACACGGGTTTCCCACATCACAACATACAAGGCATTGATCAGTAATGTGTTCAAGGATTTTCCTTGACACAGTTTCCACCATCACGGGAAGTGCTGCATAACAGTTGATATACATCAGACACACAGGATATAGGGAATTCCACATAACTTCAAAAGAAATCATCGATTGGTATTTTCTATTAGACTTCTTATTAGAAAACAATATAAGAAAAGAAGGCATAAATTAACTGGCAGTTATGTTTTTATTATGTCAGTTGTTGTTTAATTTTAGGAATAGAGAAAAGAAAGGACAAAGTGATTACTGGATAGTTATTGAGTGGTTATGGGAGGGAGAGACGCTCTCTAATTCTTGGAAGGAAGAAACCAAGAATCTCAAATTTCTTAGAGTATAATTGCCTTGCAACAGTAGACTATCTCTTAGTTTATGTGTTATTTCCTAATTTGTTGTACTGTAAAAGTCAGTTGCAACTTCCATTCCCATTTTCCTCTCTTTCATGGAAAAGAGAACTCTCTATTTTTAATGTTGTGTTCATTACTCTATGTTTTCTTGTAGCACTCCTGGTAATTCATCTGATAAATTATCATTATTCAGCGATACTATTATTATGTTATACCAGTTCTAACACTAGTCATTGGTCAAAAAGAGAGAAATGAAATTGGCAATAGAACATACAAGGCAATATGCATTGATAGGTACCAGGAAATGAGTAAAACAGAGCCCTGAAACTGTATCACTGGGAAATATCCAGACATGTATCGAGGTGATAACAAGTCCTGGATACTGAAACTACAGAACAGAAATTGCAAAAACCAGAAAAACAAATGGGCTAGGCAATTCGACACCTAAGTCTCTCCCAGAAGTCCCAACTAATAACAGCCTAATTTCGGTAAATAATGCTCCCTTGCTATTTACCCCCTTCAGCTGAATCGTACACCCCCAACCATCCCTACTGCCAACTTATCAGTAGGTTAGTTAGTGGAAACCTTTCCATTTTCTCTCTCTGGGCCATAATTCCCTGTATCACACCTCTTCTTTCTCTTTACACCTTAGTTATTCTACGGGTCCTATCATATCATGCATGAAGTTACTCCTCATATTGATACGAATCCATACTCGGTTAGACCTAGGATGAATAGGTATTGGGTACGAAATACTGCATTTAAAAAAGTCAGGGTACGGATACGTCAATAAAAAATACAAGTTACTTTATATAATGTAACATGATAGAGCTTAAGTGATCAATTCACAGCAAAACATCACAATAAAAGTTTTAAGAGTAAAAAATTGTGTTAAGTTACAACAACAAAAACAAAAATACATTAATAACATTATAATATTATATTAATTATATTAATATACGAGAAAACCACAAAATTTACTCGAAACAAAATAATGAGAAAAATGGTGTACCACAAGTACCGTACACTTACCGGCACCGGGTACTTACCTAGCACGGATACTTCACCATTTTAGAAGTATCCATGCTTCAAAGGACCACGATGTCCACACTATTAACAATGCATACTCCTCTGGTCTTATTTATAAGAAGCAAAAGACTAAATCAGAGACCAAGGAAGCGCATTCAAAGGAGTTAATGCAAACTATTTTTCAAAAATTCCCTGAACACTCTAAAAAAACCCACATGCATAAGGAAGGTGGATTTCAAGGTGAAATAAAACTTACAATAAAAGGAAATTCTATAATTAATACATTTAAAAAGTGTAGTATTTTACTTTATTTAGAACTGAATAATAATCTACTTAACTGTAACAAATAGGACTAGAGGTAGACTTTTGTAATAAAGGAAGACCATCAAATCAGGGGAAATGAGGAAATTTGGTAATAAAACCTGACTGATCAGAATGTAAGTTTTGAGTAATAAATGTCTGTGTCAGCGCGCATATAAAAACTGGGCTTAAGATATTATTCCATCAAACCCTAATTAATTTATCAAAGGAAATTTAGTGCGTCTGTGTGTAAGTGGATCTTAAATGGAAACCATTTTTCATTTAAAGCACAAAAATGCATTAGATTAAATCAAAAATAAATGCTAACCTGCAAAGACTCCTTTGGAAAGATCAATCAAATCTCTAAGAGCAAAAAAATCATTGCTTTCAAGCAGATATCTCCGATTTCCAACACCTCTGTTGATAGATCTCCGGAATGGGCAGCGAACATATGGAAGCATTGTTCCTATCCTTTTCCTAACATTCATAACATGAAGCAACGCAGGGACCTTTGACAAAAGGAAGGGATTAACGGCAGTGACACATAACATGGGCTGCAGGAAAAATTTCAAAACAAACAAGGTTAAAATAAGGGGAAGGAAAAGTATAAACATGTGTATTTTATGTTTGATTGATCCTCAACTAAGTAACAAAAAAGATCTGGTTAAACAACACATATATGATAAATTCATGTTCAATCCTCTAAGTTGTGCAATTGTTTTCCAGTCTGAAAACTTGATAGGGTTCCTTTATGATATTGGATCCAAACCCAAATTTACAAGTCAATAGAAGCTAAATCCTGAAAGCGAATATGTCAAGGAAAATTAAGCTACAGCCATAACCAATAAAAGCCATAAAATTCAATATGCACAAGGAGTTAGCCAATAAGAACTTAGCATGCATCAATTTGTATTCATTAATGTAGTTGCTTTGCATGACTTCACAATCTGTGTACCCAATGCTTACTTTAGTTGCAAATAAACAGCATTCCTTAAAACTTGTAATTACTATATCAGTGTGTTAGAATCTAGCAGATCCTAGCTTTTGAGCCCAACAAAGAGAAGAGATAGAAATATAACTTTCTAGTTAGCTTACACATAAGAGACTTTGAACATAAACCATCAGAAAGAATATTGGGAAAAAATAATGGGAAAGCATTAAATGCAAAATTACATGTTCATGAATAGAATCCAGATATGACTTAGCCAGCTGAGATACTGGATAATGAGTGAAATCCCAATGATGTAAAACCCTTGCTGGCAAGACTGCAGTCTCATTTGTATGGCAAGAAGAACAGAACAGTTGACCAGTATATTCACATAGTCGAGGCTTCCCCCATCCAAATGTTTGTACAAAATCCCAAATTGAGGTATTTCCATCATCAAAATGCTTATGGCATCCAGCGCATCTGTGATGTTGGGCTTCTAACAGCTGTCTCGTTGATTTATTTGATGGAATTTCAACAATAAGTGATATGGTCTTCCCCCAAGTGGAAAAGTTTTGAATGTTTTCTCCTCTTGTAAAAGAAGACAGAGACACTGGAGAGTTGGACACAGGTGAACTAAGATGTGAATCTTCAGGGGATAAAAACCAAACCAGTGCTCTTGGAGGACTTGAGAAGAACCTGGAAGAGAGAATAGACTGTAGACATTCTTGAATGAGAACACTTCTCTTCGCAATAATATCAAGAGATGCACTTCTAAATATCTTTGATTCCTTTTCAACAGAAGACCAAGGCAAAGGTAAAGTCCAGCCTTGCTCGTTAAATAAGGTTTTCATACAACGGTGAAGAGTCAAGAAATCACGGTACCGCTTTTCAACCTCCCACTGATCCTTGCCACTCCACACTTTTATTTTATAAACAGTGTATTCCTTCACCCCAACCAATCTTTCACTAAAAGAAACATCCCCTGTTTTCTGCCTTGCACCTACCACTTCAATCCTATCTATTCTTCTTGGGCGCTGAACAAGCAGATAAGCATCATCTGCACCAGAAGTAGAAGCGGTCAACCCACCATCTCTTGAAGGCATAGACACTAGTGGATCAAGCATTCTGTTACCCATGGAAAACCTAGCAGCGTTAGAATCCCTGGACTCAAGTAAAATTTCTTCCATGTCCTGAACAACCTCGTCATAGAATTCATTTAGCTCAGAGTCCTCTATCTGCAATATTTAGTGAAACATTAAACCCTGTATAGGTGGAATGATAATTGCTACAATGTCTCAAGTCAATCATCTACTACACTTTTTACGATCTTTTATATGAGGCAGAAAATAAAACAACCATTGTCAACAACATAGACAAGAAAACATTTTTTTTTTTACTTTTGAAAAACTAATAGTATAGATTACAAGCCCTGGTTTCAATTAAATACAACTTAGTGAATTGTGTAAATTAACAGTTTCAACAGTCAGCCAAATTGGTGTCTTCCTGAACATTATGTCAGTTAAGTTAACATCAAGTTAGAAATGCCATATTAATTTCAATGGGTCTATACAAGGCTTTAAATCACGAACTGCGTCATCTAATGCATCCATGACAAAACTCATTGAGCTGCAACTGCAAAATAATACTGCAATTGAATCCCAAATCAGACCAAATTAGCCATCATGCAACTACTGGCACTACTCAACTATAATTACAATTTAAAACCTTGAAATTACTAATTGAATTAGCACATATAATAATTGTAAGGTTTTGAGACAATAACTTGAAAGACAACAGGAGTACACGACTCACTGCTCACCTTAGATATCACATGACTTTTTTCTAATACATTTGTTGAAGTGGAAATCCTCTCTAATGTTTGCCTCCTTCCACCATTTGATGACAGCACAATTGGTTTAAGGTTCTCAATTGATTTTGCATTTACATTCCCTACATCAACAGATACATTTGAAGAACTTATATCAACTCTACTAAACAACTCCGGATTTTCCCTTTGAGCATCACCAGAGGTTCCAGTTTCATCACTATCAATATGTCGATTACCTTTTCCCTCACTTCCAAAATCGGCGATATTCAAACTCTCCTGAGGATCTTCTTCTGGCAACAGACCCAAATCATCCATTTTGAAACAATCAACCAATTCGTCAGCACCTTGAACTTCATTACAAGCAACTGGAATGTTCCTCTCCCTATCCCTTACCTCTTCTAAAGCTTCTCGATCACTAATATTTTTTGTTTCTTCAACTTCATTATCAACAATGACCTCGTTCTTTTCCTCTTTTTGACTGGAGCTTACCTCATTCTCTTGAACTCGATTATCATTTTCTCTCGGATTCTGAAACAGATCTTCCTCTACAGAAACCAAACCGTTTTCAATCAAAAAATCATCCAAATCGTGCGAACCAAAAGCAACAGAAGAATTCATAAACAACGGATTCTCATTTCGAACTTCCTTATCCTCATATAAATGAACCCTCCTTGAAGAATAAAACTCACTCTTCTCCTTCTCATTCTCATTATCACCCTCACATCCACTCCCATAATTGAACATAGAATCCTCACCGTCCGAAAACTCCTCATCCTCTTCCATCTCAATCCCAATCTCTCTTCTCCCAACTTCACCCTCATTTCCCTTCCCATCAGATTCCTCCCTCCGTTTATTCCCAATCAACTCCGACGAATCAATCCCTAGGTCATCACCGTCGTCACCGTACAATTCCAATCCACTCGAACCATACCTAAAATTCTTCCGACTATTTCCATCATCGAAGCTTCTAGAAGAACCAAAATCCATATCAGAGAAATCATGAAAAACGGTTACAGCACTGCACATGCTCATACTGGTGTTCGGTGTTCCCATCACCGAGTTAGCGCTACAGTACCGTTCCAACTCGGAATCGGCGCCGAAGGATGAACGGCGAGACGTGGCGTCCGATTGGCGAACACGGAGACGGGGAAAGGAATCCAACGGATCCGGAGATCCATTCATGATTTGAAGGTTACGTGAGGAAGTTGGATTGATGGAAGAGATATGAGGAAATTAACCTATGGTGAACGCGCGGGATTATCAAATTGAGCACACTAGTGTGCCCTTGTTTGATACACAGGGACAACGCGATGGAAAATGATGCACGGTTTGGGGGTAAAAGTGTCTTAAAAAATATTGAGGATTGCGTTTTTGGTTTTACTTATTGAAGAAAAAGAAAACAGAAATTGTGAAGGGAAAAGTAAAGTGCTAGGACTGTAACGACCGTATATCGGCGTATGTTATATGTGTGTTTAATTTTATCTACCTGTTTGACCTACCAATCAACTTTGCTGTGCGTTGGAAAACTTAGGTGTCTGTTCTGTTGGCATGAGACACCCTGTCAGCAAAAAATATAAACTTCTGCTATTTATTACTATGTTCTATTATTATAGCTAGAGTTGAAACTTTGGTCCAATTTAACAAAAATGAAAAAAACTTTACTCAGTATTTAACACTTGGTTACTTACTGCTAACATGTATGTTAAGAAGATAAGTTAGTGTTTGTTTGGTTTTGCATTAGATAAAATTGATTTTGATTGAATTGAATTTGACAAGTAGATAGAATTGAATTGAAATTAATTTAATTTAGGAATTTTTTTTAAAGACCCCATCTTTTTTCGAAAACACTTTTTTTATTTAAAAAAATTATTTCTGAAATACATTTTCGAAAACAACATTTTTAGAGATGCATTTTTTAAAAAATGCGTGTTTTGCTGTTTAAACAAAACAGTCTCCCCCATTTTCATTTTATTCTAAATTTCTCAAACCTTCCAAATTACTCAACATTTGCAGAAGCACCCTACAAACAAAGGCTACTTCAAAGAACATCAAATTGCTATTTAACAATCAAAGACCACTTCTAAAGCACCTCCAACAACACCTCAAATCTGTAAGTTTTCAAAACTTGAAATTTATGATTGAAATTGATATTAGGGGTGTTAGAAATTAGTATAATATAGTACATTTAAGTTATTATATGTCACTGGATATACTTAGATATACTTAGATAGGAAAAATTTGATTTTGATTCACTTAGGACGAGGATTGGAAGTTCTGCAAAAATGGAGTTCGCAAGGGGGGGTTTCGGAAGTGCATTTCCGAAAACACCTCCTTGGCCAGTTTCGGAAATGCACTTCCGAAATTAAGCCATAAACGTTTTTATTTTATTTTCTTGATTGTTTCGCATTCTTATGGATTTCAATTTTTTCAGGAAAATGACAGGCAACCTCGCACGACTTAGACAAGGCAGAGAGACTCAGACAGCGTCGGCTAGACGCGAGCAAGCGTCACAGTTGACATCGACACAGGGACAGGATAGAGTACGAGTCTTCGTCTAGATGGATGAGCCTGGTTCCTCATCTGGATCGAGGAGTCGGCTAGCTCGGGTGTTTTCTTCCCATCAGGAGGTACGGGAGGATGAGGAGGAGGTGATACCTGATGTTGATCCTCCGCACGGGGAGGAGGAGGAGCAGGGCTACCTGGGAGGGCCTAGAGACACTTCCTTGCTTATTTACTACCACGACCAAGTCGCTCGGCGTGTCTGGGAAGGACAGGTATTTTTTTAATTACACTTTATAATTTTACCGTTTTTTATTTAGGTTTTTTTAATTACACTTTATAATTTAACCGTTTTTTTAACTAACAATCTTTTTTGTTTTTTGTTTTTGTGGTAACAGGATAGGCCGACGATAAAATCTGTGAACCACGCACGGAAGATTTTTGATCTGTTTAAACCAGATGACCAGTGGTTTAATGATGTGGTATCTGGTTCCGGGCTCGACGGGTTGTGCATGACCGAGTATATCACTATCAGCCACGGCATGCATGGGGCTTTCGTGGAGCGATGGCACAAGGAGACGTCTTCTTTCCACTTTCCTGTTGGGGAGATGACGATCACCTTGCATGATGTTCGTTGTCTGCTCCACCTGCCGATCAGAGGGAGGCTGCTGCACCATTTTCGGATACAAAGGATCGATGTTATTGAGTGGATGGTCGACTATCTGGGTATGGACCCAAACATGGCAGATTTTGAGTGACGGACGACGAATGGGGCCCATATCCGGTTCTCCAGCTTGACAGAGCTGTATGAGAACCACTTGGTGGCGGCAGCTAGAGCTGTCAAAATGGACTAAGCCTATATGGGCCGGCCGAAAAATTCACAGGGCTTTTGCCTTCAAATTAGAGCCTATATGTTTAAGGGCTTTTTTAGCCTAACCCTAAAAAGCCCGCTACCCATTAAGGCTAGCCCATATGGGCCATGGGTAGCCCATAAGGCCCACACAACTATAAATTTTAAAAAATTATATTAGTTTTCTATTGGGTTATTCCAAAATAAAACATTGATTTTTCTCACTTCACTAAATTTTTTTCTATTATATTCAATCTTTCTCTTTTAAATATTATACATTAATATAATCAAAATTATTTCCTCGTATTCTAGTAGTTTCTCTTATATTAAATATTTGAGTATTATTTTCTACAATTTAAACATGTATTGTATCAAAAAACACATTATAGTATTTATAAAAGAGAAAATGGGTGATGCACTGACAGTGTAAAAAAGTTTTACACTGTCAACCAATCACGACCATGTATCTTACCAAGTCATACTATTATTTTTAAATTACTGAGATGACATGGCAGAATGATATATTTTCATTGGATGACAGTGTAAAACTTTTTTACACTGTCAGTGCATCACCATTAAACTCTTTATAAAATATAATATAGTACTTAAAAATTTATTATGTTTAAAATAATATAATTTTTTATTTAATCTATAATAAAATAATAGATTTTTTATTTTAATTTTATATTATTAAAAAACAGCCCGTTTAGGGCTAGGTAGCCCGAAGCCCATCTAGGGCCGGGCTCGGGTAGTAATTTTGAGGCCCATATACAATAAGGCTTTTTTGGCTCAGCCCTAAAAAGCCCAGGCCCATTAGGGCCGGCCCTAAATGGGTCGGGTAGCCCATTTTGACAGCTCTAGCGGCAGCAGAGTCCGAGCAGGAGGGTTACGAGCTTTTAACAGAGTATCACCATGCATGCGCTCTGAGGTGCTGATTCATGTTCTTGGTAGACACTGCACTCTTTGACATATTATCGTATTTGTGTTTCACGGCTGGATCATCTCCTACTTCCCCCGCATCCTCGGCTTCGCCATTGATTTTGCGTACGATGACGCAATACCCAGGACCGCCCGATACGTTCTCCAATGGGGGAATAACGCAGTGGGATCATATCGCGGGTACCTGGACCGCACTGCTCACGGTGATATCTGTTGGACACCATTCACCGACTACACTGTTGTTGTCCCATTCGACTGCATCACGTTATATTATGGATGGTTGGCATGGGAGGCCAACACTATGGTGAGGTATATGCCGGAGCGGTGCATGAGGCAGTTTGAACGTGTGCAGATGATACCGAGGTCATCGTTTGAGGCTGCTCCAGACACAATTACCCGAGTGAACTTCACTGCTATATTTGAGGACTGGGCGCATAATTTGGTCCCAGAGAAGTATCGGCGTATGGAGGCCACCCAAGAATGACACTGTGTAGAGGGGTACGTTGTAACACCCCATAATTTTAGTTTATTAATTTGATTTGGATTTAAATTAAATAAGTGGAATTTTAGTATTTTAATTGGATTTAATTGGAAAATGATGGAGTAAAGCTATTGGGCTTATAGTGTGATGTTAGTAAAAGAGGGGTGCTAATTAGTTAGGCCTTTTACTAAGTTGTGGTTAATTTATTTTATTTTATTTTTCATAAAATAAGAAAAAGGAACCATTTGGGGAAAAAAGGAAGAACACGTGAAAAGGGCAAGAGAAGAGAAAGAGGCAAGAACGTGGAACCGGAAGGAGAACATTCAAGAGATTCATCGAGGTAAGGGGGACTCTTCCTTTTAGTATCTCTTATGTGGTCTTAGGTAATAGGTAGATTGATGTATGGTTTGATTCAATTAGACATTGGGGTTGTTAGGTTAGGTTGTTATAATTGGATTGAATTGATGATAATTGTGTGAACTATTTGGTTAATAATGCGTTTAAATGATGTTTTGTGGTGTATAATTGAATATATGATAATTGTATGCTTGTATGTGATGTCTGGAATCGTTTTTGGGTGAAAAGGGTGTGAAATCGCAGGGTCTGTCGCAGACTTGGGGTTTGCTGAAATCGCAGGTCCGCTGAGCGGAGGGGGGGTCCGCTGAGCGGAGGTCCCAACGTAGTTCGCTTCTGTTGGACGTCACTAGTGGTCCGCTGAGCGGAGGTCTGAAGGATTCGCTTCTGTCTTGCTTCGCTGAGCGAACCTTGTTGTGTGTGAATATTTCTAAAACTTTAAAATAACGTATCTTTTGATCCGTGTATCATTTCTTAATGCCGTTTTGAGCGTTGTGCAAGTAATTAAATGTTTTATATGACGAATGATGAATATGGGCGGTGGCCGACTTTATTTCTTTAAAACTCGATTTAATTACTTGATGAGAATTGAACATTGTGTGCATATGAGATAGGTGTGACAATGTGTTTGATGTGATGATGAATTGGTTGTGATTATTATTATGATTGGGATGAATGCATGACTGTTTGAATGATGTTGAAAACATGTACATACTATTTCGGTGATGTGGTGTTGAGATGAATTGTTCATCGTGATTCGGTGATGTTTTAAGTATGTTATGTGTGTTTCATTCACTCATATGCATTTGATGTTGGATCCCGGTGATGTTTTGGATCGTTGGTGGACATATTTCCCATTGTGCGGAAATTGTGTCGGTGGGCCGTATCTCGATGAGGCGTAGATCGGTTAGGTGGATTGATTCCGCGGTTTATTGGTACCACATGCATAGTGTCGGTTGTGTCATTGCATTTCGTCATAACATGATTGTATGGATTTTTGTGTTATGTATTGTAATCCATTATTGTGTGAATCTGAATATGTATAATTGGGTGAACGGTATATTATGATGCTTGTTATTTATGAATTGCATAATATTTTCTAATTGAGAATGAGACTCACCCTTACATGTTGTCATTTTCAGATTGAGGAGTAGCGGCATTAGTGCTTGGTGAGGATGACTCGTAGAGTTTATCCATTTATGTTGGGTCGTGTCAGTCATGCTCTGGTCTTGTAACACTGGGGAACGAGAGAGTTTTAGAGTTTTATGAGATTATTCCATTTTATTGGTGCTGGATTATATTTCTGTTTGGTTGTAGTTGATGATGTTTCGTATTCCGCTGTAATAAACATGATTACGTTTTGGTGAACCGTTTCCTAACGAAGCATGACTTTGACCATGATTGATTTATTTATTTTAAATAATTGTGACACCCTTGTGTGTATGTTTTTACTCTGATTATTTGTTTAAATTGCCGCGGGGTTAGAAGGGTGTTACAATAGTGGTATCAGAGCATAGTCGGTCGTTGTGACCAGAGTCTTAGTGTTAGTCTTTCCCTTTTGTATGTGACAAGTGCGAGTTATCACTGTCGATACTTTGATTCTAATGGAATTATTTTGTGGATTAGCAGAACAGTGGCTGGAAGAGGTGGAAGAAACGACGATGCTATCGCTGAGGCTTTGGGCATGATTGCTGGTGTGCTGGGAGGGAATGTCAATGGAGCTGTGATTGGTGCTGACAGGCAGCTGAACAGTTTTCAGAGGAACAATCCTCCGTTGTTCAAGGGCACGCATGATCCTGAAGGTGCTCAGAAGTGGCTTAAGGAGATCAAGAGGATTTTCAAAGTCATCGATTGTGCTGAGAACCTGGAAGTGAGGTATGGTACTCATATGTTGTCCGAAGAGGCTGATGACTGGTGGATGGCTACTAGAGCTGAACTGGATGCTGACGGTGTAGCTATTTCCTGGGCTGTGTTCAAAAGAGAGTTTCTAAGGAGGTATTTTCCTGAAGACGTTCGAGGCAGGAAAGAAATCGAATTTTTGGAGCTGACTCAGGGTAATATGACGGTACCAGAGTATGCTTCGAAATTTGTTGAGTTGGCGAAGTACTACGTTCACTACAACAATGACGAAGCTAGTGAATTCTCAAAGTGCATCAAGTTTGAGAATGGTCTTCGCGATGAGATCAAGCAAGGAATCCGGTATCAGAGGATTCGGCGATTTGTTGATTTGGTGGACTGTAGTAGGATCTTCGAAGAGGATAACCTTAAACTGAAGTCATCTCACTCTTGCGAGTTATTTGACAAGAAAGGTAAGAAGCCTATGGATAGAGGTAAGCCATATGGTAGAGGAAATCCTAGAGCTAGGGATTGGAAGAGGCCTAGTGGGGGAGATTCTGGTGCTCCCGTTAGGTGCTATAACTGTGGTGAGACTGGGCATAGAAGGAATGAGTGCAAGAGTGGAGAAAAGAAATGCTTCAAGTGTGGTAAGACGGGTCATATTGCTTCTGATTGTAGGGTGAAGATCGTGACTTGCTACAATTGCAGCGAAGAGGGTCACATCAGTCCACACTGCACTAAACCGAAGAAGGATCAGGTTGGTGGAAAAGTCTTTGCCTTGTCTGGGTCAGAGACTACTCTGGAAGATCGTCTGATTAAAGGTACGTGTTTTATCCATGACACACCTTTAGTTGCCATTATTGATACTGGAGCGACTCATTCGTTCATTTCATTGGATTGTGCTAAACGATTGGGATTAGAAATATCTGTTATTCATGGAAGTATTGAAGGATAGAAAAACACTTAGAAAGGGGGGTTTGAATAAGTGTAGTCTAAAAACTTGAACGATAAAAACAATATGCACAGTTATTTTTATCCTGGTTCGTTGTTAACTAAACTACTCCAGTCCACCCCCACGGAGTGATTTACCTCACCTGAGGATTTAATCCACTAATCGCAACAGATTACAATGGTTTTCCACTTAGTCCGCGACTAAGTCTTCTAGAGTATCCTGATCACAACCTGATCACTCCAGGAACAAATGCTTAGACAAAAGCTAAGACTTTCTTAGAGTATCCTGACCACCACGTGATCACTCTAATTACAACTGCTTAGACACAAGCTAAGACTTCCTAGAGTATCCTGATCAACACTTGATCACTCTAGTTACTTACAAATTAATGTAATCAAATAAGAGTTTTACAATGCTTCTTAAAAGCTATAATCACAACAGTGATATTTCTCTTAACGTTTAAGCTTAATCTCACTAATATATTACAACAGCAATGTAGTGAGCTTTGATGAAGATGAAGTTTCTGAGTTTTGACTTGAACAGCGTTTCAGCAAGTTAATATTCACAGAATTTGGTTCAGAGTTGTTAACCTTGCTTCTCATTAGAACTTCATATTTATAGGCGTTGGAGAAGATGACCGTTGAGCGCATTTAATGCTTTGCGTGTTCCGTACAGCTTTGCATTTAATATTTCACGCTTTTGTCAACTACCTCGAGCCTTGTTCACGCTGTGTCTACTGACGTTGCCTTTAATAGCTTCCAACGTTCCTTTTGTCAGTCAGCGTAGCCTGCCACCTGTACTTTCTTCTGATCTGATGTTTGTGAATATAATATTTGAATATCATCAGAGTCAAACAGCTTGGTGCATAGCATCTTCTTGTCTTCTGACCTTGAAGTGCTTCTGAGCGTGATACCATGAGAACTTCAGTGCTTCTGCTTCTGACCTCAAGTTCTTCTGATGCTTTCATAGATCCATGTTCTGATTCTGCCTTGACCATCTTCTGATGTCTTGCCAGACCATGTTCTGATGTTGCATGCTGAACCTTCTGAGACAAAGCTTCTGAGCGCTGATTTGTGCATACTCTTTATATATTTCCTGAAATGGAAATTGCAATGTATTAGAGTACCACATTATCTCACACAAAATTCATATCCTTGTTATCATCAAAACTAAGAATATTGATCAGAACAAATCTTGTTCTAACAATCTCCCCCTTTTTGATGATGACAAAAACATATATAAATGATATGAATTTGCGATCAGAAAGAGCAGACGGCTTAAGACAAATTACACAGCTATAGCATAAGCATGTGAATATGTCTCCCCCTGAGATTAACAATCTCCCCCTGAGATGAATAATCTCCCCCTGAAATAAATACTCGAAGAACTTTAATAATAAAAGACTTCCCTGATTATTTCGGTAGAGACGATCACATAAGCTTCTTGCTTCTGATAATTTATAGCTTTTGACTTCTGCTTCCATTGGACAGCTTCAGAACTTGAATTTCTTTAGATCCCTAGAACACTCACAGCTTCTGATTCCTGCTTCCATTTAGGACAGCTTCAGAACTTGAATTTCTTTGATCTTCAGAACATTCACAGCTTCTGATTCCTGCTTCCATTTAGGACAGCTTCAGAACTTGAATTTCTTTGATCTTCAGAACATTCACAGCTTCTGATTCATGCTTCCATTTAGGACAGCTTCAGAACTTGAGTTTTCTGGATCTATAGAACATTCACAGCTTCTGATTTCTGCTTTCCTCGGATAGCTTCAGAGCTTTGAATTTCTTCTTACGTCACTTCATGCTAGATTGTATCAGAACATTGTTGAATGTACCAGAGCATCATCAGAGCATCTCTACATCCTGAAATGTTACAGAACAAAACTAAACGACAAAAGTCAGCATGAATGAATTAGAACATAAAATGTGTATCAGAACACAAAATATGTATCAGAGCCATATAAGCCATATAGAATATATCAGATCCAATAGACAATGTATCAGAGCAAATAGACAGTGATTTGGATCATATTCTATTATCAGAATTTTTGATCATTCTTCCTTCTTGCTTCTGATTCTGAAGTTTCCTAGCACTCAGCTTGCTTCAAGAATCCAAGAGCTATTTCTGATCATTCTTTCTTCTTGCTTCTGATTCTGAAGTTTCCTAGCACTCAGCTTGCTTCAAGAATCCAAGAGCTTGATTCATCTTGTTGCTTCTTATGTTGATCTTGAATCTTCGATTCCTGCAACAACACAACTTAAAAACACATGAAGCTTGCAGCTTCTGTTAGTAAATGTGGGGTTCTTTTTACTCGGTAACTGATAATATTAATCAGATCATTTATCATATATTTTCTCCCCCTTTTTGTCATAACATCAAAAAGCATAAAAGATTCAGATGTAAAGCAAGAGACAAAAGGAAAGAAACATAAATAACTTTTCATTGATTTCAACGAGAAAGATTACAAAAGAGGAATGCAGGAAAACAGATGCAGCAAGGAAAGAAAACTACAACGACACAAAGCCTAAGACTCTATCCTACGCAAAGACTGCGCAAACAACTCAAGAACCCTCTGGTCTTCAGTTTGTTCAGCCATGGAAGCTTGAAAAGCTCTTCATGCCTGTCCAGACTAGAACCTCCACTGTAGGAGAGATCCAAGAGACCAAAGAGGAAGTGAGGGACAGTTCATAGACAGGGAGCTAATGTTGCAAACGGGCTCCAGTGACTCAAGAAGGTCTTCTTCCTTTGGATAAATGTTGATAACAACATTGAAGAAGAGATCTGTCTTGAAAGAGACTTGGAGAGCCATCCCAAGATATGCTTCACATCCTGTAACTGATTTACCCTTCCATCCGTTCTCATTGAGTTGAAAGGATTCATGATGAACGCTAGGTTGAAGATGAATGAACTAGGGTTTATGCCAAAGAAAAACTTTGTTGGACAAGAGAGAAAAAGAAAGAGAAAGAGAACCAAGACTTATTGAAAAAAATGCAACGAAAAGACGGAATAAATAGAGGGAAAAAGAAGAGGGAAACGTTCGAGGAATATAAAAAGAAAAGAAGGACAATAAATGAAATGATGAATGGCATTTAATGTTATTTGACGTGAGGAGAGATAATAATGACAAAAGACGAGATTTGCACAGTTACCTAAGTAGACGTCCCCTCAACTGCACGCACGCTTGTCCAGGAATAGTGAACACGTGTTTACCATCTGGATAGCCAGTTACAGCTGTTTTGCTTTTAAAGAGATTCTGAATCAACTTAGACAATGAAACGTTAGTAATAACTGAATCACAATTTCTAATTGATTTCAATCAGAACTTCTTAAAAAAATAAATCCAATTTCATTTCAGAAGATACTCATACATAAGATCTTCTCATCTTCTCATTCTGGGCATAAATCCATACTGATATTCTTCAGAATGAACTTAAACCTATCTTCAGCAAGGGGTTTTGTAAAGATATCAGCCCATTGATGGTCTGTATCCACAAAGTTTAAAGATATAACACCCTTCTGAACATAGTCCCTTATGAAATGATGTTTAATCTCAATATGTTTAGCTTTTGAATGTAAAATAGGATTCTTAGATAAACATATAGCAGAAGTATTATCACAGAAAATAGGAATGTTACTCTCATATATCTGATAATCTTCTAGCTGACTTCTCATCCAGAGCATTTGTGCTCTACAACCAGCAGCAGCAACATATTCTGCTTCTGTTGTTGAGAGGGCAATAGTAGCTTGCTTCTTGCTGTACCATGAGATCAGATGACTTCCAAGAAATTGACAACTTCCAGAAGTGCTCTTTCTTTCTATTCTATCTCCAGCATAGTCAGCATCACAGAATCCTACTAAGTTGTAATCTTTAGATCTTCTGTAAACTAAACCAACATTAGTAGTACCTTTCAGATACCTTAGAATTCTCTTAACCGCTGTTAAATGAGATTCTCTTGGATCTGATTGGAATCGAGCAAACAAACAAACACTAAAGAGAATGTCAGGTCTAGAAGCAGTTAGATATAGAAGAGATCCAATCATACCTCTGTACAACTTCTGATCTACCTTCTTACTTACCTCATCCTTACCCAATACACATGTTGGATGCATAGGAGTTTTGGCTTCTTTGCTTTCAGAAAGATTAAACTTCTTCAGAAGTTCTTTCACATACTTCGTTTGATGAACATAGGTTCCATCGGAAGTTTGGTTGATTTGAATCCCAAGAAAATACTTGAGTTCTCCCATCATGCTCATTTCAAATTCAGCCTGCATAGACTCAGCAAACTCCTTTCCAAGTGTAGCATTAGATGTTCCAAAGATAATATCATCAACATATATTTGACAAATTAAAATATCCTTTTTAAATGTTTTACAAAAGAGAGTGGTGTCCACTTTTCCTCTAGTGAAACCATTTTCCAGAAGGAAAGAACTCAAACGTTCATACCAAGCTCTGGGAGCTTGTTTCAATCCGTATAATGATTTCTTTAATTTGAAAACATGATTTGGAGACATGGAGTCTTCAAAACCAGGAGGTTGGTGAACATAAACTTCTTCATCTATATAACCATTTAAGAAGGCACTCTTGACATCCATCTGATAGAGAGTGATGTTGTGTTGAGTGGCAAAAGAAATTAATAGACGAATAGATTCTAACCTGGCCACTGGTGCAAAGGTTTTTGTATAATCAATCCCTTCTTGCTGACTATAACCCTGAGCAACCAGTCTGGCTTTGTTTCTTACCACTTCACCTTCTCACTTAGCTTGTTTCTGAAAACCCACTTAGTACCGATGATGTTAAATCCTTTTGGTCTAGGAACCAAGTCCCATACATCATTCCTTGTAAACTGATTTAGTTCTTCTTGCATGGCAATTATCCAGTCTGGATCTTCTAGAGCTTGATCAACAGAAGTTGGCTCGATCAATGAAACAAGACCTAATTGACATTCTGCATTGTTCTTAAGGAATGCCCTTGTTCTAATGGGATCATCTTTCTTCCCAAGGATCACATCTTCTGAATGAGCTGAAGCAAGTCTAGGTGATCTTCTGATAGTTGGTTCTTCAGAAATCCTGAGATACTCTAAAGATGCAGCAACTTGATCTTCTGATCCATTGCTTCTGAGACTGCCATCTTCTGCAGCTTTGCTTCTTGGTTCTTCAACTTCTGATATCTCAATATCAAAATCTGCAAAATTCTCAAACTGCTTTGGTTTTTCAAGACCAAGCTTATCATCAAACCTGATATTGATTGATTCTTCTACAATCAATGTTTCAGTATTGTATACTCTGTAGCCTTTAGAGCGTTCAGAATATCCAAGAAGGAAACATTTTTGTGCTTTGGAATCAAACTTACCAAGATGATCTTTAGTATTCAGAATAAAACATACACATCCAAAAGGATGGAAATATGAAATGTTGGGCTTTCTGTTCTTCCACAATTCATAAGGAGTCTTATTTAGAATAGGTCTGATAGAGATTCTATTCTTAATATAACACGCAGTGTTAATTGCTTCTGCCCAGAAATGCTTGGCCATATTGGTTTCATTGATCATGGTTCTGGCCATTTCTTGTAGAGTCCTATTCTTTCGCTCTACAACTCCATTTTGCTGTGGAGTTCTAGGACAAGAGAAATCATGGGCAATACCATTTTCTTTGAAGAACTCCTCAAAGAATTTGTTCTCAAATTCGCCACCATGATCACTTCTGACCTTTATGATTTTACACTCTTTCTCAGATTGAATCTGAGTGCAGAATTCAAAGAACACTGAATGAGACTCATTCTTGTGTTTCAAGAACTTTACCCATGTCCAGCGGCTATAATCATCAACGATGACTAATCCATATTTCTTCCCTCTGACAGATGCTGTTTTGACTGGGCCAAACAGATCAATGCGCAAGAGTTCTAACGGCCTTGAGGTAGAAACAACATTTTTAGACTTGAATGCAGGTCTGGAGAACTTGCCCTTCTGACATGCTTCACAAAGAGCATCTGATTTGTATTTCAGATTTGGGAGTCCTCTGACCAGATTTAGTTTGTTAATCTGAGAAATCTTTCTCAAACTAGCATGTCCTAATCTTCTGTGCCAGACCCATTGCTCTTCAGAAACAGACATAAGACAAGTCACCTTCTGCTTCTCAAGATCAGAAAGATCAATCTTATAAATGTTGTTCTTCCTCTTGCCTGTAAATAGGATTGAGCCATCCTTCTGACTTACAGCCTTGCAAGACTTTTGATTGAAGATTATATCATAACCATTGTCACTTAATTGACTTATGGACAATAAGTTATGCGTTAATCCTTCAACAAGAAGTACATTAGTTATGGAAGGAGAGTTACCAAGACTTATGGTTCCAGAGCCAATGATTTTGCCCTTCTGATCTCCTCCAAACTTGACTTCTCCACCTGGTTTAAGCACCAGGTCTTGGAATGTAGACCTTCTTCCCGTCATGTGTCGCGAGCACCCAGAGTCCAGGTACCATGACATTTTGCTTTCTGTCCTCTTTGCCGCCAAGGATATCTGCAATAGGAATAATCTTTTCCTTAGGTACCCACATTTTCTTGGGTCCTTTCTTGTTAGTTCTCCTCAAGTTCTGATTGAACTTGGGTTTAGCAAAATATTTAACAGGAGGAACAGCATGATATTTCTTATTCTGAGTTCCATGATATTTCTTAGGTTGTGTCACATGCTTCTTGGTGTGTGTTATGTGAAAACTTTGTGCATGTGATGTGTGCTTAATATCATGGGAGTGGCCAAATTTAAATTGGTTATACAGAGGCTTGTATGATATTTTCATATCATCCACAGATTCAAGCTTGTATAGGATTTCACCCTCATAACCAATGCCAACTCTCTTGTTCCCAGACACAGCATATATCATAGAAGCTAGCTGACTTCTGCCAATACTTCTAGATAAGAACTTCCTGAAACATAAATCGTATTCTTTCAGAATATGATTCAGACTAGGAGTGGATTTTTCTGAATCAGAAGGAGATCCAACATTATTGGATAATTTTAAAACTTTTTCTTTTAATTCAGAATTTTCCAACTCAAGCTTCTTAGTTTCAAATTCAAATTGCTTTTTCAGCTTTTTGTATTTGATACTAAGATGAGCTTTTAATTCAAGAAGCTCTGTTAGACTGGAAACTAACTCTTCTCTAGATAGTTCAGAAAATACCTCTTCAGAATCTGATTCTGATGTAGATTCTGATCCATCATCTTCTGTCGCCATCAGCGCAAAGTTTGCCTGCTCTCCTTCAGAGTCTGATCCTGATTCTGATTCAGAATCATCCCATGTTGCCATAAGACCTTTCTTCTTATGAAACTTCTTCTTGGGATTCTCCTTCTGAAGTTTCGGACACTCGTTCTTGTAATGTCCAGGCTCATTGCACTCATAGCAGACAGCCTTCTTCTTGTCAGATCTTCTGTCACCAGAAGATTCTCCACGTTCAAATCTCTTTGAACTTCTGAAGCTTTTGAACTTCCTTTGTTTGCTCTTCCAGAGTTGGTTTACCCTTCTGGAGATCATGGACAGTTCATCTTCTTCTTCAGATTCTGATTCTTCAGGATCTTCTTCTCTAGCCTGAAAAGCGTTAGTGCATTTTTTAACATTAGATTTTAATGCAATAGACTTACCTTTCTTCTGAGGCTCGTTTGCGTCCAGCTCAATTTCATGGCTTCTCAAGGCACTGATCAGCTCTTCCAAAGAAACTTCATTCAGATTCTTCGCAATCTTGAATGCAGTCACCATTGGGCCCCATCTTCTGGGCAAGCTTTTGATGATCTTCTTTACATGATCAGCCTTGGTGTATGTAACACCCGTATATTTTAATTTTTAATTTAAATGGAAATTTAATTTAATAATTAGAATTATTGGTGATTTGTAGAATTTAATTGGAAAATGATGGTTTATGGTGTTGGGCCATGTGTGACGTTAAGGAATGAGGGGGTGTTATGTTAGTAAAGGTCTTATTCCAATTAAAGGTTATTTTATAAAATAATAAGGAATTGAGAATAAGAAAAGGAACGTGAAAAGCAGAGCAGAGGAGATGAGGGATTGGGAAGCTGGTACGTGAAGAGGAGCAATGGAGGGAGAGACCAATCAAGAATCTTTGGCTAAGGTAAGGGGGGACTCTCCGGTTATCATCTATTATCGTGTTCTTAGATAATAATATTGATTAGGGATGTTGTTGAGTCAATTGGATTATATGATAGATTTAGGGATTTAGTCGAATTGTATGATGTTTGATCCCTATGTTTGAATCCATGATACCTATGTTGTTTTGGTCCCAATTGATGCGTGATTGAGGTATTATGAGGTGTTCTTCGTGTTGTTTGTGCATTCGATTTTCCTAGGTTCGTACTGGTATGAATTGGGTGTGTTTGGAATGCATAGAATGCTGTTTTCTGCAGGTTGGGGTTTCTGAAATCGCCGGTTCGCGCCGCGTGCACAGGGTTGGCGCCGCGAACAGGTGGGCAGAATGCCAGGAAATTGTGATACGCACAGGTCGCGCCGCGTACCTGTGTTGGCGCCGCGAAGGCGTACTTGTTTTCTCGTTTCGCGCCGCGTGCATAGGTTGGCGCCGCGAACGTGTTTGTGTGGTTCAGGTCGCGCCGCGAACTTTGGTTGCGCCGCGTGCTGTAGCGATAGTTATCTCTTGGGAAAGTTAAATGATGTGTAACTTTCGAACCATAGGTCTGTTTTTAGTGCCGTTTCGAGCACGATGAATCTTATGAGATAGCCTATGTTTTAAATGATGAAATGAGGTGTGAATCCAATTATTTTTAAATATGATTTTATTTCTTGATGTATGATGTATTGTACATATATGTGATGAGATGTGTTAAATACATGATATGTTGAAATATTAATCATGTGACGATTTGTTTAATTGGATGATGTATTGTTGACATATAGGATGAAATGTGACAATATGAGATGTTGTTTTGAAAAACATTATGATGTGATGATTTGTTTAGAGTCGTATGATGATGACTGATTTGCTTTGAAATGATGTGAATACATGTGTGTCCTTATTTTTGATGATGATGATTGATGTGGACACTTGTATGTTCTTTAATGATGATGATGATGATGATCGATTATATTTGAATGATGCTAATGTATATAAACATACTTTGATGATGATGATGATGATGAAATGGGTATTTGATGATGTTACTCATTAGACTTGACGATGGTATAGTATGTTGTATATGTTGCATTCATTCATGTTCATTGATGATACTGTATCCATAAGGGTGTGTTGGATCAGTGAAGGGCATGATTCCCATTGTGTGGAATCTGTGCTGGCAGGGCCGTATCTTGATGATGTTGGATCGGTCATGGGTTATTCCCATTTGATGAGGTTGGTACCACATGCATAGTGTCAGTTCATACATATGCATACTTTTATAACATGATTGGAAGTATTCCAGTGTTATAAATATCGATGATGTGTTGGTTGTGTGTTTTGTTGAATTAATGTTGAGTATGATTGTCTGTTTGAAAGATGTGTTTTGTTGACGTTTGTGTAAATGATGGATGTTCCTGATAATCTGAATATGATGAAATTGGGTGAATGATATAACTATGATGTGTTGTTATTTAAGATGCAATAACATTTGTTAACTGTGATGAGACTCACCCTTACTGTTGACATTTTCAGATTGAGGATAGCTGCTTTCGACTTGGTGAGGATTAGCTCATAAGTCAGTGTTTAGTGTAGCGTCAGGTGTCATGCTCTGATATTGTAACACTGGGGGAACGCTAGTTTAGAGTTTATGATGATACTCTATCGTGTTGTTATTGTATTAGATTCTGTGGATTATTGCATAGATGATGTTATGCTTATCCGTATGATGAATTTTCCGCTGTGTAAACATGAGATTTTATGTATTATGGTGAATTGTTCCTTAGTGAAAGCATGACAATGAATATATGATGAATTTGTTTTAATTGGAATTGTGGCACCCTTGTTTTCATGTTTTACTCTGAAAATTAATTATTAATTCCCGTGGGGTTTAGAAGGGTGTTACAGTGTAGCCTTTATCCATAACTCTCAATCCAGCAGTCAGAGTTTGAAATCTTGAAAACATCTTCTCAATGTCTTCATCATCCTCCATCTTGAAGGCTTCATATTTCTGGATTAGAGCAAGAGCTTTGGTCTCCTTGACTTGAGCATTTCCTTCATGAATCATCTTCAAGGACTCATATATGTCATGGGCCGTTTCCCTGTTAGATATCTTCTCATACTCAGCATGAGAGATAACATTCAGCAAAACAGTCCTGCATTTGTGATGATTCTTGAAATCTTTCTTTTGATCATCATTCATTTCGCTTCTCATGAGCCTTACACCAGTAGCTTTAACAGGATGTTTGTAACCATCCAACAGAAGATCCCATAGATCAGCATCCAGACCAAGAAAGTAACTTTCCAGTTTATCTTTCCAGTATTCAAAGTTTTCACCATCAAATACTGGTGGTCTAGTATAACCATTGTTACCATTGTATTGCTCAGCAGAGCCAGATGTAGATGGAGTTGGATTTGTTGGAATTTCACCAGCCATCTTTTACTGAAGCGTTTTTCTCTTCCTGAATCTTTTCTAAACACGGTTAAGTACTTGCACCTTAGAACCGACGCTCTGATACCAATTGAAGGATAGAAAAACACTTAGAAAGGGGGGGTTGAATAAGTGTAGTCTAAAAACTTGAACGATAAAAACAATATGCACAGTTATTTTTAACCTGGTTCGTTGTTAACTAAACTACTCCAGTCCACCCCCACGGAGTGATTTACCTCACCTGAGGATTTAATCCACTAATCGCAACATATTACAATGGTTTTCCACTTAGTCCGCGACTAAGTCTTCTACATTATCCTGATCACAACCTGATCACTCCAGGAACAAATGCTTAGACACAAGCTAAGACTTTCTTAGAGTATCCTGACCACCACGTGATCACTCTAATTACAACTGCTTAGACACAAGCTAAGACTTCCTAGAGTATCCAGATCAACACTTGATCACTCTAGTTACTTACAAATTAATGTAATCAAATAAGAGTTTTATAATGCTTCTTAAAAGCTATAATCACAATAGTGATATTTCTCTTAACGTTTAAGCTTAATCTCACTAATATATTACAACAGCAATGTAGTGAGCTTTGATGAAGATGAAGTTTCTGAGTTTTGACTTGAACAGCGTTTCAGCAAGTTAATATTCACAGAATTTGGTTCAGAGTTGTTAACCTTGCTTCTCATCAGAACTTCATATTTATAGGCGTTGGAGAAGATGACCGTTGAGCGCATTTAATGCTTTGCGTGTTCCGTACAGCTTTGCATTTAATGTTTCACGCTTTTGTCAACTACCTCGAGCCTTGTTCACGCTGTGTCTACTGACGTTGCCTTTAATAGCTTCCAACATTCCTTTTGTCAGTCAGCGTAGCCTGCCACCTGTACTTTCTTCTGATCTGATGTTTGTGAATATAATATTTGAATATCATCAGAGTCAAACAGCTTGGTGCATAGCATCTTCTTGTCTTCTGACCTTGAAGTGCTTCTGAGCGTGATACCATGAGAACTTCAGTGCTTCTGCTTCTGACCTCAAGTTCTTCTGATGCTTTCATAGATCCATGTTCTGATTCTGCCTTGACCATCTTCT
This sequence comes from Vicia villosa, assembly GCF_029867415.1. Taxonomy (NCBI): domain Eukaryota; kingdom Viridiplantae; phylum Streptophyta; class Magnoliopsida; order Fabales; family Fabaceae; genus Vicia; species Vicia villosa. The sequence goes on from NC_081182.1 coordinate 67,784,519, forward strand.
GATGTCTTGCCAGACCATGTTCTGATGTTGCATGCTGAACCTTCTGAGACAAAGCTTCTGAGCGCTGATTTGTGCATACTCTTTATATATTTCCTGAAATGGAAATTGCAATGTATTAGAGTACCACATTATCTCACACAAAATTCATATCCTTGTTATCATCAAAACTAAGAATATTGATCAGAACAAATCTTGTTCTAACAAGTATGGTTATTGACACTCCTGCGTCAGTGTCAGTAACTACTTCTTCTGCTTGTTTAAACTGTCCTATTGACATATTTGGTTGAAAGTTTGGAATGGACTTAGTGTGCCTTCCTCTTGAACAACTTGACGTCATTTTGGGGATGAACTGGTTGCAATTTAATCGAGTTCATATCAATTGTTTTACGAAGACGGTTATCTTTCCTGAAGAGGTTAGTGTTGAGGATTTGACTATGTCGGCCAAACAGATGAATTTAGCTGTCAATGATGGAGCAGTGGTATTTATGTTGTGCTCTTCGATGGAAGCGAAAGGGGGCGATAATACTGGTGAACTACGAGTAGTGAATGAGTATCCGGAAGTATTTCCAGGAGATGTTAATGAGATGCCACCTGAAAGAGAAGTGGAGTTCACTATAGAATTGATTCCTGGAACTAGTCCTGTGTCGATGGCACCGTATCGCATGTCGGCATCAGAATTGACTGAACTGAAGAAACAATTAGAGGAATTGTTGGAAAAGAAGTTTATTCGTCCTAGTGTGTCACCGTGGGGTGCACCGGTACTGTTGGTTAAGAAGAAAGAAGGTTCAATGAGACTATGTGTTGATTATAGACAACTGAACAAGGTGACAATCAAGAATCGATACCCGTTGCCGAGGATTGATGATTTGATGGATCAGCTGGTTGGAGCTTGTGTGTTTAGAAAAATTGATCTGAGGTCTGGATATCACCAAATTCGTGTGAAGGCGGAAGATATTCAGAAAACGGCATTCCGAACGAGGTATGGACACTATGCATATTTTGTTATGCCATTTGGTGTTACTAATGCACCTGGTGTTTTCATGGAGTATATGAACAGGATATTTCACCCGTATCTTGACAAGTTTGTGGTAGTGTTCATTGATGACATTCTAATTTACTCGAAGAGTGATGAAGAACATGCAGAGCATTTGAGAGTGGTATTGGAGCTATTGAAGGAGAAGAAGTTGTATGCGAAATTGTCTAAATGTGAATTCTGGTTGAAGAAAGTAAGTTTTCTTGGCCATGTAATTTCAAAGAATGGTATCGCAGTGGATCCTATGAAGGTAGAAGCAGTATCTCAGTGGGTAATGCCGAAGAATGCTTCAGAGATTCGTAGTTTTCTTGGTCTGGCAGGTTACTATAGAAAGTTCATTGAAGGATTTTCAAAGTTGGTGTTACCAATGACTAAGTTAACAAGAAAAGGACAGGTATTTGTATGGGATTCAGAATGTGAAAAAGGTTTTCAAGAATTGAAGAAAAGATTGACAAGTGCTCCGATCTTAATCTTGCCTAATCCAGCAAAGTCTTTCAATGTGTACTGTGATGCTTCACTGATGGGTTTAGGTGGTGTTTTGATGCAAGATAAGCAGGTAGTAGCTTATGCTTCAAGACAGTTGAAAATTCATGAAAGGAATTATCCGACTCATGATTTGGAATTGGCGGTTGTGGTGTTTGTGTTGAAATTGTGGAGACATTATCTTTATGGTTCTCGATTTGAAGTATTCAGCGATCATAAGAGTTTGAAGTATCTCTTTAATCAGAAGGAACTTAATATGAGGCAGAGGAGATAATTAGAATTTCTAAAAGATTATGATTTCGGTTTGAATTACCATCCTGGTAAAGCAAACGTGGTTGCTGATGCATTAAGCAGGAAGTCATTGCATATGTCTATGTTAATGGTGCGAGAATTGGATTTAATCGAGCAATTTCGAGATTTGAGTTTAGTATGCGAAAGTACTTCCAATAGTGTTAAGTTGGGAATGTTGAAGTTGACTAATAGAATCCTTGAGGAGATTAGAAATGGGCAGAAATCTGACGTTGTCTTGGTAGATAAGTTGACATTGATTAACCAAGGTCGAGGAGGTGAATTTCGAGTCGATGAGAATGGTGTTATAAGGTTTGGAGACCGAGTGTGTGTACCCGATGTTGCTGAGATCAGAAAGAGTATTCTGGAAGAAGGACACTGAAGTGGATTGAGTATTCATCCTGGTGCTACCAAGATGTATCATGTCTTGAAGAAGTTGTTTTGGTGGCCTCGAATGAAGAAGGAAATTGCTGAGTTTGTTTATGCTTGCTTAATTTGTCCGAATTCGAAAATTGAGCATCAGAAACCGTCTGGATTGATGGAACCGTTGTTTGTTCCAGATTGGAAGTGGGATGGAATTTCTATGGACTTTGTATCTGGTTTACCTAGAACGAGCAAGAATTGTGATTCTATCTGGGTTATTGTGGACAAGTTAACGAAATCTGCTCATTTTATTCCAATAAGAATGGATTATCCGATGGAGAAGTTGGCTCAGTTGTATGTTGAGAAAATAGTGAGTTTGCATGGTGTTCCGGATAGTATTGTGTCAGATAGAGACCCGAGGTTTACTTCTAAGTTCTGGGCAGGATTGCAAGAAGCCTTAGGTACTAAGTTGAGATTGAGTTCTGCTTATCATCCGCAGACAGATGGTCAGACTGAGAGAACGATTCAATCGTTAGAGGATTTGTTGCGAGCATGTGTATTGGAAAAAGTGGTGCTTGGGATAGTTACTTACCTTTGATTGAGTTTACCTACAACAATAGTTATCATTCGAGTATTGGTATGGCTCCGTTTGAAGCATTGTATGGTAGGAGATGTAGAACGCCGTTGTGTTGGTACGAATCTGGAGAGAATGTGGTGGTTGGACCGGAGATTGTGCAACAAACTACAGAAAAGATCAAGATGATTCAGGAGAAGATGAGAGCTTCTCAGAGTCATCAGAAAAGTTACCATGACAAAAGAAGGAAGGATATTGAATTCAAGGAGGGGGATCATGTGTTCATGCGAGTTACTCTGATGACTGGCATTGGGAGAGCCTTGAAGTCGAAGAAGTTAACTCTGCATTTCATTGGTCCATTTCAGATTACTAAGAAGATTGGAAAGGTTGCTTATCAGATTGCTTTACCGCCTGCACTCGCTAATTTGCATGATGTGTTCCATGTATCTCAGTTGAGGAAATACATTGCGGATCCGTCTCATGAGATTCAGGTAGATGATGTACAGGTGCGAGATAATCTGACTGTAGAGACATTACCTATGAGGATTGAGGATCGTAAAGTGAAGCAGTTGCGGGGTAAAGAGATAGCAACGGTGAAAGTGGTTTGGGGAGGACCAGCCGGTGGAAATGTTACATGGGAGTTAGAGAGCCAGATGAAGGACTCTTACCCGGAACTTTTCGTCTAAGGTATGTTTTCGAGGACGAAAACTCTTTTAGTGGGGGAGAGTTGTAACACCCCATAATTTCAGTTTATTAATTTGATTTGGATTTAAATTAAATAAGTGGACTTTTAGTATTTTAATTGGATTTAATTGGAAAATGATGGAGTAAAGCTATTGGGCTTATGGTGTGATGTTAGTAAAAGAGGGGTGCTAATTAGTTAGGCCTTTTACTAAGTTGTGGTTAATTTATTTTATTTTATTTTTCATAAAATAAGAAAAAGGAACCATTTGGGGAAAAAGGAAGAACACGTGAAAAGGGCAAGAGAAGAGAAAGAGGCAAGAACGTGGAACCGGAAGGAGAACATTCAAGAGATTCATCGAGGTAAGGGGGGACTATTCCTTTTAGTATCTCTTATGTGGTCTTAGGTAATAGGTAGATTGATGTATGGTTTGATTCAATTAGACATTGGGGTTGTTAGGTTAGGTTGTTATAATTGGATTGAATTGATGATAATTGTGTGAACTATTTGGTTAATAATGCGTTTAAATGATGTTTTGTGGTGTATAATTGAATATATGATAATTGTATGCTTGTATGTGATGTCTGGAATCGTTTTTGGGTGAAAAGGGTGTGAAATCGCAGGGTCTGTCGCAGACTTGGGGTTTGCTGAAATCGCAGGTCCGCTGAGCGGAGGGGGGGTCCGCTGAGCGGAGGTCCCAACGTAGTTCGCTTCTGTTGGACGTCACTAGTGGTCCGCTGAGCGGAGGTCTGAAGGATTCGCTTCTGTCTTGCTTCGCTGAGCGAACCTTGCTGTGTGTGAATATTTCTAAAACTTTAAAATAACGTATCTTTTGATCCGTGTACCATTTCTTAGTGCCGTTTTGAGCGTTGTGCAAGTAATTAAATGTTTTATATGACGAATGATGAATATGGGCGGTGGCCGACTTTATTTCTTTAAAACTCGATTTAATTACTTGATGAGAATTGAACATTGTGTGCATATAAGATAGGTGTGACAATGTGTTTGATGTGATGATGAATTGGTTGTGATTATTATTATGATTGTGATGAATGCATGACTATTTGAATGATGTTGAAAACATGTACATACTATTTCGGTGATGTGGTGTTGAGATGAATTGTTCATCGTGATTCGGTGATGTTTTAAGTATGTTATGTGTGTTTCATTCACTCATATGCATTTGATGTTGGATCCCGGTGATGTTTTGGATCGTTGGTGGACATATTTCCCATTGTGCGGAAATTGTGTCGGTGGGCCGTATCTCGATGAGGCGTAGATCGGTTAGGTGGATTGATTCCGCGGTTTATTGGTACCACATGCATAGTGTCGGTCGTGTCATTGCATTTCGTCATAACATGATTGTATGGATTTTTGTGTTATGTATTGTAATCCATTATTGTGTGAATCTGAATATGTATAATTGGGTGAACGGTATATTATGATGCTTGTTATTTATGAATTGCATAATATTTTCTAATTGAGAATGAGACTCACCCTTACATGTTGTCATTTTCAGATTGAGGAGTAGCGGCATTAGTGCTTGGTGAGGATGACTCGTAGAGTTTATCCATTTATGTTGGGTCGTGTCAGTCATGCTCTGGTCTTGTAACACTGGGGAACGAGAGAGTTTTAGAGTTTTATGAGATTATTCCATTTTATTGGTGCTGGATTATATTTCTGTTTGGTTGTAGTTGATGATGTTTCGTATTCCGCTGTAATAAACATGATTACGTTTTGGTGAACCGTTTCCTAACGAAGCATGACTTTGACCATGATTGATTTATTTATTTTAAATAATTGTGACACCCTTGTGTGTATGTTTTTACTCTGATTATTTGTTTAAATTGCCGCGGGGTTAGAAGGGTGTTACAATAGTGGTATCAGAGCATAGTCGGTCGTTGTGACCAGAGTCTTAGTGTTAGTCTTTCCCTTTTGTATGTGACAAGTGCGAGTTATCACTGTCGATACTTTGATTCTAATGGAATTATTTTGTGGATTAGCAGAATAGTGGCTGGAAGAGGTGGAAGAAACGACGATGCTATCGCTGAGGCTTTGGGCATGATTGCTGGTGTGCTGGGAGGGAATGTCAATGGAGCTGTGATTGGTGCTGACAGGCAGCTGAACAGTTTTCAGAGGAACAATCCTCCGTTGTTCAAGGGCACGCATGATCCTGAAGGTGATCAGAAGTGGCTTAAGGAGATCAAGAGGATTTTCAGAGTCATCGATTGTGCTGAGAACCTAAAAGTGAGGTATGGTACTCATATGTTGTCCGAAGAGGCTGATGACTGGTGGATGGCTATTAGAGCTGAACTGGATGCTGACGGTGTAGCTATTTCCTAGGCTGTGTTCAAAAGAGAGTTTCTAAGGAGGTATTTTCCTGAAGACGTTCGAGGCAGGAAAGAAATCGAATTTTTGGAGCTGACTCAGGGTAATATGACGGTACCAGAGTATGCTTCGAAATTTGTTGAGTTGGCGAAGTACTACGTTCACTACAACAATGACGAAGCTAGTGAATTCTCAAAGTGCATCAAGTTTGAGAATGGTCTTCGCGATGAGATCAAGCAAGGAATCCGGTATCAGAGGATTCGGCGATTTGTTGATTTGGTGGACTGTAGTAGGATCTCCGAAGAGGATAACCTTAAGCTAAAGTCATCTCACTCTCGCGAGTTGTTTGACAAGAAAGGTAAGAAGCCTATGGATAGAGGTAAGCCATATGGTAGAGGAAATCCTAGAGCTGGGGATTGGAAGAGGCCTAGTGGGGGAGATTCTGGTGCTCCCGTTAGGTGCTATAACTGTGGTGAGACTGGGCATAGAAGGAATGAGTGCAAGAGTGGAGAAAAGAAATGCTTCAAGTGTGGTAAGACGGGTCATATTGCTTCTGATTGTAGGGTGAAGATCGTGACTTGCTACAATTGCGGCGAAGAGGGTGACATCAGTCCACACTGCACTAAACCGAAGAAGGATCAGGTTGGTGGAAAAGTCTTTGCCTTGTCTGGGTCAGAGACTACTCCGGAAGATCGTCTGATTAAAGGTACGTGTTTTATCCATGACACACCTTTAGTTGCCATTATTGATACTGGAGCGACTCATTCGTTCATTTCATTGGATTGTGCTAAACGATTGGGATTAGAAATATCTGTTATTCATGGAAGTATGGTTATTGACACTCCTGCGTCAGGTTCAGTAACTACTTCTTCTGCTTGTTTAAACTGTCCTATTGACATATTTGGTTGAAAGTTTGGAATGGACTTAGTGTGCCTTCCTCTTGAACAACTTGACGTCATTTTAGGGATGAACTGGTTGCAATTTAATCGAGTTCATATCAATTGTTTTACGAAGACGGTTATCTTTCCTGAAGAGGTTAGTGTTGAGGATTTGACTATGTCGGCCAAACAGATGAATTTAGCTGTCAATGATGGAGCAGTGGTATTTATGTTGTGCTCTTCGATGGAAGCGAAAGGGGGCGATAATACTGGTGAACTACGAGTAGTGAATGAGTATCCGGAAGTATTTCCAGGAGATGTTAATGAGATGCCACCTGAAAGAGAAGTGGAGTTCGCTATAGAATTGACTCCTGGAATTAGTCCTGTGTCGATGGCACCGTATCGCATGTCGGCATCAGAATTGACTGAACTGAAGAAACAATTGGAGGAATTTTTGGAAAAGAAGTTTATTCGTCCTAGTGTGTCACCGTGGGGTGCACCGGTACTGTTGGTTAAGAAGAAAGAAGGTTCAATGAGACTATGTGTTGATTATAGACAACTGAACAAGGTGACAATCAAGAACCGATACCCGTTGCCGAGGATTGATGATTTGATGGATCAGCTGGTTGGAGCTTGTGTGTTTAGAAAAATTGATCTGAGGTCTGGATATCACCAAATTCGTGTGAAGGCGGAAGATATTCAGAAAACGGCATTCCGAACGAGGTATGGACACTATGAATATTTTGTTATGCCATTTGGTGTTACTAATGCACCTGGTGTTTTCATGGAGTATATGAACATGATATTTCACCCGTATCTTGACAAGTTTGTGGTAGTGTTCATTGATGACATTCTAATTTACTCGAAGAGTGATGAAGAACATGCAGAGCATTTGAGAGTGGTATTGGAGCTATTGAAGGAGGAGAAGTTGTATGCGAAATTGTCTAAATGTGAATTCTGGTTGAAGAAAGTAAGTTTTCTTGGCCATGTAATTTCGAAGAATGGTATCGCGGTGGATCCTATGAAGGTAGAAGCAGTATCTCAGTGGGTAACGCCGAAGAATGCTTCAGAGATTCGTAGTTTTCTTGGTCTGGCAGGTTACTATAGAAAGTTCATTGAAGGATTTTCAAAGTTGGTGTTACCAATGACTAAGTTAACAAGAAAAGGATAGGTATTTGTATGGGATTCAGAATGTGAAAAAGGTTTTCAAGAATTGAAGAAAAGATTGACAAGTGCTCCGATCTTAATCTTGCCTAATCCAGCAAAGTCTTTCAATGTGTACTGTGATGCTTCACTGATGGGTTTAGGTGGTGTTTTGATGCAAGATAAGCAGGTAGTAGCTTATGCTTCAAGACAGTTGAAAATTCATGAAAGGAATTATCCGACTCATGATTTGGAATTGGCGGCTGTGGTGTTTGTTTTGAAATTGTGGAGACATTATCTTTATGGTTCTCGATTTGAAGTATTCAGCGATCATAAGAGTTTGAAGTATCTCTTTAATCAGAAGGAACTTAATATGAGGCAGAGGAGATAATTAGAATTTCTAAAAGATTATGATTTCGGTTTGAATTACCATCCTGGTAAAGCAAACGTGGTTGCTGATGCATTAAGCAGGAAGTCATTGCATATGTCTATGTTAATGGTGCGAGAATTGGATTTAATCGAGCAATTTCGAGATTTGAGTTTAGTATGCGAAAGTACTTCCAATAGTGTTAAGTTGGGAATGTTGAAGTTGACTAATAGCATCCTTGAGGAGATTAGAAATGGGCAGAAATCTGACGTTGTCTTGGTAGATAAGTTGACATTGATTAACCAAGGTCGAGGAGGTGAATTTCGAGTCGATGAGAATGGTGTTATAAGGTTTGGAGACCGAGTGTGTGTACCCGATGTTGCTGAGATCAGAAAGAGTATTCTGGAAGAAGGACACCGAAGTGGATTGAGTATTCATCCTGGTGCTACCAAGATGTATCATGTCTTGAAGAAGTTGTTTTGGTGGCCTCGAATGAAGAAGGAAATTGCTGAGTTTGTTTATGCTTGCTTAATTTGTCCGAATTCGAAAATTGAGCATCAGAAACTGTCTGGATTGATGGAACTGTTGTTTGTTCCAGATTGGAAGTGGGATGGAATTTCTATGGACTTTGTATCTGGTTTACCTAGAACGAGCAAGAATTGTGATTCTATCTGGGTTATTGTGGACAGGTTAACGAAATCTGCTCACTTTATTCCAATAAGAATGGATTATCCGATGGAGAAGTTGGCTCAGTTGTATGTTGAGAAAATAGTGAGTTTGCATGGTGTTCCGGATAGTATTATGTCAGATAGAGACCCGAGGTTTACTTCTAAGTTCTGGACAGGATTGCAAGAAGCCTTAGGTACTAAGTTGAGATTGAGTTCTGCTTATCATCCGCAGACAGATGGTCAGACGGAGAGAACGATTCAATCGTTAGAGGATTTGTTGCGAGCATGTGTATTGGAAAAAAGTGGTGCTTGGGATAGTTACTTACCTTTGATTGAGTTTACCTACAACAATAGTTATCATTCGAGTATTGGTATGGCTCCGTTTGAAGCATTGTATGGTAGGAGATGTAGAACGCCGTTGTGTTGGTACGAATCTGGAGAGAATGTGGTGGTTGGACCGGAGATTGTGCAACAAACTACAGAAAAGATCAAGATGATTCAGGAGAAGATGAGAGCTTCTCAGAGTCGTCAGAAAAGTTACCATGACAAAAGAAGGAAGGATATTGAATTCAAGGAGGGGGATCATGTGTTCATGCGAGTTACTCCGATGACTGGCATTGGGAGAGCCTTGAAGTCGAAGAAGTTAACTCCGCATTTCATTGGTCCATTTCAGATTACTAAGAAGATTGGAAAGGTTGCTTATCAGATTGCTTTACCGCCTGCACTCGCTAATTTGCATGATGTGTTCCATGTATCTCAGTTGAGGAAATACATTGCGGATCCGTCTCATGAGATTCAGGTAGATGATGTACAAGTGCGAGATAATCTGACTGTAGAGACATTACCTATGAGGATTGAGGAGCGTAAAGTGAAGCAGTTGCGGGGTAAAGAGATAGCAACGGTGAAAGTGGTTTGGGGAGGACCAGCCGGTGGAAATGTTACATGGGAGTTAGAGAGCCAGATGAAGGACTCTTACCCGGAACTTTTCGTCTAAGGTATGTTTTCGAGGACGAAAACTCTTTTAGTGGGGGAGAGTTGTAACACCTCATAATTTCAGTTTATTAATTTGATTTGGATTTAAATTAAATAAGTGGAATTTTAGTATTTTAATTGGATTTAATTGGAAAATGATGGAGTAAAGCTATTGGGCTTATGGTGTGATGTTAGTAAAAGAGGGGTGCTAATTAGTTAGGCCTTTTACTAAGTTGTGGTTAATTTATTTTATTTTATTTTTCATAAAATAAGAAAAAGGAACCATTTGGGGAAAAAGGAAGAACACGTGAAAATGGCAAGAGAAGAGAAAGAGGCAAGAACGTGGAACCGGAAGGAGAACATTCAAGAGATTCATCGAGGTAAGGGGGGACTCTTCCTTTTAGTATCTCTTATGTGGTCTTAGGTAATAGGTAGATTGATGTATGGTTTGATTCAATTAGACATTGGGGTTGTTAGGTTAGGTTGTTATAATTGGATTGAATTGATGATAATTGTGTGAACTATTTGGTTAATAATGCGTTTAAATGATGTTTTGTGGTGTATAATTGAATATATGATAATTGTATGCTTGTATGTGATGTCTGGAATCGTTTTTGGGTGAAAAGGGTGTGAAATCGCAGGGTCTGTCGCAGACTTGGGGTTTGCTGAAATCGCAGGTCCGCTGAGCGGAGGGGGGGTCCGCTGAGCGGAGGTCCCAACGTAGTTCGCTTCTGTTGGACGTCACTAGTGGTCCGCTGAGCGGAGGTCTGAAGGATTCGCTTCTGTCTTGCTTCGCTGAGCGAACCTTGTTGTGTGTGAATATTTCTAAAACTTTAAAATAACGTATCTTTTGATCCGTGTATCATTTCTTAGTGCCGTTTTGAGCGTTGTGCAAGTAATTAAATGTTTTATATGACGAATGATGAATATGGGCAGTGGCCGACTTTATTTCTTTAAAACTCGATTTAATTACTTGGTGAGAATTGAATATTGTGTGCATATAAGATAGGTGTGACAATGTGTTTGATGTGATGATGAATTGGTTGTGATTATTATTATGATTGTGATGAATGCATGACTATTTGAATGATGTTGAAAACATGTACATACTATTTCGGTGATGTGGTGTTGAGATGAATTGTTCATCGTGATTCGGTGATGTTTTAAGTATGTTATGTGTGTTTCATTCACTCATATGCATTTGATGTTGGATCCCGGTGATGTTTTGGATCGTTGGTGGACATATTTTCCATTGTGCGGAAATTGTGTCGGTGGGCCGTATCTCGATGAGGCGTAGATCGGTTAGGTGGATTGATTCCGCGGTTTATTGGTACCACATGCATAGTGTCAGTTGTGTCATTGCATTTCGTCATAACAAGATTGTATGGATTTTTGTGTTATGTATTGTAATCCATTATTGTGTGAATCTGAATATGTATAATTGGGTGAACGGTATATTATGATGCTTGTTATTTATGAATTGCATAATATTTTCTAATTGAGAATGAGACTCACCCTTACATGTTGTCATTTTCAGATTGAGGAGTAGCGGCATTAGTGCTTGGTGAGGATGACTCGTAGAGTTTATCCATTTATGTTGGGTCGTGTCAGTCATGCTCTGGTCTTGTAACACTGGGGAACGAGAGAGTTTTAGAGTTTTATGAGATTATTCCATTTTATTGGTGCTGGATTATATTTCTGTTTGGTTGTAGTTGATGATGTTTCGTATTCCGCTGTAATAAACATGATTACGTTTTGGTGAACCGTTTCCTAACGAAGCATGACTTTGACCATGATTGATTTATTTATTTTAAATAATTGTGACACCCTTGTGTGTATGTTTTTACTCTGATTATTTGTTTAAATTGCCGCGGGATTAGAAGGGTGTTACATACGTGACATGGTTCAATCGGGTGTCACATCCTCTGATGACACCCGACGCTCCCGGAGCTCCTAGGCCAACATATAAGGAGATCTTGGAGAACCAGCAGACTGAGGATGAACATGTCACTAATCTCCTATTGATATGCCAGCGGATAGAGATGCTTGGGCGGAATGCATTCGACCGAGGAATCATCGCACACGGCGGTCCAGAGGCAGTTGCCATCGTGGAGAGGATGGTCAGTGATGCGGGAGGTGCAACGACATATACCTGGCAGAGGAGGTCCCAGGGAGTTAGGGTTAGTGATACTCAGTAGTTGTTACCTATTTATTTTGGAAATTTCTTTATCCACCTCTCTATGGGGGTGAGCCCAGCGAAAACCCCAAGATGCCCCTGCTTCGGAGATGTATCTCCGAAGTATTTTTTTTTAATTTTTCCAGACTTCGGAGATGTATCTCCAAAAATCTCAAAAATTAGGATTTTGATTAATTCGGAGATGCATCTCCGAAAAAATCAAAAAAATTTAAAAATCCCAAAAATTAAAAATTTTGGGATATTAATTAATTCACATATCATATTTTAAAATTTAAAATAATTTTAATTAAAAAAATTAAAACAATTTCAATTACAAAAAATTTAAATAATTCCAATTATTAAAATGTAGTTATGAATAATTTCAATTCGTGTTTCTACGGTTGGTAATAATATTAAAAGAGATCAAGTAAGACTAATGATAATAATAATAAAATTATTTTTTATAATGAATTATGATAAAAAAAATATTTTTCATAATTAAAAATGAATTATATTTTTTCATCTAGTTTAAAAAAATTAAATTTTTTTTTTGTAAAATTAATGAATAAATTTTTTATTTAATTCCATATAATTCAAAATTTACGTATGAAATTAAAATGTTTTTAATTTATATAAGTTAGTAAAATAATTTTTAACTTTAAAATTGTTTAGGAAATTTTGATTCACCTTCATTTTATTGATTCACCTTGATTTTGTACCTATTAATTGTATTGATTCACTTTGATTTTAATTTTTTTAATAATTATTGAATTTTTTCGGAAGTGTGTATCGGAAACATTCCAAGACCAATTTGGTCTTGGAATATTTCGGATATGCATGACACCCCTCTCCCAAAAAAAAGGGGGTGTTTTCGGAAATGCATCTTCGAAAACACATTTTTTTTCGTGTTTTCGGAAGTGCACTTCCGAAATCAAGTTTTTTTCAGAAAAAATGATTTCGGAGATATATCTCCGAAATATAGGGGCATTCTGGGAAATTCGCCGCGGGTGACCAAGAGGGTTAGGGGGTGAATAAAGAAATTTCCTTTATTTTTTAGTCTTGACTTTTTTGTATTCGTGTTATTATTTTATTCCAACTTGCGTGTTATATTTAGTTTATATCAAGCACTATTTACATTAAGCATTGTCGTTTGCATTTTCGTTTAATATAGAATACGGGACTAAACATTGTTTAGAAAAAAAAGGTTTCTGCATACTTCGGAGATGCATTTTTGAAACATAAAAAAAATGTGAAATTGGTGTTTTCGGAAATGCATCTCCAGAAACACCCCCTAATTGATGTTTTCGGAGATACATCTCCAAATTCTGGGAAAATTTGGAAGAAAAAAAACTTCGGAGATGCATCTCCATAATAGGGGTATTATGGAGTTTTTGCTGGAGATTCTCCCCATAGGGGTTCTACAAAAAATTTCCTTTAATTTATATTTGGATACCATAATGAATGATTGATTTATGGAGATTCATGTTGTGTAAATAAATTTAAACAAAAATAATTTTGAGTGACTAATTAATCTATTTAATATATAAAAATCAATTGCCACAAAAAATACTTTATTATCCTAATCAAAACAGTTTTAAGGGAGTTTTTTATGCCGCTAAACATAATTATATCTTAATCCTACTCATTTAACTATAACCCTAATTAATGATAATCTTCTTATTGGAATATGCAGTCCATTACTACACTACTTTTAACCATTCTAGCATTGGGAAATATACCACTTTAAACCACAACCCCTTCCAATTCCTTCCCTCCATCTATAAATTCATTCTCTTAATCAAATCTATCAAACACTCTCTTTTCTATTATTCAGTAGCATTCTATCAAGCAAAAGGTTTCCTTTCATCTTCCTTAGCTCCGTCGTTTTTTCATCTCCAGTTTTTTAATCAATAATCTTCTTTCTTCCGCATATATCATATATGTTTCATCTTTCTTCCCTTAATATTTGAAATCATTTTCTTTATGCTTTTAATATATTCATCGTATTTTTTTTAGGTTTTATGTTCTTTTTTCGATCTCACTGTTGTTAGAACCAGATTTGTTCTGATCAATATTCTTAGTTTTGATGATAACAAGGATATGAATTTTGTGTGAGATAATGTGGTACTCTAATACATTGCAATTTCCCTTTCAGGAAATATATAAAGAGTATGCACAAATCAGCGCTCAGAAGCTTTGTCTCAGAAGGTTCAGCATGCAACATCAGAACATGGTCTGGCAAGACATCAGAAGATGGTCAAGGCAGAATCAGAACATGGGTCTATGGAAGCATCAGAAGAACTTGAGATCAGAAGCAGAAGCACTGAAGTTCTCATGGTATCACGCTCAGAAGCACTTCAAGGTCAGAAGACAAGAAGATGCTTTGCACCAAGCTGTTTGACTCTGATGATATTCAAATATTATATTCACAAACATCAGATCAGAAGAAAGTACAGGTGGCAGGCTACGCTGACTGACAAAAGGAACGTTGGAAGCTATTAAAGGCAACGTCAGTAGACACAGCGTGAACAAGGCTCGATGTAGTTGACAAAAGCGTGAAACATTAAATTCAAAGCTGTACGGAACACGCAAAGCATTAAATGCGCTCAACGGTCATATTCTCAAACGCCTATAAATATGAAGTTCTGATGAGAAGCAAGGTTGACGATTTCGCTAAAAACTCTGAACCAAATTCTGTGAATATTAACTTGCTGAAACGCTGTTCAAATCAAAGCTCAGAAACTTCATCTTCATCAAAGCTCACTACATTGCTGTTGTAATATATTAGTGAGATTAAGCTTAAACGTTAAGAGAAATATCACGGTTGTGATTATAGCTTTTAAGAAGCATTGTAAAACTCTTATTTGATTACATTAATTTGTAAGTAACTAGAGTGATCAAGTGTTGATCAGGATACTCTAGGAAGTCTTAGCTTGTGTCTAAGCAGTTGTAATTAGAGTGATCACGTGGTGGTCAGGATACTCTAAGAAAGTCTTAGCTTGTGTCTAAGCAGTTGTTCCTGGAGTGATCAGGTTGTGATCAGGATACTCTAGAAGACTTAGTCGCGGACTAAGTGGAAAACCATTGTAATCTGTTGCGATTAGTGGATTAAATCCTCAGGTGAGGTAAATCACTCTGTGGGGGTGGACTGGAGTAGTTTAGTTAACAACGAACCAGGATAAAAATAACTGTGCATATTGTTTTTATCATTCAAGTTTTTTAGACTACACTTATTCAAACCCCCCCTTTCTAAGTGTTTTTCTATCCTTCAATTGGCATCAGAGCGCTGGTTCTAAGGTGCAAGCACTTAACCGTGTTTAGAAAAGATTCAGGAAGAGAAAAACGCTTCAGTAAAAGATGGCTGGTGAAATCCCAACAAATCCAGCTGCATCTACATCTGGCTCTGCTGAGCAATACAATGGTAACAATGGTTATACTAGACCACCAGTATTTGATGGTGAAAACTTTGAATACTGGAAAGATAAACTGGAAAGTTACTTTCTTGGTCTAGATGCTGATCTATGGGATCTTCTGTTGGATGGTTACAAACATCCTGTTAAAGCTACTGGTGTAAGGCTCACGAGAAGCGAAATGAATGATGATCAAAAGAAAGATTTCAAGAATCATCACAAATGCAGGACTGTTTTGCTGAATGCTATCTCTCATGCTGAGTATGAGAAGATATCTAACAGGGAAACAGCCCATGACATATATGAGTCCTTGAAGATGACTCATGAAGGAAATGCTCAAGTCAAGGAGACCAAAGCTCTTGCACTAATCCAGAAGTATGAAGCCTTCAAGATGGAGGATGATGAAGACATTGAAAAGATGTTTTCAATATTTCAAACTCTGACTGCTGGATTGAGAGTTCTCGACAAAGGCTACACCAAGGCTGATCATGTAAAGAAGATCATCAGAAGTTTGCCCAGAAGACGGGCCCAATGGTGACTGCTTTCAAGATTGCGAAGAATCTGAATGAAGTTTCCTTGGAAGAGCTGATCAGTGCCCTGAGGAGTCATGAGATTGAACTTGACGCTAATGAACCTCAGAAGAAAGGTAAGTCTATTACTTTAAAATCTAATGTTAAAAAATGCACTAACACTTTTCAGGCTAGAGAAGAAGATCCTGAAGAATCAGAATCTGAAGAAGAAGATGAACTGTCCATGATCTCCAGAAGGGTAAACCAACTCTGGAAGAGCAAGCAAAGGAAGTTCAGAAGCTTCGGAAGTTCAAAGAGATTTGAACGTGGAGAATCTTCTGGTGACAGAAGATCTGACAAGAAGAAGGCTGTCTGCTATGAGTGCAACGAGCCTGGACATTACAAGAATGAGTGTCCGAAACTTCAGAAGGAGAATCCCAAGAAGAAGTTTCATAAGAAGAAAGGTCTTATGGCAACATGGGATGATTCTGAATCAGAATCAGGATCAGACTCTGAAGGAGAGCAGGCAAACTTTGCGCTGATGGCGACAGAAGATGATGGATCAGAATCTACATCAGAATCAGATTCTGAAGAGGTATTTTCTGAACTATCTAGAGAAGAGTTAGTTTCCAGTCTAACAGAGCTTCTTGAATTAAAAGCTCATCTTAGTATCAAATACAAAAAGCTGAAAAAGCAATTTGAATTTGAAACTAAGAAGCTTGAGTTGGAAAATTCTGAATTAAAAGAAAAAGTTTTAAAATTATCCAATAATGTTGGATCTCCTTCTGATTCAGAAAAATCCACTCCCAGTCTGAATCATATTCTGAAAGAATATGATTTAAGTTTCAGGAAGTTCTTATCTAGAAGTATTGGCAGAAGTCAGCTAGCTTCTATGATATATGCTGTGTCTGGGAACAAGAGAGTTGGCATTGGTTATGAGGGTGAAATCCCATACAAGCTTGAATCTGTGGATGATATGAAAATATCATACAAGCCTCTGTATAACCAATTTAAATTTGGCCACTCCCATGATATTAAGCACACATCACATGCACAAAGTTTTCACATAACACACACCAAGAAGCATGTGACACAACCTAAGAAATATCATGAAACTCAGAACAAGAAGTATCATACTGTTCCTCCTGTTAAATATTTTGCTAAACCCAAGTTCAATCAGAACTTGAGGAGAACTAACAAGAAAGGACCCAAGAAATTGTGGGTGCCTAAGGAGAAGATAATTTCTGTTGCAGATATCCTTGGCGGCAAAGAGGACAGAAAGCAAAATGTCATGGTACCTGGACTCTGGGTGCTCGCGACACATGACGGGAAGAAGGTCTACATTCCAAGACCTGGTGCTTAAACCAGGTGGAGAAGTCAAGTTTGGAGGAGATCAGAAGGGCAAAATCATTGGCTCTGGAACCATAAGTCTTGGTAACTCTCCTTCCATAACTAATGTACTTCTTGTAGAAGGATTAACGCATAACTTATTGTCCATAAGTCAATTAAGTGACAATGGTTATGATATAATCTTCAATCAAAAGTCTTGCAAGGCTGTAAGTCAGAAGGATGGCTCAATCCTATTTACAGGCAAGAGGAAGAACAACATTTATAAGATTGATCTTTCTGATCTTAAGAAGCAGAAGGTGACTTATCTTATGTCTGTTTCTGAAGAGCAATGGGTCTGGCACAGAAGATTAGGAGATGCTAGTTTGAGAAAGATTTCTCAGATTAACAAACTAAATCTGGTCAGAGGACTCCCAAATCTGAAATACAAATCAGATGCTCTTTGTGAAGCATGTCAGAAGGGCAAGTTCTCCAGACCTGCATTCAAGTCTAAGAATGTTGTTTCTACCTCAAGGCCGTTAGAACTCTTGCACATTGATCTGTTTGGCCCAGTCAAAACAGCATCTGTCAGAGGGAAGAAATATGGATTAGTCATCGTTGATGATTATAGCCGCTGGACATGGGTAAAGTTCTTGAAACACAAGGATGAGTCTCATTCAGTGTTCTTTGAATTCTGCACTCAGATTCAATCTGAGAAAGAGTGCAAAATCATAAAGGTCAGAAGTGATCATGGTGGCGAATTTGAGAACAGATTCTTTGAGGAATTCTTCAAAGGAAATGGTATTGCCTATGATTTCTCTTGCCCCAGAAATCCACAGCAAAATGGAGTTGTAGAGCGAAAGAATAGGACTCTACAAGAAATGGCCAGAACCATGATCAATGAAACCAATATGGCTAAGCATTTCTGGGCAGAAGCAATAAACACTGCGTGTTATATTCAGAATAGAATCTCTATAAGACCTATTCTAAATAAGACTCCTTATGAATTGTGGAAGAACAGAAAGCCCAACATTTCTTATTTCCATCCTTTTGGATGTGTATGTTTCATTCTGAATACTAAAGATCATCTTGGTAAGTTTGATTCCAAAGCACAAAAATGTTTCCTTCTTGGATATTCTGAACGCTCTAAAGGCTACAGAGTATACAATACTGAAACATTGATTGTAGAAGAATCAATCAATATCAGGTTTGATGATAAGCTTGGTCTTGAAAAACCAAAGCAGTTTGAGAATTTTGCAGATTTTGATATTGATATATCAAAAGTTGAAGTATCAAGAAGCAAAGCTGCAGAAGCTGGCAGTCTCAGAAGCAATGGATCAGAAGATCAAGTTGCTGCATCTTTAGAGAATCTCATGATTTCTGAAGAACCAACTATCAGAAGATCACCTAGACTTGCTTCAGCTCATTCAGAAGATGTGATCCTTGGAAAGAAAGATGATCCCATCAGAACAAGGGCATTCCTTAAGAACAATGCAGAATGTCAATTAGGTCTTGTTTCTTTGATCGAGCCAACTTCTGTTGATCAAGCTCTAGAAGATCCAGACTGGATAATTGCCATGCAAGAAGAACTAAATCAGTTTACGAGGAATGATGTATGGGACTTGGTTCCTAGACCAAAAGGATTTAACATCATCGGTACTAAGTGGGTTTTCAGAAACAAGCTAAGTGAGAAAGGTGAAGTGGTATGAAACAAAGCCAGACTGGTTGCTCAGGGTTATAGTCAGCAAGAAGGGATTGATTATACAGAAACCTTTGCACCAGTGGCCAGGTTAGAATCTATTCGTCTATTAATTTCTTTTGCCACTCAACACAACATCACTCTTTATCAGATGGATGTCAAGAGTGCCTTCTTAAATGGTTATATAGATGAAGAAGTTTATGTTCACCAACCTCCTGGTTTTGAAGACTCCATGTCTCCAAATCATGTTTTCAAATTAAAGAAATCATTATACGGATTGAAACAAGCTCCCAGAGCTTGGTATGAACGTTTGAGTTCTTTCCTTCTGGAAAATGGTTTCACTAGAGGAAAAGTGAACACTACTCTCTTTTGTAAAACATTTAAAAAGGATATTTTAATTTGTCAAATATATGTTGATGATATTATCTTTGGAACATCTAATGCTACACTTGGAAAGGAGTTTGTTGAGTCTATGCAGGCTGAATTTGAAATGAGCATGATGGGAGAACTCAAGTACTTCCTTGGGATTCAAATCAACCAAACTTCCGATGGAACCTATGTTCATCAAACGAAGTATGTGAAAGAACTTCTGAAGAAGTTTAATCTTTCTGAAAGCAAAGAAGCCAAAACTCCTATGCATCCAACTTGTATACTGGGTAAGGATGAGGTAAGTAAGAAGGTAGATCAGAAGTTGTACAGAGGTATGATTGGATCTCTTCTATATCTAACTGCTTCTAGACCTGACATTCTCTTTAGTGTCTGTTTGTGTGCTCGATTCCAATCAGATCCAAGAGAATCTCATTTAACAGCGGTTAAGAGAATTCTAAGGTATCTGAAAGGTACTACTAATGTTGGTTTAGTTTACAGAAGATCTAAAGATTACAACTTAGTAGGATTCTGTGATGCTGACTATGCTGGAGATAGAATAGAAAGAAAGAGCACTTCTGGAAGTTGTCAATTTCTTGGAAGTCATCTGATCTCATGGTACAGCAAGAAGCAAGCTACTATTGCCCTCTCAACAACAGAAGCAGAATATGTTGCTGCTGCTGGTTGTAGCACACAAATGCTCTGGATGAGAAGTCAGCTGGAAGATTATCAGATATCTGAGAGTAACATTCCTATTTTCTGTGATAATACTTCTGCTATATGTTTATCTAAGAATCCTATTTTACATTCAAAAGCTAAACATATTGAGATTAAACATCATTTCATAAGGGACTATGCTCAGAAGGGTGTTATATCTTTAAACTTTGTGGATACAGACCATCAATGGGCTGATATCTTTACAAAACCCCTTGCTGAAGATAGGTTTAAGTTCATTCTGAAGAATATCAGTATGGATTTATGCCCAGAATGAGAAGATGAGAAGATCTTATGTATGAGTATCTTCTGAAATGAAATTGGATTTTTGTTTATAAGAAGTACTGATTGAAATCAATTAGAAATTGTGATTCAGTTATTACTAACGTTTCATTGTCTAAGTTGATTCAGAATCTCTTTAAAAGCAAAACAGCTGTAACTGGCTATCCAGATGGTAAACACGTGTTCACTATTTCTGGACAAGCGTGCGTGCAGTTGAGGGGACGTCTACTTAGGTAACTGTGCAAATCACGTCTTTTGTCATTATTATCTCTCCTCACGTCACGTAACATTAAATGCTATCCATCATTTACTCTCTTTCAGTTTTCTTTTTATACTCTTCAAACGTTTCTTTTCCCTCTTATATTTCTCTCACTTTGCATTCAGTTTCTTTTTCGTTCTCTCTCTTTGCATTCATATCATAAACCCTAGCAGTTTCCAATATCTGCAACTTCATCATGAATCCATCGTCAAGCTCTGGAAATCAAGAAAATGATCGAAAACAAAAGAGAAAGGCAACTGCTGAACAAGAAACCAAACCAAAAAGAGTAAGGATCACCTATGACCCTCTCAAAGTGAACTCGTTTGAAGCTATGATGTCTGGAAACTACTCTAGACGTGTGTATCAACCCCTCGACGGTACCCCTCAATCACCTCCCTCTTCACAGACCTCCACCACCTCTTCCTCCTCATTCATCCTCTCGGAACCACCTTCTTCACCATCTGATATCTCCTCTCCTTCAACCCATCCCTCAGATATCTCTTCATCTCTCTCACACCCTTTTCCCACCAGAACACCTAACCCCTACAATGTTGTTTTTCCCGACTCCAGGTTCACTGTCAACCCTCCAACCCCTACCTCTCAATCATTTCTGGAGCTTTTACATTCTGATGTAAATAGCTGGTTGGAGATTCTGGGTGCTGCTCACCTTAACCATTTGGATGAGTATGCTACATGCAACCTTTGGGATACCTTTCGTCAGGATTTTCTGGTTAGGGCTACAGACACTCAGAGAAGGATCATGTCTGAAGCACCTGGTGTTCGTGGTCTTCGGTTGGAAGTTGGTGAAAGCAGCTATCACCATCTCATCAGGAACAGAAGAGTTCTTGAAGAGAGGATACCTGCAGATGAGTTGGAAGAAGAAAATCCCTGCAGAGACATCGTGGTGTGGAGACCATGGTATCCTGTGCTGGCTGGAGATTTTCAGTGGCTGTTTAACTGGTTCATAATGAACCCTTCTGAAAAAGCACCTCACATGGTCTTTCCAGTAGTGGTTTATCCTGCTGAAGTTGCTGGTCCCACTCCTCCAACAAACCTAGCAGCTATTCTTCAAGCGTTGGAAGTTGGAACTTCTGAGCTGCCTGAACCAGAATATGCTGAAGCTACTTCTGAGTCAGACTCAGATGAGGAGATGGAAGATGCACAAGCTGAAGACCTTCCAAAAGATCGCCCTGCTGAGATTGCTGCCCCTATTGGCAGAAATTCTGGTGCCTCTTCTTCTGGTGAAACCTCAGCTCTGATGGAGACCTTGGAAGCTCTTCATCAGAATCAAGCTACGCTGGCTTCTCGTTTGGACGCGCAAGAAGCAGCCAATGCTGAGTTTCGCTCTTTCATGGCAAGGCAAGCTACAAGTACTGACGGGATTCATGATGTTCTGGCGCGGGTTTTGCGTAGGCTAGGGTCTTAGTCTTTTGGTCTTTGTAGTTTTCTTTCCTTATTGCATCTGTTTTCCTGCATTCCTCTTTTGTAATCCTTCTTATTGAAATCAATGAAAAGTTATTTATGTTTTTCTTTCCTTTTGTCTCTTGCTTTACATCTGAATCTTTTTATGCTTTTTGATGTTATGACAAAAAGGGGGAGAAATATATGATAAATGATCTGATTAATATTATCAGTTACCGAGTAAAAAGACCCCACATTTACTAACAGAAGCTGCAAGCTTCATATGTTTTTAAGTTGTGTTGTTGCAGGAATCGAAGATTCAAGATCAACATAAGAAGCAACGAGATAAGCAACGAGATGATGAAGCAACTCTTTAGAGAATCAAGCTCTTGGATTCTTGAAGCAAGCTGAGTGCTAGGAAGCTTCAGAATCAGAAGCAAGAAAGAAGAATGATCAGAAATAGCTCTTGGATTCTTGAAGCAAGCTGAGTGCTAGGAAGCTTCAGGATCAGAAGCAAGAAGCAAGAATGATCAAAAAATTCTGATAATAGAATATGATCCAAATCATTGTCTATTTGCTCTGATACATTGTCTATTGGATCTGATATATTCTATATGGCTTATATGGCTCTGATACATATTTTGTGTTCTGATACACACTTTATGTTCTAACTCATTCATGCTGACTTTTGTCGTTTAGTTTTGTTCTGTAACATTTCAGGATGTAGAGATGCTCTGATGATGCTCTGGTACATTCAACAATGTTCTGATACAATCTAGCATGAAGTGATGTAAGAAGAAATTCAAAGCTCTGAAGCTATCCGAGGGAAGCAGAAATCAGAAGCTGTGAATGTTCTAAAGATCCAGAAAACTCAAGTTCTGAAGCTGTCCTAAATGGAAGCATGAATCAGAAGCTGTGAATGTTCTGAAGATCAAAGAAATTCAAGTTCTGAAGCTGTCCTAAGTGGAAGCAGAAATCAGAAGCTGTGAATGTTCTGAAGATCAAAGAAATTCAAGTTCTGAAGCTGTCCTAAATGGAAGCAGGAATCAGAAGCTGTGAGTGTTCTAGGGATCTAAAGAAATTCAAGTTCTGAAGCTGTCCAATGGAAGCAGAAGTCAGAAACTATGAATTATCAGAAGATAGAAGCTTATGTGATCGTCTCTACCGAAATAATCAGGGAAGTCTTTTATTATTAAAGTTCTTCGAGTATTTATTTCAGGGGGAGATTATTTATCTCAGGGGGAGATTGTTAATCTCAGGGGGAGACATATTCACATGCTTATGCTATAGCTGTGCAATTTGTCTTTAGCCGTCTGCTCTTTCTGATCGCAAATTCATATCATTTATATATGTTTTTGTCATCATCAAAAAGGGGGAGATTGTTAGAACAAGATTTGTTCTGATCAATATTCTTAGTTTTGATGATAACAAGGATATGAATTTTGTGTGAGATAATGTGGTACTCTAATACATTGCAATTTCCCTTTCAGGAAATATATAAAGAGTATGCACAAATCAGCGCTTAGAAGCTTTGTCTCAGAAGGTTCAGCATGCAACATCAGAACATGGTCTGGCAAGACATCAGAAGATGGTCAAGGCAGAATCAGAACATGGGTCTATGGAAGCATCAGAAGAACTTGAGATCAGAAGCAGAAGCACTGAAGTTCTCATGGTATCACGCTCAGAAGAACTTCAAGGTCAGAAGACAAGAAGATGCTTTGCACCAAGCTGTTTGACTCTGATGATATTCAAATATTATATTCACAAACATCAGATCAGAAGAAAGTACAGGTGGCAGGCTACGCTGACTGACAAAAGGAACGTTGGAAGCTATTAAAGGCAACGTCAGTAGACACGACGTGAACAAGGCTCGAGGTAGTTGACAAAAGCGTGAAACATTAAATGCAAAGCTGTACGGAACACGCAAAGCATTAAATGCGCTCAACGGTCATCTTCTCAAACGCCTATAAATATGAAGTTCTGATGAGAAGCAAGGTTGACGATTTCGCTAACAACTCTGAACCAAATTCTGTGAATATTAACTTGCTGAAACGCTGTTCAAATCAAAGCTCAGAAACTTCATCTTCATCAAAGCTCACTACATTGCTGTTGTAATATATTAGTGAGATTAAGCTTAAACGTTAAGAGAAATATCACGGTTGTGATTATAGCTTTTAAGAAGCATTGTAAAACTCTTATTTGATTACATTAATTTGTAAGTAACTAGAGTGATCAAGTGTTGATCAGGATACTCTAGGAAGTCTTAGCTTGTGTCTAAGCAGTTGTAATTAGAGTGATCACGTGGTGGTCAGGATACTCTAAGAAAGTCTTAGCTTCTGTCTAAGTAGTTGTTCCTGGAGTGATCAGGTTGTGATCAGGATACTCTAGAAGACTTAGTCGCGGACTAAGTGGAAAACCATTGTAATCTGTTGCGATTAGTGGATTAAATCCTCAGGTGAGGTAAATCACTCCGTGGGGGTGGACTGGAGTAGTTTAGTTAACAACGAACCAGGATAAAAATAACTGTGCATATTGTTTTTATCATTCAAGTTTTTTAGACTACACTTATTCAAACCCCCCCCCCCTTTCTAAGTGTTTTTCTATCCTTCAACTGTGTCTTTCAGGATTTGAACTCGGGGAAGATGATTGGCAGTGCTAAGGAGAGTGGAGGACTCTACTATCTTGACATTGGATCTGCATTACAACTACCTTAAAAAACGATAAGTTCTTGCTTTGAGTCTTTTTCTATTTTGAATAATAAAGATGACAACATTATGGTTTGGCATTTAATATTAGGTCATCCTAGTTTTCGTTACTTAAAACACTTGTTTCCTAAGTTATTTCATAATAAGAACTTTTCTCCGTTTGAATGTGAAACATGTGAGTTTGTAAAGCATCATCGTTCCAAATTTTCAATACAACCTTATAAACCATCAAAACATTTTTCTATTATTCACAGTGATATTTGGGGCCCTAACCGTACAAGTACTCTCTCGCTCAAAAAGTGGTTTATCACATTAATAGATAACCATACAAGAGTTTGTTGGGTGTACTTATTAAATGGGATCTGGAAGAAGAAGTATATATGGACATTCCTCCTGGCTCAGAAAACAAATTTGGATCGAATGTATGCAAACTAAATAAGTCTTTCTATGAATTAAAGCAGTCCCAATAGAACTTGGTTTGACATATTCACTCAGTCCATGAAGAAACAAGGATACATTCAAGGATAGATTGACCACACCTTGTTCACAAAGTTCTCCCATTGTGGGAAAGTTGTTGCCCTGATTGTTTATGTTGATGATATTGTCCTTACTAGAGAGGATACAGTGGAAACGACAAGAGTACAAGAGAAATTGGCAGTAGACTTTGAAATCAAGGACTTGAGATTCATGAGATATTTTCTTGATATGGAGGTTTCTCGGTCAAAGAATGGTATTGTGGTTTCACGGAAAAAATACATTCTAAACTTATTGAAAGAAACAGGAATGAGTGGATGTCGTCCTGCAGACACACCTATGAATCCTAATGTTAAACTTTGAGGTGAAGGTAATATTCTTGTTGATACTGGAAAATATAAGAGATTGGTTGGGAAACTCATTTATTTGTCGCACGCCCGACCTAATATTGTTTTCTTAGTTAGTGTAGTAAGTCAGTTTATGCATTCTCCTTTCGAGGAACATCTTGAGGCTGTCAATAGGATACTGAAATATTTGAAGGAAAATCTTGGAAAAAGACTTGTTTTTTAAGAAGACTAGTGAAAAAAATATGGCTATCTTCACTATGCTGATTGGGCAGGTTCAGTCACAGATAATAGATCAACCTTTGAATATTGTACATATGTTTGGGGTAATTTTGTGACATGGAGGAGCAAGAAACAAGGAGTTGTAGCAAGAAGTTGTGTCGAAGCCGAGTTTAGAACTATGTCTTAAGGTATTTGTGAAGGATTATGGATCCTTAGAGTTCTAGAAGAACTTAAGATGAAAATTGAACTTCCATTGAAATTATACTCTGACAGTAAAGCTGTTATTAGCATAACTTATAACCCATTTCAGCATGACATAACCAAGCATATTGAGATGGATCGACACTTCATAAAGGAGACGTTAGATGCTGGAATCATATGGTCTACCTTTTGCGATTTCAAGTCAACAAACTGCAGATATCCTGACCAAAACCAAAAGTTTGACAAGACCTACCTTTGAGCATTTGATAGACAAGTTGGGCATAATAGATATCTATGCACCAACTTGAGGGGAGTGCTGGAAAATATTTTATTTCTCCGTTTTATTATTTTTCGTTTATTTTCTTTTATTTCCCTTTATTCTCCATTAAAGAGAAAATGAATGTAATTTATGGTATTCCCACTATATAAACAAGCTTTGGGCTGAGGATAAAACATAACAGCATTTTACCATTCTCTTTAATACAACACTATCCTTAGACCTTGGAATTTCAGTCATGATGCTTGCAAGGGTAAGAAAATGTCAAAAAAGCCAAATAACAACAAACAAATACGTCAGAGACAAAGAACCAACTGAAACGCACCTTAAATGTGAAACCACATATTAAAATTGGTCCCAATAGAATCAAAGGGAAAAACCGATCCTGTAGCAAAAATCACCCCCATAAACAGACGGCCAGAGGGCGTGTGGCTCTCACGCACCAGCGCGTGAGCGATGCGGCTGGTAGCACATGGCGGCACATACCAAATGGCTTTCACTCATCAGTCAGAAAATTGATCCAACAATTCATACCAAAAAACAAAGAACCAGAAACCATATCCTCATGACAAATCATTCATGGATGAAACTTTATAACAGAGTTAGAAAATATAGAACCTGATTTGTACTGAATCTTATAGGTAGATGACAAGTTAGTTGAAAGCAACAAGTTAGAGGCAACATAGTTTTCTAGCAAATACAAAAGAAAAACAACTCTGCTTTACACAAAATTGGGAGGAAACAAGAATTGCTAGATATGAAAGTTGCAGCAATGAGATCCGAAATAAACCAGAAGTCATAACACTCATGTATAGCAATGTAAAGTGTCCACCTCCATGGGAGCTATATAATCGCTTTTACAAGACACAAAATTGATTCGGCTATCTAAAAACGAATCTAAATATATTCCAAAATTTCAGATTGTAACAATGCACAGGAATTAGTACAAAACTGAGGCCAGCCAATAATTGTAAATGAACACAAGTCTTCATAACTTGAGCTCTATATATCAAGCCATTACCTTGCCACTTGATCTTCTTAAACTAACATATCTTGTTAACAATTATAATAAAACCAGAATATTATCCTAGATCAAATGGTTAACAATTAAAATTCAATATTGTAGGCACATACCCTTACATTACCTTGCCACTTGATCTTGTTGACAATTATAATAAAACCAGAATATTATCCTAGATCAAATGGTTAACAATTAAAATTCAATATTGTAGGCACATACCCTTACATTAAATTAAAAGCATCCCATAATATTCAATATCTCGAGTGATGAGAAAGAATCACAGCCTACATATCTCTCACAAAATTTCAAAACAAAAACTCTTTGCTTCCCTCCGCGAAAATACTTTTCACCTAACTTTAGAGCAACTATCAAGCAACTTTAAATCTTGGATGCATATTCAGCTGTAGGAACGGCAATTGGGAATTAAAATCCAAAGTGTGTTTTTGAACCTTTAAAATGCTCAGTAAAGGAAAGGTGCTACAAATTTCCATTGCAGCAGCTGGCGCTCCCGACAGAGGTAGCAGCAACAGTGGCCACTTGCGGTGGTTTTGAGGATTTTCTGTTCCAAATAGCCACTGCCCATTAGTTACGAAGAAACGATGAGTTATGAAAACAGGGGAGAATAATGGAGCAGACATGGTGGCAGAAGTTACGTGACAAAGGCATTCTCTAACAAGGAGGCTGTTGGTGAACTTGCTCCAATCGTGAAAATCAATAGCTCAACAGGAAGGGCTTGAGATGGAGAATCTGAATCTGATGCATCTTCACGAGCCAGCGTCACAGTGGTCTGAGCAACTTCCTACAAATGAAGCTTCCGATTAAATGTAAAATGGTGTGTGGCTGTGGATAAGGTTTTACTGGGAGAGGTACCAGATCAATCCCATCTCTCACCGGATTTCCATAGGAGGAAAAGAAATGTGTGCCCAAGGAAAATTTTACCACGTCCCCATGGTGTGACCGATGTTCTCATATGAAAACATCAATCAACTTCGGTAAGGTTGATGGTGGGGGATGATCTCTAAAGTGGCGATGCTGAACAGAGGGGAAGTACCTACAAAAGGCACTTTGATGCCAAAGTCAGTCTCAGCGTGATATAGTAAATGAGTAAGAAAATGTGAGATACCTGAAGTGAGAGGGGCTCATTCTCGTGCCTTATGTCTTTGGGCCATTGGGCAACGGAGTCACATGTTCATTTGGTCGGACCACCATCCTAAAAGTCAATCCTTAGCTCGATTGTTTGGCTGAACAGCAATGCAGTCGGTCTATCTTGTTTCTATTCACTTGGCTATCCCTGCATAGTGTGAGCTTAGTCTTATGGACCCAAATATTTGGTATCAAACACAACCCTGGAGCACCAAACCCAATGGGTGCAGGCACTCTGAATGAGCAAGTGGTCAAATAATTTGGTACTGAACAGTTCCATCGAATCATACCGAGATCATCAAATCAGATGAAAATCAAACACGATTCATCTTTGAGTCATTTGTAACAATCTCACAATAAAGTTATACAAGATTCTAAAAAAAGTTAAGTGTCAAAGCCTGCAATTATCATCTTCTGAAATGAAATAACCATTTTTATTATCTATAATTTAAACACAATTACAACATTCCCCAATCTTATTAGGTATAATTTCACCAACAAACTAGAGAAGAATGTAACATTTTGCACAGTTCTGAAGGATAACTACTTTTACAACCAAAAACACTTTTACAGCTGATACTAATTTAAATTACTGTGTATATCTATTCAGAAATACATGTACAGTATCAGACTCCTTCCTGTATGAATCCAGTTTACAAAACTCAGACCTATCTCACATAATATGATTCAGGCATATTATATGGCGGCATCATCTTTTATTTGCTGCAACAACAAAACGAGGCAAAAGAAAATTAGTAACATGTGAATGCAATGAAATTGGTTGATGCGGGATCCAATTTAACTCACATTTGAGATATCCTTCCACAAGTTGAGAGTCTTGAGAGCTTTTCCTGATTGTTGTGTTTCACGTGCCAAGGAAACCCCTTCATGTAGGTTCCTCACAAAGCCACTGACCATGAGAGCTGCAGCAGCATTGAGAATCTAGGCATTGTTTTGTACAAAATAGTCAAAATGTGTTTACGGTACTAATGCTTATATAAAGAGTGACCCAAGTAGCAAGAGATGATGCAGGACATGTAATAAATTTCAGAATTTTGCAGAAAAGATGAGACAGAAAGAATGTCCGGGTAGCTTATTGACATAATTTCATGTTATATTCAATTTCTTCATACAAAATTTCATAAACTCCTAGCCGTAGTTGCATTAAAAGCGTCATTATATTTTCCATTCCATGGGCAGCACCCTCCCATCACTTACACAAAAATACCATTCACTAAGTTTTTTTATATGATCGTAAAAACAAGGAAACTTACAAAAGCATCTGCAATAGGTCCTTTCTCTCCACCCAGAACACGTTTGAGAACCTCTGCATTGTATTCTGGGTCACCACCTTTTAAGCTTTCAATTTTGCACCTAGGAATGCCAAACTCCACTGTTCCAATAAACAATATAATGTAAAGAGCGCATGTCCAGTAAAAGATCCATTACAGCACTCAATTAGTAGCATATGAGTTGTATCAATATACTTCACAACAGAAATAGATAAAACCATAAATTAACATATGCTTACAGGGATCAAATGAGAATTTTTCAATCCTTTCTGGAGTAACGTCAAGCACTAGACCAGGTCCTGAAGGTAAAGTCATAAGGTACCACACAAGTCAGATTAAGATGCCAATACATTTCAATTCAAATAAACAATTTCAAGATGTAAAACAAAGCAAGAGTTCTCACCAATAGGAGTAATTTCATCCAAGCCTTCAGAGTGGACAACTAAAGCTCTTTTCATACCAAATCTGTGAAGTACTTTGGCCATTTTGAAGACCTATCCAAAAGGCCGAGACAAACAGCTTATTAGTGATGACAGAGATGGAGAACAATGGCAAGAATTAGATTCTCGGCTCTTCAAACTATTTTTTTTCTTTTCTTTTTGAGAAGATACAAAAAATAAAACAAAAAAGATATGTTTATGGATTTGACAATCGTGTCAATTTCAGTATTTTGCTACAATCACACCAACAACAAAAAAGATGACCCAAAGCATTTTAAAAGTTCTATTTTGAACAGAAACAATCAAACATGGATGAATTATTCAATCAATTGATAATCTACAATTCTTTTGAAGGATACAAATATAATGATCAAGGAAAAAACAATAGACAAAACCTCAAAGCCAGAGCTCGGTTGCCACAATAAATGTTTTAACGGAAAAAATAACAAAAATAGGTTGATACTAGACAGTTAAATAGGTTGATATAACTACAAGAAAAAGGGTTGAACTTATTTAAAAAATTTCGATGTAAACCAGTTACTTCAATATGAGGCTGCTTTCACAACTATCATTCTTCAGTCTTCATACAACAAATGCTATAACCAAATAAATTTATTTAAAATTTATCTTTTCTTGATTAGATGTTCTTGACAGGAAGTAAGTTTAATCAAATAGATAACCAATCAAATAACTTTTCAATAATAGAACTTACCAAGTCTTCTTTGTATACACCAACAACTGCAAAAGGTGCTTGTGCTGGATTTAACATCGGACCCAAGATATTAAATATAGTTCTTACTTTGAGCTTCTTTCTTATAGGCCTGACAACCTTCATTGCAGGGTGATACCTTGGAGACATCATAAACCCAATTCCCACGTCATTCACACACTTTTTAATCCCCTGATTTGCAATAACAGAAGTTTTTTTACTCAAATGCATTGATCACTCCCACTATATTTTTTAAGAAAATCTAAAGTTAACAAATAGGACCAATAAAGAGGGATTTGCATTAACCTGGGGACCTAAGTCAATAACAACTCCTAATGCTTCTAACACGTCAGCACTTCCACATGCAGAAGAACTCGAACGGCTCCCTTGCTGCAACAAGGAATCAACCAAATTCATCACATACCAACACAAGAACTCTTCAAACTTTCAATCAATAACAAAAACACACACCTTGGCAACTTTTACACCACAAGCAGCAGCAAGAATGGAAGCTCCCGTTGAAATGTTAACCGTGTTTGCACCATCCCCTCCCGTGCCAACAATGTCAACCACATCACCTAAACCTTCAACCTTTGTAGCATGTTTCATCATAGCCTTCGCCAGACCAGCAACCTATCCACACATTTAATAAAATAAAATATTTCAATCATCACCTACTCAATTGTTCCACAACTAGTTTAGTTTGCAATTATGTAACACCGATACATATGGTTGCTTAGATTCATTAGATTCAAATTCAATCACTCTGACGACCTATTAGGATTGACTTATTTGAGCTTATTTATTGGCAGGAGTTTTGACACTGTTTGTGAGACCTCATCCAAACAGCTTATAAAATTTTCCATAAATTATTTTGAGCATATTTTTACAAGTTATCCAAGATAATTTATGAAAAACAAGTTATATCATGTATAAAAACAATTTAAATGTATACTGTCTTTTATTATAAAAATGACTTT
This sequence comes from Vicia villosa, assembly GCF_029867415.1. Lineage (NCBI taxonomy): Eukaryota > Viridiplantae > Streptophyta > Magnoliopsida > Fabales > Fabaceae > Vicia > Vicia villosa. The sequence goes on from NC_081182.1 coordinate 67,816,248, forward strand.
ATGCAAGCTAATTCATAAGTGCTTATTTTGATAAGCTCTTGTACTATAAGCTGCAAATAAGCCGTTTATCAAAAAAGGCCCTTAGCTTTCTCAAATTGTTAGTGGTGTATACGTTTTAATGTCAATCTATGAAGCACGGACATCAGAAATACTGAGACTAATAATACTAACACATCGACACCGTTAACAATTTTAAAAAAATAATCAATTATTCTTAATCACAAATGTCAATGTGGGCGACACGCCTGTTTTCACAGGTGTCGATGCTACCGTCAACGCTTCATAGGTTTTACTATGTCTGTAGTGTCACTTGTATAGTATGAATCACTATAACAGAGTACTCCGATAGTTAACAGAGAAAATGTAGTAAAATGAAGGAGAAAGAGTAAAGTTACTTCTTCAACAGTTTCTCCTTTAGCTCTCAAAAGAACAAGAACAGCGCTAATCAGAGCTTCACTAGCTTCATTCAACAGTAAGTGAAGACACGATTCAGCTTCAGCTTCCGTCAAATCAACGCCATTAATCAACGATTCAATAAGCTACAAATCACCCAAAAAAATCAATAAAAAAACTGCAACATAATCAAAATTTTGATAGAGTTGAAAAAAACTGATCAATGATGAATTGACCTACCTGAGGAACAGACTGAACTGAGGTAACAACACTCGGAGCAACGGAAACGTTAGCAGCAGCAATGGAAGTGGTGGTTCGGTGAATCGGAGAAGAAAGAGGATAGGTTAGGGATGAGGTTCGGAGGTTGAGGTTCGGGAGGTGACGATGAGGGAAGGAAGGAGAAAAGAGTGAGGAGGAGAAAACGGTTTGAGCCATTGGGTTTTGATTCTCTGTGTTTCAAATCAATGGCGTAACGGTAGTACTGCGAGAAAGAGTGTAGAGTCTAAGGAATAAATAAGTGAAATTTTTTATTCTCTTTTATAGAATTTAAATTTTTAATTGTTTTTTATTTAATAGATTAAGAAACTGAGTTGGTGGAGATTTTTTTTGATACGTTGAACGTGAAAAGCACTTAAAATATATTTCTTTTATTTTTTGTGTACTTTTTTCTGACAAATCTATATACCAACGTGGATGAATCTATTAATTTCACTTTGCTATTATGTATAATATTTCAGTCAAAAATATTTATTAATTGTCATATTATATCTATCAGTAATTTTTTCCTTTATTCTTGGCCAAATAAAATTATTACTTTATTAGCCTAATTAATTGTCCATATTTTTCATTTTTAACTTAATAATATTGACAAAATTGAATATTTTGGTTTATTATTTGTTATTCTTTTGTCTTTTTTTAAAGTATAAGATGAGGTATTTTGATGCAAGGATCCTTATCTTAATTTTGATCAAAGAATAAATATTTAAATGTGTGTGTTAAGTTCAAATTCAAAGCATCAATTTATGTATTTTTTAAAAATATAGATAAATTTAATTAAATATTTAATAAATGACCATGTTCAAAGAATGTAAAAACTTAAAAGGTGCTCAGATGCATAGTATAATATGAAGAGAGAAAAAATATTATGTTTAAAGAATTTGCTAAGAATGTTTTTTATTTGATTTTGATTTTTAATTTATAAATATTTTTATGGAAATTAATTTTTGAAAACTATTTTTAAGAAAAAAATTGAAAAAAATAATTATTGATAGTTTTAATTTTAAAAACTATTCTAAAGATGGAGATTTAAAAATTTTGTTTATCATGTTTATTTTCAAAAGATATTTTGGAGAGTACAATGCATATAAAACTATTATGGTAAATTCTTTTTTCCTTTTTTTATTTTCTATTTTTTATTTATTCTATTTCAATATATTGTGTTTTAATATTTATTAAAATAATTAGTTTCTATAATCATGCAAAAGGAATATTCAATTTATTTAATAAAAACTAATTTCTTTAAACAATCACAAGATTTTTTTTTATCGTTTTTTCTTATAGAAGATTAATGGTTGAAATTTCATAAATAAAAGGTGAATAAATTAGATGGTACCGTTTTGGAGTATAGTTCCATTTTGGGTCCTCTATTTAATATTTTGGCTTAAATGTAATTTTTGCCTCCCTATTTAGTTATTTTTTTTATTTTGATCTCTCCATTTTCAAAACCACCATTTTAGTTTTTATTTTAAGTTTGTTGTTTTGAATTAGTCGCCCATTAATTTGGTGCACAATTGCAGTGACGTGGCGTGATTTTATATGAGCTGGCATTTTGAAACAAAATCCACGTCATTTTCATCCATAAAAAAAATATAATCTAATATTAAAATAAAATATTAATTATGAAAATTATTCTTCACAATTCAAATTAATTAGAAAACTGGGCTGAGATTATTTCCATTCATTACTCTGAAAACTAAAGAAGAACCCTAAACAAAATGAAGAGAGGAAAACCCACGAAGAACCCTAAACAGCAAAGTGAAGTTCCATTGTTCGTTTGCGTTTTTTAAAGTTCCATTGTTCGTTTCCTCAGTTGAAGATATGACGACCCCAACTTTCGTTTCCGGGTAAGTATCACAGTCATTTTCATTAAGCCATCCATTCTTTTGAAATTGTTGTTTGATTTGTTTATGTTGTGGTCCCGGATTGTGGTTTGGTTCGATGTTTCTATGTTGTGGTCCCTAATTGTGTGGTCCCTAATTTTGTGGTCCCTGATATTTTTGATTTGTTTATGTTGTGGTTCCATATTATGATTTGTTTATGTTGTGTGGTTCATAAAGTGTTGAACATGTTTGTAAATTTGTTGTGTTCTGTTGTAGGCCATCCGGAACCTAACTGGTGAGACTCCGAATACATCATCGGGGATGTTTTATCGACAACCCAGTGAAGTTATATGTTGGTGAGCTTGTTACTGAGATGGATTGGGACAGGGATGTGGACTTCCTGTCCTATATGCAAATTGAAGAGTTGATCAACGCTCAGGCTGAAAATTCAGATGATAATTAATTTGATCCCGATTATAAGATGAGCACTGAGGATGATGAGGAAGATGATGAAGTTGTTTTTGATGAGTTGGATTTAAGTATTGATGTTGTAATTGATTGGACGACAATTCTCCCTACGATTCCAACACAAAACCCTTCAAGGATGCCAACCAATGGCCCTCAACTATAGCATGTAAGTGTTATTCACCCAATCAATCCTCCATTCATGAGGAGATCTATCAGTCGTCCAAAAAAGAATCGCAACAAGACAAATGATTATCCGAGAACAAGAAATACACTGCCGAGAAGTCTTGAAGCTGTCAAGTGCAAGAAATACGGTAGTTTTGGCCATAACAAACAAACGTATAAAGGGAAGAGAGCCGCCGAGAGAGAGATTCCTAAAGGTGGCGATAAAAAAAGCGAAGAAAAAGGTTAGCAAGTTCTTGAAAGTGGATGGACAAACAGTTATTGAAGGAGGATCACAAGCTCCACCACCAACACAAGAATAGCTATGCTACTGTGTTCCTTTTGTGTTATTATTATGTTGCATCTATGGTTTTTTGTAATGACTAAACATAAAGGTTACTGTTATGCTTAAGATGTAGTGCTGACATACTTTTTGCTTAAGATGTAGATGTAATGCTTTAATTTGTATGATGTAGTGTTAGGCATACTTTTTGTAATGACATGAAATTATGCGGTTAAATTATGACAGGAAATTATGGATCAATTATCTTCAAATTCTGCCTAATGATTAACCTCAATTATGTTGTTATGACTGTGTCAAATTCTGCTTAATTATTAACCTCAATCCTGCCTGTTGAAAAGCAAGGCATTATAAATCTGTCTGTTGTAAAGCAATACATTATTAGTCAGTTTTAGTTCATGTTTTGAAAGCAAGTTTACCATTCTTGTCTTTCAAACTTCTAATCACATATTTTGCTCGGTTGCTCATGACTTCGTCATACCATTGAAAATAGTTACAACCTTTTTTCTTCATCACCTTGTAATTACCACAAATCAAAAGATTAAAATTAAAAGATAAAATTAAATATTTGTTTTAATTAAAAAAAAAAACATGATTTTCTTTTCAACACATTGTCATCAACTTGTAGTCATACTACTTTTTTTCTTGTTCGTCCATACGTCGACCTTCTTCCTCCACATTCTGCTCCACACATCACTTCACTGTTACATAGTCCTTCAAATTACCTGATCAAAAATCTTGCTCATTTTCTTCCTTCTGTATTTATTTTTTTTGTATAATTATAAAATCTTTTAACAAGTGAAATCCAAATCAATAGTTTAAGTTTGTTCCAATTTTTATAACATGTTTTTTTTTTAATTTGGATTGAAAATCAAGGCTATATGATAACAGATCGATTTTGTTATATTTTTTATGATGTATTATTTATCACAATGATTATAAAAAAAAAATCTCGTAACAAAAAAAAAATGTGGAAAACAAGAACTGAAAAGTGATATGACAAATTTATTAATGGATTGACAATACAACATGGTGCATGGAGTAAAACAGAGAAAAAAGGTCGTCGTAAGGACGGACGAGGAGGGTTAGTAGACATATCGGCGACGACAACTGGAAGAGAAAAAGCCTCATATAAGCGTTGATGATGAGAAGAAGAGAGAGACGTGTCTTAGTGTGTTTCTTTTCTTTTTTTAGTTAGATAAATATTTAATTTTAATCCTTTAAGATCAATCCTTTGATTTATTTTTTTCCTATGTCATATGTCGTGCTTAGAACAAGAATAAATGGAAGAAAAAAAACCTAAATCAAGCAAAATCGTACTCCTCAGTTTGAACCTTTGTCTCTATAATTGATGTTTTTGCACAATTACCAACTAAAATAATTTAACGAAACACATTTCTCATGTTTTAATTAAACATTAACTTGAATTTCATATAAATAACATATTTATTTGTATATTCAACATTCTAGTTAATTCTCTTGTCCACTTTAGATCATGATTTAATTAATTAATAAGTTAAACATTAAAACAATATTACATAACATTTAATATAGACTTCTTAAATTCTCTTTTTATCCGGATATTTTGATATTTAATAGGTTGGTGTATGAAATAATTTTAATATTATAAAATTAAAAAATTAATTAAAAACTAAAAAATATTACTTTTATAATATTGTTTTTAACTTTTTTTAAAAGAAACGAACCAAACGATTTTATTCTTAATTGACTTGATTTAAATTTCATTAAAAAATTTATAAAACTAAATAATTTAATTATTTTTTAAATTAAAAAATAAGCTAACGCATCACAATCATGTTCTTATTATTCTAAAAATAATAATTATGTTTCTAAAACCTATACTAATAATATAATTAAAAATGTAAGTGCATAGTGCATTTTAAGAGGGGTGAAATAGGTGTTTTGAACGATTTTTCAGTTTTAGATAAATGTTACTTTAATTTTCTGATTTGATGGTGATTATGAAAGTGGTAAAGTGTTGAAAACTAAAGAACGTATAGGAATTATACTAGTTTCTCTCACCGTCCAAAAATACGTCAAATCTCCTTACAACATATAAGAGATTTCACTATTTGTTAAAGCCTTGTACAAGCCAAATCTTAGCCTCTATACACATGTTACTAACTAAATCACTAAGGCTAACTAAATCACTGAGGCAAACAACCTTATGATTTTACAAAATAGAAAAAGAAAACAATCCTCTCTTTTTCACTCTCTTGTTTCTAATCATCCTGAACAACAAGGTATCAACGCAAATATGAGTTTTATAAGAAGTTTGAAGTTATAAGACTTTTATCAATTTTAGAATTGATCTTCTCTCTCAATTTTAGAATTCACAAGTATGTTACACAAGTGTTCAAAAATGAATTGATGAAATCTTTTAATGATGCCCTGAAATGAATGCAGAAAATTTTACAAAATTTAGGCAAAACACCCTTTTTTTTGTCCCTTAACTTTCACTCGGGGTCCATTTTGGTCCCTCAATTTTTAAAAAGTTTAAATAACTCTTTTATCTTTTAAAATGGTCTCACGTTTATCCTTCCGTTTGGTTCCGTTAGTTGTCTTATGTTTTTATTATCTATGTGGCCAGTATAAATGCTGATGTGGATAATACAGTATTATATGTTTCTATTCTTCAAGTCTCATTACCATAAAGTCTCATTTCCACACCTAGCATCTACTGAATACAAAAAGGTTCAAGAAGGCCACACACTCCTTGGGTACCACCAGGACTAACCACAAGATTAGGTGCATCAAGAATTGGGCCAACAACTAGGAGGACAACACCAACAAAGAGAACCACATCCAAGAAGAATGTCTAGATTGTGTTTTGGATATTTAGCACTTTAGATTTTGTTTTGGTTATTTAGCACTTTTGGAACCACTTTTGGGTTTATGTAACTTGTCTGCTTTGAACATGTTGTTTATGAACATGTCTATTTGAACATGTCTTTTTGAACATGTAACTTTTGAACATGTAATCTTCAAGTCTTAAGTAATCTTGGAACCCAAACTGGTTTAATGCATAACTGTTTTGAACATGTATCTTCAAGTCTTAAGTAGTCTAATGTAATCTTCGTCTTAAGTGAACGATTTCATTGCTCTGGATTTCTGGAAAACCCTAGCAGCCCCTAATTTCTTCTCACGATGGTTGTTACTCTAGAAACCCTAGCCCCCAATTTGTTCAAACTTGGTTTACGTTACATTATGTAAAATTCCTTTTAATGAAGAAGAAGAAGTTCCACGTCATATGCCACGCTAGCAACTCCAAACGGCCGTTTACATGAAATAGACGGAAAGGACTTACGTGAGGCCATTTTAAAAGATAAAGGAATTATTTGAACTTTTTAAAAATTGAGGGACTAAAATGGATCCCGAGTGAAAGTTAAGGGACGAAAAAGGGTATTGTCATACCCCAAAATTTGCCCTCCAGATTTTGTTTTCATTATTAGCGTGAGCTTTGCATATCATTCGCATCTTGTCATTAGGATATCAGTTAATTTTGCATTTATTCAAGAAACCGAAAAATATACATTTAGATTCATGTTAAGCATTTGGTTCGTTTTTACAATTTGATAACATTTTTCATTTATTCTACTAATTTTCTTAGATTTATAATTTTAATTCATTTTAAATTTAATTTGAATTTTGATTTAAAATTAATAAATCATTGTTGTCATATTTTATTATGTGTTTTGGGTGTCTTTTATTTTAATTAGGTGGTGCGATAGAGGAGTTCTTTGGTCCATTTTGTGGGATGCCCATTAAGGGTAGGAAACCCTATTTTGAGTGCTATAAAAAGAGGATATTGTTATTTGAGTCGGGGGACACCGAACCTATTCTCTCCCAAAAACCCTATTGATGTATATATCTACACGTACAGTAACCCTTATTTTCTTTAGAATTTCATGCACACAATAGCCGTTCCCATACCACAAGTCCTATTTCTTCCTTGAGTCAAACCTCTGTCACAGTTTTTTTTACACTAACAATTACATTACGTTTTCACTCATTCATTGATTTTTCACCAATTTTTCTAACCCTTCTCACAAACCTTGTTCTTACTAACAACTTTCAAAGTGGAATCAAATCGCTCCGTCGACGGACGGTGTAGCTCTTTCTTTCATTCCTATTGTTGTTCTTCTAGTTTTTGCTTGCAGGCTGTTAAGAATTAGAAGATACCAGATGTGATAATTGGAACAGAGAGATCCATGAATCCCGCGCGGAAACTACGACTCAACACTCAGTTCATTCTTCAACTTATCATCATCGATTCAAGCGACAACCCCATTGAACTTGCGACGGAACAGTCTTTTGAGTCTCAACACCGATACGGTTTCGCAAACATTCACGCTTCATCAGCTTCCAATCAACAAACATAGCCTTACAACAACAACGATTCCGACGCCGAATCGGAAACAACTTCACAACTTCACGTGCACGTACATCAACCATAGCATCGAGTCAGAGGTAGCGGCAAACGATTCAACTCAGTGAAGACGTTACCATAGCCATGTCTCTACTTCGATCAACATGGGATTCGGTAGTAGCGTTTCAAACCAACGGATTAACAACCTGAAGCAACGTCGCCGTCTTCACACCATTCATCCTCCGCCGTGCAAGATCGTCATCGACGCATAGATTAGAGTTGTGCCAGGGAGTTGTCGAAAATACAAGCGTAAGGTATTTGGCTGTTCATACTATTTTATTCATGAGTTGCATATGCGTTTTGTTTTTTCTGTGAATGTTGGAACATTTTGTCATGTTGAAGATTGAAAAGAATTGAGTTTAAATTTAGGGATACGCTTTGATGTGGTATGAACTGTCATGTGCTCGATTGGTCCAAATATTATTTTTCTTATGAACTTTGGTTTGGATAATCTAAGCCAGCGAGTTGACTTAGAATACGATCTCTACTGTGTTTTGATCAATTAAGTATTTACGAAATATTGTCAATTCCGTGAAATTTCTTTATACCATATGGTGAAGACAAGACTTAAAGTGAGTTTTGAAAGTTTGATTTATATCATAATATCACACATGTGCAGCTTTGGGCTCTAAAAAACATTTCTTTAGTTTCTAAGTTCATTACTTATGCTATTGTAGTTATTTTAGAAACAAGTTTGACGGTGTTTTCTATGGTGCATGTTGATTGATCATATTGAAACTTTTTCTAACAAAATACAAAACACTAAAAGATTAAGATAAACAATTTTTTTTTACTATGTTATTTTTAGTAGTTTAATTTCTTATATTATAAAATAATAAAAAATTACAAAAATATTTTGATTAATTTTTTTTAGTGCTCATTGTATTTTCAGAATTTATTTTAATCTTTAGTTAGATTTTCTTTTGTAAGTTGTTAATTGTTTATAATTTTAGTTTTTTTTTACCATTCTCTTGTTTATTGCGAGGTACATTCGAGTTGTTCGTCTATTCTCGTGGATACGCAAATTTATCCTCAATCTCCTCTACTGGATCTCGCTAATTCCAGATCTAAAGGACCAGAACACGTTACTCCACCATGGACAGGGTTCTTCCTATTACGAGTCATACCTGATCAAAAGCTAAATCCTGTTTCATATTCATTTTAAATAACCATTCTATTTTATTTGGTTTTTATCAAATTAGGGTTAAATTCGATTGCCATCGAATTGTCATACACTCACCACATCCTTTTTCTTTATGCCCAACTTTTCAGGGTTATCGTCAGAAGCCTCCGCCCACGCGCTCCACTAATCAAGAGCTAAGTTTTTTTTTATTCTTTTCTTATTTAATTTGACCTTTATTTTATTTCATTATTTTTGCCTTTTTGCCCAAAATAAGGTTTGGCTCGAATAATCAATACACTCATTGCCTTCTCCTTCTTTTTCTGTTGTCAATTCTCCAATGGTCAGGGTCAATGCTTCATGCTTCCAGGCAAATCTCTTTCCCATCAACCTTCATCAATCCAAGCTAAAGGTTTGTCGAATGCCAAAGCTACGCCATGGGTAACCCTAAACCCTAAATATTTTCTGTTTTCTTTTATTATTACTTGTGCCAAACCCTATTAAGGGATCCGCTGGTTACAATTTCCCTCCCCCATATCTGTTTTGGTTATATTATTTAAATGCGTGGTTAGTAATCCTAGGGAGTGCAACCTTTGAATTGAACATAGAATCAGTAATTTTACAAGATAATATATTCGAATATGATCACGTGATTGATGCACACACGCACACTTTTGGGTAACCTCTCTGTTGCCTTGTTGCCTGTTGCCTTGTTGCTTGTTGCCTTGTATTTTGTGCAGAATAGCCAGTCCCTCGAATACGAGGATACCTCAGCCATGTTGCCTCGATTAAAGGTCATGGTCCCTAATGATGCTGCCTTCGATACACTAACATGACCTCGACCCTCGGAAGTTGCCTACGGAAAAGGCTGAGGTATCTTCTGGTTGCCTACGAAAGGCTATTCTGGTCCTTCCCATAGACTACCTGCCCCTCTATGGCATGGGTCAGTCTTTGGCGAATGACAACGCGATGACCCTTCTACCTCCAAACGAAAGGCTTCCTGCCCTCTTATGGCAAGGATAGACCCTTTCATTCTGAAAGGCTAAAAAGAGACCTATCATCTGAGTTTAAGGTAATTGCCCCTAATTGCCTCGCCATGCTCTATTTTCTATATTCTTTCTCAAAATTCTTCAAAAACCGGCTACGCTCATTTACGAGCTAAAGTCCATTTTTCCTCTTTCATCTACATTTTCTGAAAACGAGCAAGCAAAGCAATTAAGAGCCCATGGAAAACCATGGATGCAAAGGGTGCCTTACACCTTCCCTTTGCATAAATTACCCCCCGAACTTAGATTTCTTTAAAAGGTTTTTTCTGTTTCTTTTAGCCTTTCTGAGTTTGTTTGGATAAAATAAAAGTCGGTGGCGACTCTTGCTCAACCGCACATTTCGATTATAAAAGTCAGTTCACCGTATTACAGAACTGACGACTCTGCTGGGGATGCTTTAGATTAAAAGAGGGGTTACCTTAGAGTTTAGGATTCACTTTAATTGTTTGATTTGTCTGCTTTATGATTCAAAGGTTGTTTTGGGTATTTACTTGTGTGAAAGATCCTAACCCGGATCTGAGAACCTTAGGTAAATGGCATGAGACCAAAGAGACTGCACAGCGTATACTGATGTGGTTGATCTGGTGGCCATCGTTAGTGTGACACATTTGTTTGTCCTGGTGTTCCTTGGGATCCGACTCGAGGAAACACTTGGCTGCTGCGTGGTGTTACTAAGCACTAATTTGCCTTAGAACCCTAGTTGAACTTGACTTTGGTCTATTAGAAAGTAGCGAGGTGGCTGGCTTTGGTTCCGACTGAAGTTGGTTGATACTCGAAGCTACACTCATATGGACTGGACTTTCAGGACCTTCTTGGTTGGTGATTCGATTGCCGAACTGAGATAAGCGTCTTCGAGAAAGGTCAATGATATGAGCTCCCTAGAACCCGATCTTTATATAGGACAGGTTGAACCAACTAAACTTCAGTGGGGAGGGTACTTACCTACGAACTTCAAGCAAGCCTCTAAACCTAAGGGCACTTGTGTGACTTGTTTGCGTTTGCTACTAACCTTTGTTTCCTTGCAGGTTTTGTTAAAGGACCTGTTTGCCCTCACTATTCCACGATGTGCCTAATGAACTGCATTCGCATAACATACTAACCTTTGTTTCCTTGCAGGTTTTGTTAAAGGGCTTTTTTTGCCCTTACTATCTCACACTAAGTCTAATAAACTGCATTCGCATAACATCATGACATCATGACATCATAAGCATAACATGATCAACTAACCCTTTCAAGGATCTTAGGAATTTAGGGCGCACAATTTCAGGTGCTCTTATCAAGAACTGAATTCCTATCTAGGGGCAGAGGATTTATTTTCCTCTGGCCACGTACCTTCCAATCCAGAGACTCGATACCTATCAAGGGGCAAGAGGATTTATTTTCCTCTAACCATGTACCTTCAAATTCAGAAGTTCCCGAATCAGAGGCGATGACCCACTCGATATGGTGAGCTTGATTCTCAAAGAAGGATGTTCAAAGACAAGAGTCAGAATTCTTCAAACAAATATGCGACCAAATCCTTTTCCAATGTTGCTAACTAAATTCCTTAAAGATCCTTGAAAACATTTCATTTGCATTGCATATTTCTAACTTTGTTTTCAGGTTCCGCCTCGACAATCATTCCTCTCAGATATAATCGAGCTGGAGATTCATTCTGACAAGCCTTTTTACATTCCAAAACTTCGTCAAATAACTCATCGACTCTAACAAGCAAGCATTCTCTATCAGATATGGTCCAATGTATGACCCGTTCCGGTATCTTCAGTCAGATATGGTCTAATGTATGACTCGTTCTGGCATTATTCATCAGATATGGTCTAATGTATGACTCGTTCTGACATTCCCCTTCAGATATGGTTTAATGAATAACTCGTTCTGATATCCTTCAACAGATATAGTACAATGTATGACTCGTTCTGACATTTCAACAGATATAGTCCAATGTATGACTCGTTCTGACATTCCAACAGATATGGTCTAACGTACGACTCGTTCTGCTATTCCTCAACAGATATAGTCTAATGTATGGCTCGTTCTGATATTCCTCCTCAGATATGGTATAATGTATGACTCGTTCTGACACTCCTCTACAGATATGGTCTAAAGCATGACCCGTTCTGGTCTTCTCAATCAGATACACATTCCGGAAGCTCGAACCCCAGATACTCTGAATCTCTACACCAAGTCCCACAACAACGAAGAAAGCCAGACGTACCTAAGCGTCAATTCACCGAGATCAATATGTCATTGGCTCAAGCATTACAACATCCATTGAAGATCGAATTGATTACTCTGAGGGGCCCTCCTAAGAATGCTAACACCTCCACTCCCGACTATAAACTCAATGTGAGGTGCGCGTACCATTCCAACAGTCTTGGACATTACACAAACAATTGCTGGACATTAAGGAATAAAGATTCAAGATCTAATCAATAACGGGGAAGTCAAATTCAACACTCCCGAAACTCCTGTGGTGATCACCGCTCCTATGACTAGTCATGACAAGATTGATTGACGTCTAGACGGACCAACTTTTGGATCATTTGATCTACTTTCATTTGCAAGCTTCTTTTCTGTTTGTTTAAACATTTGACTCATGATAGACATTATCTGTTTTAATAATCATCATCAGTGCATTGCATATGTTTGTCTTGAATAAATTGTTTCACTATCACTCATTTTAAATTGCATATTTACTTTGTATATGTTTTGTGATACTCAACTCCTACTAAAGCTGTATGCCTTTTAAGGGAGGATGACGAAAACGATACCGCAACCTCATACAGTATGCTTTTGAACGGACTATGCTGACGATGTACAGGCATTGTTTCAATTCCTAAACAGTGGAGATATAAGGATGATCATCCTTCGTCAACCCCTTTGAGCCTAAGGAGCAGAAGTTTTTCTTTCACGTACTAAATTAAAACCCTTGATCATAACCTGGGGCAGGGTAGTTCCCAGTTAATTTGACTGTGCATTCTATTTTGAGAGAATCATTCAGTACACCTTCCAATAAAGGTTTCAAACACAAGTGTTCGTCTACACACATCAAAGAAGTATCAGAGATGTCAATCAAAAAGCCAATGATGGTTCATCAATCATTAAGCAAGGCAGTCAATATCTTTCAAAAAAGAAAAATGAAAAAACATATATACAAAGAAAAGCCTGCTAAGTCAAAAATCAAAAGATGATTTAGGCAAAAAATCAAGGCATCCCGCTGACTGTAAACTCAAAATAGACAGTTCAGGCAAAAGTTAGGGATATCAAAAAGATGAAAAAAGAGAAGTCAATAAATTTCTGAACAACACAATGTTGTGACTACCAAAAGGAAGAAGTGACTGCCATCACAAAAGTTCTCATTGCTGGCGAACCATCATCATTATCAAAGGTGCAAATACAAAAGTCTCTTGAAACCTGAATGCATAAGTTGAATTAACTGAGCTTAGGATCGAAGAACATCACGAAGATTGGGATGGGTACAAATAAATTTTGAGCCTCTATCCTTTGTTTCTTAAACCGTGAACCAAACCACGTTACAACCCTTGAAAGTCCTAACTGAAGCATGGTTAGTTCGAAAGCATACTGTCACAATAAAGGTATCCTGACTCCTTAAGGTGTACCACAAATGTTGAGTTGATATCCTGTTCTTTACAAACATCATGTTTTATAAATATCGCGCTTTTACATCTCTTGTTTTAACATTTTCACAAAAACTCAAGACAAACGTATGCATTGCATCTCATGAATTCATTATTAAACATATTCTGCTACATAATTTCAAATGTTAGCATCAGAAAGAACTTGCACAAAGTATAACTAATGACTGGAAGTTATCCCGATAGACAAGATTACTCCGAGAAGCAACGTCTCCTATGTATACAAGGGGCATGGCACGTTTGCTCAATCAATCAGGGGCAATCAGGTCAAGATTCGAAGAATCCCTCAAATGCCAAAAAGTCAAAGGCATACATCACAAGTAGATTTAAAACTATTTCCCAATCAGCATGGGGCATTGTCCTGGACCAATGATTACGAGGGGCATGATGCCCATAGTGCACAACTCATAAAGCCCTCGCGAGGCGAATCTTTCCAAAGTCCCTACTAGCAGGGGAAAATCTATGCAAGTTCAGTTTGACATCTTGATCAATACTCAGTGGTGTATCCTAATCAAAACCAGGAATGGTAGTTACTATAATGTTGGGGGCATCTTTCGAGACACCCATGTCTCCTCACAAAACCAAGTTCACAAGATCATATCCCCACAGAGTAATAATTAAGAAGATATCTTCAAATGCCCTCGTCCCGACAAAGACATGGCCCCCCAAGCAGAAATCATAAATCCCCAGCTGAGTACCTTTCAAGACGAAATCAAACATCAGGATCAAACATCTGAAGATTTATTTTCTCGACTAAGACAACATAAATCATATTCGCATACCATATGACACAAATATATTCATACATCGCATACATCGCTGCATAACAAATCCATAACATACAAAGTTTCTCATTTATTTTGAGATACTCATTACATAAACACATGCATCATGACATAAGAAAACTAACCTCTACTTTTCAGGATACTACTACCTCTATTTTCAAGTATTAAGTCGACACCTTTGACGGTTCCTTAATATATCAAGAGTTAAGTCGACACCTTTGACGGTTCCTTAACAACACACTTCAGATATAAGTCGATACCTTTGACGGTTCCTTATACAATCTATCTACATATCTGAGTCGATACCTTTGACGGTGCCTCAATGATATGCTTCAGAGTTAAGTCGATACCTTTGACGGTTCCTTAACAACCCACATCAAGAGTTAAGTCGACACCTTTGACGGTTCCTTAACGACATACTTCAGATATAAGTCGACACCTTTGACGGTTCCTTATACAATCTATCCGCATATCTGAGTCGATACCTTTGACGGTGCCTCAACAATATGCTTCAAATTTAAGTCGATACCTTTGACGGTTCCTTAAATAACCCAACACAGATTTGAGTCGATACCTTTGACGGTTCCTCAACATTCAAAAAAAGGGAAGACAACAAAAGCAGAGATTTTGCAACAATCCATACTCCAACAACTACCAGATGGCATCTACAAGCCTATCTCCGACAAAAGTCCCTACTTCAAATAGGGCAAATTTCTTGGTATTCTTGTGTTCAATCATCTTCCACCTTCAGATACCGACTGGCACACAAACCACTCTACATCTTCAGGTTTAAGAAGATTGAACAGGGGCAGCTGTCATACCCCAAAATTTGCCCTCCAGATTTTGTTTTCATTATTAGCGTGAGCTTTGCATATCATTCGCATCTTGTCATTAGGATATCAGTTAATTTTGCATTTATTCAAGAAACCGAAAAATATACATTTAGATTCATGTTAAGCATTTGGTTCGTTTTTACAATTTGATAACATTTTTCATTTATTCTACTAATTTTCTTAGATTTATAATTTTAATTCATTTTAAATTTAATTTGAATTTTGATTTAAAATTAATAAATCATTGTTGTCATATTTTATTATGTGTTTTGGGTGTCTTTTATTTTAATTAGGTGGTGCGATAGAGGAGTTCTTTGGTCCATTTTGTGGGATGCCCATTAAGGGTAGGAAACCCTATTTTGAGTGCTATAAAAAGAGGATATTGTTATTTGAGTCGGGGGACACCGAACCTATTCTCTCCCAAAAACCCTATTGATGTATATATCTACACGTACAGTAACCCTTATTTTCTTTAGAATTTCATGCACACAATAGCCGTTCCCATACCACAAGTCCTATTTCTTCCTTGAGTCAAACCTCTGTCACAGTTTTTTTTACACTAACAATTACATTACGTTTTCACTCATTCATTGATTTTTCACCAATTTTTCTAACCCTTCTCACAAACCTTGTTCTTACTAACAACTTTCAAAGTGGAATCAAATCGCTCCGTCGACGGACGGTGTAGCTCTTTCTTTCATTCCTATTGTTGTTCTTCTAGTTTTTGCTTGCAGGCTGTTAAGAATTAGAAGATACCAGATGTGATAATTGGAACAGAGAGATCCATGAATCCCGCGCGGAAACTACGACTCAACACTCAGTTCATTCTTCAACTTATCATCATCGATTCAAGCGACAACCCCATTGAACTTGCGACGGAACAGTCTTTTGAGTCTCAACACCGATACGGTTTCGCAAACATTCACGCTTCATCAGCTTCCAATCAACAAACATAGCCTTACAACAACAACGATTCCGACGCCGAATCGGAAACAACTTCACAACTTCACGTGCACGTACATCAACCATAGCATCGAGTCAGAGGTAGCGGCAAACGATTCAACTCAGTGAAGACGTTACCATAGCCATGTCTCTACTTCGATCAACATGGGATTCGGTAGTAGCGTTTCAAACCAACGGATTAACAACCTGAAGCAACGTCGCCGTCTTCACACCATTCATCCTCCGCCGTGCAAGATCGTCATCGACGCATAGATTAGAGTTGTGCCAGGGAGTTGTCGAAAATACAAGCGTAAGGTATTTGGCTGTTCATACTATTTTATTCATGAGTTGCATATGCGTTTTGTTTTTTCTGTGAATGTTGGAACATTTTGTCATGTTGAAGATTGAAAAGAATTGAGTTTAAATTTAGGGATACGCTTTGATGTGGTATGAACTGTCATGTGCTCGATTGGTCCAAATATTATTTTTCTTATGAACTTTGGTTTGGATAATCTAAGCCAGCGAGTTGACTTAGAATACGATCTCTACTGTGTTTTGATCAATTAAGTATTTACGAAATATTGTCAATTCCGTGAAATTTCTTTATACCATATGGTGAAGACAAGACTTAAAGTGAGTTTTGAAAGTTTGATTTATATCATAATATCACACATGTGCAGCTTTGGGCTCTAAAAAACATTTCTTTAGTTTCTAAGTTCATTACTTATGCTATTGTAGTTATTTTAGAAACAAGTTTGACGGTGTTTTCTATGGTGCATGTTGATTGATCATATTGAAACTTTTTCTAACAAAATACAAAACACTAAAAGATTAAGATAAACAATTTTTTTTTACTATGTTATTTTTAGTAGTTTAATTTCTTATATTATAAAATAATAAAAAATTACAAAAATATTTTGATTAATTTTTTTTAGTGCTCATTGTATTTTCAGAATTTATTTTAATCTTTAGTTAGATTTTCTTTTGTAAGTTGTTAATTGTTTTTAGTTTTTTTTTACCATTCTCTTGTTTATTGCGAGGTACATTCGAATTGTTCGTCTATTCTCGTGGATACGCAAATTTATCCTCAATCTCCTCTACTGGATCTCGCTAATTCCAGATCTAAAGGACCAGAACACGTTACTCCACCATGGACAGGGTTCTTCCTATTACGAGTCATACCTGATCAAAAGCTAAATCCTGTTTCATATTCATTTTAAATAACCATTCTATTTTATTTGGTTTTTATCAAATTAGGGTTAAATTCGATTGCCATCGAATTGTCATACACTCACCACATCCTTTTTCTTTATGCCCAACTTTTCAGGGTTATCGTCAGAAGCCTCCGCCCACGCGCTCCACTAATCAAGAGCTAAGTTTTTTTTTATTCTTTTCTTATTTAATTTGACCTTTATTTTATTTCATTATTTTTGCCTTTTTGCCCAAAATAAGGTTTGGCTCGAATAATCAATACACTCATTGCCTTCTCCTTCTTTTTCTGTTGTCAATTCTCCAATGGTCAGGGTCAATGCTTCATGCTTCCAGGCAAATCTCTTTCCCATCAACCTTCATCAATCCAAGCTAAAGGTTTGTCGAATGCCAAAGCTACGCCATGGGTAACCCTAAACCCTAAATATTTTCTGTTTTCTTTTATTATTACTTGTGCCAAACCCTATTAAGGGATCCGCTGGTTACAATTTCCCTCCCCCATATCTGTTTTGGTTATATTATTTAAATGCGTGGTTAGTAATCCTAGGGAGTGCAACCTTTGAATTGAACATAGAATCAGTAATTTTACAAGATAATATATTCGAATATGATCACGTGATTGATGCACACACGCACACTTTTGGGTAACCTCTCTGTTGCCTTGTTGCCTGTTGCCTTGTTGCTTGTTGCCTTGTATTTTGTGCAGAATAGCCAGTCCCTCGAATACGAGGATACCTCAGCCATGTTGCCTCGATTAAAGGTCATGGTCCCTAATGATGCTGCCTTCGATACACTAACATGACCTCGACCCTCGGAAGTTGCCTACGGAAAAGGCTGAGGTATCTTCTGGTTGCCTACGAAAGGCTATTCTGGTCCTTCCCATAGACTACCTGCCCCTCTATGGCATGGGTCAGTCTTTGGCGAATGACAACGCGATGACCCTTCTACCTCCAAACGAAAGGCTTCCTGCCCTCTTATGGCAAGGATAGACCCTTTCATTCTGAAAGGCTAAAAAGAGACCTATCATCTGAGTTTAAGGTAATTGCCCCTAATTGCCTCGCCATGCTCTATTTTCTATATTCTTTCTCAAAATTCTTCAAAAACCGGCTACGCTCATTTACGAGCTAAAGTCCATTTTTCCTCTTTCATCTACATTTTCTGAAAACGAGCAAGCAAAGCAATTAAGAGCCCATGGAAAACCATGGATGCAAAGGGTGCCTTACACCTTCCCTTTGCATAAATTACCCCCCGAACTTAGATTTCTTTAAAAGGTTTTTTCTGTTTCTTTTAGCCTTTCTGAGTTTGTTTGGATAAAATAAAAGTCGGTGGCGACTCTTGCTCAACCGCACATTTCGATTATAAAAGTCAGTTCACCGTATTACAGAACTGGCGACTCTGCTGGGGATGCTTTAGATTAAAAGAGGGGTTACCTTAGAGTTTAGGATTCACTTTAATTGTTTGATTTGTCTGCTTTATGATTCAAAGGCTGTTTTGGGTATTTACTTGTGTGAAAGATCCTAACCCGGATCTGAGAACCTTAGGTAAATGGCATGAGACCAAAGAGACTGCACAGCGTATACTGATGTGGTTGATCTGGTGGCCATCGTTAGTGTGACACATTTGTTTGTCCTGGTGTTCCTTGGGATCCGACTCGAGGAAACACTTGGCTGCTGCGTGGTGTTACTAAGCACTAATTTGCCTTAGAACCCTAGTTGAACTTGACTTTGGTCTATTAGAAAGTAGCGAGGTGGCTGGCTTTGGTTCCGACTGAAGTTGGTTGATACTCGAAGCTACACTCATATGGACTGGACTTTCAGGACCTTCTTGGTTGGTGATTCGATTGCCGAACTGAGATAAGCGTCTTCGAGAAAGGTCAATGATATGAGCTCCCTAGAACCCGATCTTTATATAGGACAGGTTGAACCAACTAAACTTCAGTGGGGAGGGTACTTACCTACGAACTTCAAGCAAGCCTCTAAACCTAAGGGCACTTGTGTGACTTGTTTGCGTTTGCTACTAACCTTTGTTTCCTTGCAGGTTTTGTTAAAGGACCTGTTTGCCCTCACTATTCCACGATGTGCCTAATGAACTGCATTCGCATAACATACTAACCTTTGTTTCCTTGCAGGTTTTGTTAAAGGGCTTTTTTTGCCCTTACTATCTCACACTAAGTCTAATAAACTGCATTCGCATAACATCATGACATCATGACATCATAAGCATAACATGATCAACTAACCCTTTCAAGGATCTTAGGAATTTAGGGCGCACAATTTCAGGTGCTCTTATCAAGAACTGAATTCCTATCTAGGGGCAGAGGATTTATTTTCCTCTGGCCACGTACCTTCCAATCCAGAGACTCGATACCTATCAAGGGGCAAGAGGATTTATTTTCCTCTAACCATGTACCTTCAAATTCAGAAGTTCCCGAATCAGAGGCGATGACCCACTCGATATGGTGAGCTTGATTCTCAAAGAAGGATGTTCAAAGACAAGAGTCAGAATTCTTCAAACAAATATGCGACCAAATCCTTTTCCAATGTTGCTAACTAAATTCCTTAAAGATCCTTGAAAACATTTCATTTGCATTGCATATTTCTAACTTTGTTTTCAGGTTCCGCCTCGACAATCATTCCTCTCAGATATAATCGAGCTGGAGATTCATTCTGACAAGCCTTTTTACATTCCAAAACTTCGTCAAATAACTCATCGACTCTAACAAGCAAGCATTCTCTATCAGATATGGTCCAATGTATGACCCGTTCCGGTATCTTCAGTCAGATATGGTCTAATGTATGACTCGTTCTGGCATTATTCATCAGATATGGTCTAATGTATGACTCGTTCTGACATTCCCCTTCAGATATGGTTTAATGAATAACTCGTTCTGATATCCTTCAACAGATATAGTACAATGTATGACTCGTTCTGACATTTCAACAGATATAGTCCAATGTATGACTCGTTCTGACATTCCAACAGATATGGTCTAACGTACGACTCATTCTGCTATTCCTCAACAGATATAGTCTAATGTATGGCTCGTTCTGATATTCCTCCTCAGATATGGTATAATGTATGACTCGTTCTGACACTCCTCTACAGATATGGTCTAAAGCATGACCCGTTCTGGTCTTCTCAATCAGATACACATTCCGGAAGCTCGAACCCCAGATACTCTGAATCTCTACACCAAGTCCCACAACAACGAAGAAAGCCAGACGTACCTAAGCGTCAATTCACCGAGATCAATATGTCATTGGCTCAAGCATTACAACATCCATTGAAGATCGAATTGATTACTCTGAGGGGCCCTCCTAAGAATGCTAACACCTCCACTCCCGACTATAAACTCAATGTGAGGTGCGCGTACCATTCCAACAGTCTTGGACATTACACAAACAATTGCTGGACATTAAGGAATAAAGATTCAAGATCTAATCAATAACGGGGAAGTCAAATTCAACACTCCCGAAACTCCTGTGGTGATCACCGCTCCTATGACTAGTCATGACAAGATTGATTGACGTCTAGACGGACCAACTTTTGGATCATTTGATCTACTTTCATTTGCAAGCTTCTTTTCTGTTTGTTTAAACATTTGACTCATGATAGACATTATCTGTTTTAATAATCATCATCAGTGCATTGCATATGTTTGTCTTGAATAAATTGTTTCGCTATCACTCATTTTAAATTGCATATTTACTTTGTATATGTTTTGTGATACTCAACTCCTACTAAAGCTGTATGCCTTTTAAGGGAGGATGACGAAAACGATACCGCAACCTCATACAGTATGCTTTTGAACGGACTATGCTGACGATGTACAGGCATTGTTTCAATTCCTAAACAGTGGAGATATAAGGATGATCATCCTTCGTCAACCCCTTTGAGCCTAAGGAGCAGAAGTTTTTCTTTCACGTACTAAATTAAAACCCTTGATCATAACCTGGGGCAGGGTAGTTCCCAGTTAATTTGACTGTGCATTCTATTTTGAGAGAATCATTCAGTACACCTTCCAATAAAGGTTTCAAACACAAGTGTTCGTCTACACACATCAAAGAAGTATCAGAGATGTCAATCAAAAAGCCAATGATGGTTCATCAATCATTAAGCAAGGCAGTCAATATCTTTCAAAAAAGAAAAATGAAAAAACATATATACAAAGAAAAGCCTGCTAAGTCAAAAATCAAAAGATGATTTAGGCAAAAAATCAAGGCATCCCGCTGACTGTAAACTCAAAATAGACAGTTCAGGCAAAAGTTAGGGATATCAAAAAGATGAAAAAAGAGAAGTCAATAAATTTCTGAACAACACAATGTTGTGACTACCAAAAGGAAGAAGTGACTGCCATCACAAAAGTTCTCATTGCTGGCGAACCATCATCATTATCAAAGGTGCAAATACAAAAGTCTCTTGAAACCTGAATGCATAAGTTGAATTAACTGAGCTTAGGATCGAAGAACATCACGAAGATTGGGATGGGTACAAATAAATTTTGAGCCTCTATCCTTTGTTTCTTAAACCGTGAACCAAACCACGTTACAACCCTTGAAAGTCCTAACTGAAGCATGGTTAGTTCGAAAGCATACTGTCACAATAAAGGTATCCTGACTCCTTAAGGTGTACCACAAATGTTGAGTTGATATCCTGTTCTTTACAAACATCATGTTTTATAAATATCGCGCTTTTACATCTCTTGTTTTAACATTTTCACAAAAACTCAAGACAAACGTATGCATTGCATCTCATGAATTCATTATTAAACATATTCTGCTACATAATTTCAAATGTTAGCATCAGAAAGAACTTGCACAAAGTATAACTAATGACTGGAAGTTATCCCGATAGACAAGATTACTCCGAGAAGCAACGTCTCCTATGTATACAAGGGGCATGGCACGTTTGCTCAATCAATCAGGGGCAATCAGGTCAAGATTCGAAGAATCCCTCAAATGCCAAAAAGTCAAAGGCATACATCACAAGTAGATTTAAAACTATTTCCCAATCAGCATGGGGCATTGTCCTGGATCAATGATTACGAGGGGCATGATGCCCATAGTGCACAACTCATAAAGCCCTCGCGAGGCGAATCTTTCCAAAGTCCCTACTAGCAGGGGAAAATCTATGCAAGTTCAGTTTGACATCTTGATCAATACTCAGTGGTGTATCCTAATCAAAACCAGGAATGGTAGTTACTATAATGTTGGGGGCATCTTTCGAGACACCCATGTCTCCTCACAAAACCAAGTTCACAAGATCATATCCCCACAGAGTAATAATTAAGAAGATATCTTCAAATGCCCTCGTCCCGACAAAGACATGGCCCCCCAAGCAGAAATCATAAATCCCCAGCTGAGTACCTTTCAAGACGAAATCAAACATCAGGATCAAACATCTGAAGATTTATTTTCTCGACTAAGACAACATAAATCATATTCGCATACCATATGACACAAATATATTCATACATCGCATACATCGCTGCATAACAAATCCATAACATACAAAGTTTCTCATTTATTTTGAGATACTCATTACATAAACACATGCATCATGACATAAGAAAACTAACCTCTACTTTTCAGGATACTACTAC
This sequence comes from Vicia villosa, assembly GCF_029867415.1. Taxonomy (NCBI): domain Eukaryota; kingdom Viridiplantae; phylum Streptophyta; class Magnoliopsida; order Fabales; family Fabaceae; genus Vicia; species Vicia villosa. Next base: position 67,839,311 of record NC_081182.1, read on the forward strand.
CTCTATTTTCAAGTATTAAGTCGACACCTTTGACGGTTCCTTAATATATCAAGAGTTAAGTCGACACCTTTGACGGTTCCTTAACAACACACTTCAGATATAAGTCGATACCTTTGACGGTTCCTTATACAATCTATCTACATATCTGAGTCGATACCTTTGACGGTGCCTCAATGATATGCTTCAGAGTTAAGTCGATACCTTTGACGGTTCCTTAACAACCCACATCAAGAGTTAAGTCGACACCTTTGACGGTTCCTTAACGACATACTTCAGATATAAGTCGACACCTTTGACGGTTCCTTATACAATCTATCCGCATATCTGAGTCGATACCTTTGACGGTGCCTCAACAATATGCTTCAAATTTAAGTCGATACCTTTGACGGTTCCTTAAATAACCCAACACAGATTTGAGTCGATACCTTTGACGGTTCCTCAACATTCAAAAAAAGGGAAGACAACAAAAGCAGAGATTTTGCAACAATCCATACTCCAACAACTACCAGATGGCATCTACAAGCCTATCTCCGACAAAAGTCCCTACTTCAAATAGGGCAAATTTCTTGGTATTCTTGTGTTCAATCATCTTCCACCTTCAGATACCGACTGGCACACAAACCACTCTACATCTTCAGGTTTAAGAAGATTGAACAGGGGCAGCTGTCATACCCCAAAATTTGCCCTCCAGATTTTGTTTTCATTATTAGCGTGAGCTTTGCATATCATTCGCATCTTGTCATTAGGATATCAGTTAATTTTGCATTTATTCAAGAAACCGAAAAATATACATTTAGATTCATGTTAAGCATTTGGTTCGTTTTTACAATTTGATAACATTTTTCATTTATTCTACTAATTTTCTTAGATTTATAATTTTAATTCATTTTAAATTTAATTTGAATTTTGATTTAAAATTAATAAATCATTGTTGTCATATTTTATTATGTGTTTTGGGTGTCTTTTATTTTAATTAGGTGGTGCGATAGAGGAGTTCTTTGGTCCATTTTGTGGGATGCCCATTAAGGGTAGGAAACCCTATTTTGAGTGCTATAAAAAGAGGATATTGTTATTTGAGTCGGGGGACACCGAACCTATTCTCTCCCAAAAACCCTATTGATGTATATATCTACACGTACAGTAACCCTTATTTTCTTTAGAATTTCATGCACACAATAGCCGTTCCCATACCACAAGTCCTATTTCTTCCTTGAGTCAAACCTCTGTCACAGTTTTTTTTACACTAACAATTACATTACGTTTTCACTCATTCATTGATTTTTCACCAATTTTTCTAACCCTTCTCACAAACCTTGTTCTTACTAACAACTTTCAAAGTGGAATCAAATCGCTCCGTCGACGGACGGTGTAGCTCTTTCTTTCATTCCTATTGTTGTTCTTCTAGTTTTTGCTTGCAGGCTGTTAAGAATTAGAAGATACCAGATGTGATAATTGGAACAGAGAGATCCATGAATCCCGCGCGGAAACTACGACTCAACACTCAGTTCATTCTTCAACTTATCATCATCGATTCAAGCGACAACCCCATTGAACTTGCGACGGAACAGTCTTTTGAGTCTCAACACCGATACGGTTTCGCAAACATTCACGCTTCATCAGCTTCCAATCAACAAACATAGCCTTACAACAACAACGATTCCGACGCCGAATCGGAAACAACTTCACAACTTCACGTGCACGTACATCAACCATAGCATCGAGTCAGAGGTAGCGGCAAACGATTCAACTCAGTGAAGACGTTACCATAGCCATGTCTCTACTTCGATCAACATGGGATTCGGTAGTAGCGTTTCAAACCAACGGATTAACAACCTGAAGCAACGTCGCCGTCTTCACACCATTCATCCTCCGCCGTGCAAGATCGTCATCGACGCATAGATTAGAGTTGTGCCAGGGAGTTGTCGAAAATACAAGCGTAAGGTATTTGGCTGTTCATACTATTTTATTCATGAGTTGCATATGCGTTTTGTTTTTTCTGTGAATGTTGGAACATTTTGTCATGTTGAAGATTGAAAAGAATTGAGTTTAAATTTAGGGATACGCTTTGATGTGGTATGAACTGTCATGTGCTCGATTGGTCCAAATATTATTTTTCTTATGAACTTTGGTTTGGATAATCTAAGCCAGCGAGTTGACTTAGAATACGATCTCTACTGTGTTTTGATCAATTAAGTATTTACGAAATATTGTCAATTCCGTGAAATTTCTTTATACCATATGGTGAAGACAAGACTTAAAGTGAGTTTTGAAAGTTTGATTTATATCATAATATCACACATGTGCAGCTTTGGGCTCTAAAAAACATTTCTTTAGTTTCTAAGTTCATTACTTATGCTATTGTAGTTATTTTAGAAACAAGTTTGACGGTGTTTTCTATGGTGCATGTTGATTGATCATATTGAAACTTTTTCTAACAAAATACAAAACACTAAAAGATTAAGATAAACAATTTTTTTTTACTATGTTATTTTTAGTAGTTTAATTTCTTATATTATAAAATAATAAAAAATTACAAAAATATTTTGATTAATTTTTTTTAGTGCTCATTGTATTTTCAGAATTTATTTTAATCTTTAGTTAGATTTTCTTTTGTAAGTTGTTAATTGTTTATAATTTTAGTTTTTTTTTACCATTCTCTTGTTTATTGCGAGGTACATTCGAGTTGTTCGTCTATTCTCGTGGATACGCAAATTTATCCTCAATCTCCTCTACTGGATCTCGCTAATTCCAGATCTAAAGGACCAGAACACGTTACTCCACCATGGACAGGGTTCTTCCTATTACGAGTCATACCTGATCAAAAGCTAAATCCTGTTTCATATTCATTTTAAATAACCATTCTATTTTATTTGGTTTTTATCAAATTAGGGTTAAATTCGATTGCCATCGAATTGTCATACACTCACCACATCCTTTTTCTTTATGCCCAACTTTTCAGGGTTATCGTCAGAAGCCTCCGCCCACGCGCTCCACTAATCAAGAGCTAAGTTTTTTTTTATTCTTTTCTTATTTAATTTGACCTTTATTTTATTTCATTATTTTTGCCTTTTTGCCCAAAATAAGGTTTGGCTCGAATAATCAATACACTCATTGCCTTCTCCTTCTTTTTCTGTTGTCAATTCTCCAATGGTCAGGGTCAATGCTTCATGCTTCCAGGCAAATCTCTTTCCCATCAACCTTCATCAATCCAAGCTAAAGGTTTGTCGAATGCCAAAGCTACGCCATGGGTAACCCTAAACCCTAAATATTTTCTGTTTTCTTTTATTATTACTTGTGCCAAACCCTATTAAGGGATCCGCTGGTTATAATTTCCCTCCCCCATATCTGTTTTGGTTATATTATTTAAATGCGTGGTTAGTAATCCTAGGGAGTGCAACCTTTGAATTGAACATAGAATCAGTAATTTTACAAGATAATATATTCGAATATGATCACGTGATTGATGCACACACGCACACTTTTGGGTAACCTCTTTGTTGCCTTGTTGCCTGTTGCCTTGTTGCTTGTTGCCTTGTATTTTGTGCAGAATAGCCAGTCCCTCGAATACGAGGATACCTCAGCCATGTTGCCTCGATTAAAGGTCATGGTCCCTAATGATGCTGCCTTCGATACACTAACATGACCTCGACCCTCGGAAGTTGCCTACGGAAAAGGCTGAGGTATCTTCTGGTTGCCTACGAAAGGCTATTCTGGTCCTTCCCATAGACTACCTGCCCCTCTATGGCATGGGTCAGTCTTTGGCGAATGACAACGCGATGACCCTTCTACCTCCAAACGAAAGGCTTCCTGCCCTCTTATGGCAAGGATAGACCCTTTCATTCTGAAAGGCTAAAAAGAGACCTATCATCTGAGTTTAAGGTAATTGCCCCTAATTGCCTCGCCATGCTCTATTTTCTATATTCTTTCTCAAAATTCTTCAAAAACCGGCTACGCTCATTTACGAGCTAAAGTCCATTTTTCCTCTTTCATCTACATTTTCTGAAAACGAGCAAGCAAAGCAATTAAGAGCCCATGGAAAACCATGGATGCAAAGGGTGCCTTACACCTTCCCTTTGCATAAATTACCCCCCGAACTTAGATTTCTTTAAAAGGTTTTTTCTGTTTCTTTTAGCCTTTCTGAGTTTGTTTGGATAAAATAAAAGTCGGTGGCGACTCTTGCTCAACCGCACATTTCGATTATAAAAGTCAGTTCACCGTATTACAGGTATTTTGCCCAAAATTTATGAGTCATAGCATTTGGTTGAATTTGAAAGTTTAAATTTGAATTGAAATGAAAAAAAGTTTTAAAAAAAACATAATCTGATATGAGAGATATTTATAGTAGTATATATCTTTTTGTGCAGCAATTTTAATCAATATAGTATAATAAAAGAAAATTATCCCTAATATTTTTATCAATACCTTACTATGGCTGTAAAAAAAAAACCTAAATATGCATAATAATGAAAGAAAAAGTATTATAGTAAAAATATTTCAAGGTGACCATTCCATGTCCCATTATCCCATATATAAGTGGCAATGAAATAATAATATTAATAATGAGGATTGATGTATTCTTTAATAATTTAATAAGATTACTAAGCTGTAAAATTCTTATCCCTAATCTTCGTGATGTAGAAATGATGGAATTCTAAATCTAAAAAAATTATTATCTTAAGCTAGTTTTGAATCCTAGCTTCCATTCCAAGTTGGCTAAGGGTCCACTCACCTAGGCCACATTATCACATGTATAAATAATTCTGAATATCTATTAACAATATATAAAGATTAAAGTACCTGGAATTTCCACGTATGCCCTAACTGACTTAAGCTTAATCTAATCTAACAATTAAGGGCACATTAGTCTTTGTATTAAATACTGGATCATGGTTGATTTTAATTCAAATTTTGCTGACATGGCACAAGCACAGCATTCTCCAAAATTTTCCTGTTTTTTTCACCTTTTATCACGTTTAAAGCAAAATCCAAATGTAATTATGATATATGTTGCGTGTGCTTTTCTGCATTTATGAATGTTTGTTGGAATTAAAAACCCTAGACGGCAGCTGCATCATCACGCAAGGGACTTAGGACAACTTCCTACAACCAAAACCTTTCAACTTTCCATGCTGCATTGTGCCCAGCTCCACTATAAATACCCTCACCTGCATGCCATTCATTCCAAAATCGTTCTACCAAAACTACTCAAGGTTTTATATATGTTTTCTCATTTATATTACCATTCTGTTGCTGTTAGTTTGTATATTAATATTAACATTCTGTTGCTGTTAGTTTGTATATTAATATCTATATCTATTTATTCAGGTAAAACGTGAAAAGAAATTCATGGCGCGTCCAATTGAGTATGTGAGAGATATCAATGACTCAAAGGACCTATGGAAGATTTCTGTTAGGTGCAGACATATTTGGTCGGTCACAAGTGCTTCAAAGAAGGAACACCTTGAAATGATTCTCGTGGATTCTAAGGTTTGCATTCATGTTCTTTTGTGTACACTTATTTTACATATATTTTGGACCAGAACCTGATTCCATAATTTTTTATCAATGTAGGGATCTATGATTCAAGCTGTTGTGCCTCCTTACTTGGTTGCCAAGTTCAAGCAATATCTCTGTCATGGTTGTTCATACGTAATGCAGAATTTTAAAGTAGGTTCCAATGACTTCTCTTTTAAGTCCACTGATCACAAACACAAGCTGGTGTTCTGTGGTTCAACTTCCCTGAAGAAAACGGAAAACCCAGAAATTCCTGTTAATGTTCTCAATCTACTTAGTCTGGCTGACATTGTAGATGGCAAGTTCCAATCAAATATTTTAGTTGGTAACCGTCGTCTTGGACTAATTCTGAATTTTTATTATCTGAGTTTATACCTGTGTTAATTTTAACTTATATACGCGCTTATCTTATATTGCACCTCCTTATGTTTCAGATGTTCTTGGTGGAGTTGTAGAGATTACTCAATCGCATGTCAGTTCTAATAACAACAAGAGCAAAGTTGTTTTTTCAATTATTGATAATAGGTGAGATCCATATACAGCCACTCTTATACATATGCATGTGGTCTTTTTATATTTTTAACGGATCTGTTTCATTGTATTGTAGCAAATCCATGGTTGTGTGTACCTTATGGGGAATATTTGCAATCCAATTCAATGAGTATTGGACAAAAAATAAGGATGCTGGTAATATGGTTGTACTTCTGATTAATGCTCGGATAAAGGAGGCTCAAGGTATATGCTTTTGATTTGGTGTTTTTTATGTGATATAATAGATCTATAAATAATTTGACATTCTGACATTATTTAATTTGACTTTGTAGGCAACTTTCCTTTAAACGTATCCAATGCGTGGAATGGCACAAAACTGTTTATTAATGATACAGGTTTTGAACAGGTTTCTAAGCTAAAAGAAAGGTATTTGCATCGTCTTTTTTTTTATGGACCGTTTGATATATAATATAATTCTAACATGCATTACCTTATTATTACTGATGCAGTTTTAAAGGTGATTTCCCAAAATTATCAGATACAGTCGTGCAAGTTAGTGCATCACAGAATTCACAATACTCGGATTTCGATAAGTTTTTATGGAAAGCTGATGTTTTAAGTCTTGCAGAAATAGGGGGTTTGCAGCAGGCAAGCGATCACGTACTTTGAATGTATATTATTAATTTTCTACCGCTCATAATTAAATATTTATATTGTGTTTGTATGTTAGGAAACTACGTGCGTAACTGTTGCCACGCTGGATAAATTTGATGTTGGACAATCTGGATGGTATTATGATGGCTGTGTTGACTGTACAAAGAGTGTGACTCTGAGGGATGGAAAGCTTCAGTGTTATGCAAAGCATATAAGTCCTTCTCCCGTGCCCAGGTATTGTTTAAGCTATTTCAAAAATTTTTTTTCTTTCTATATCTTATTATGGCTTATGATATAATTTAACATGTTGTAGGTTTAAACTGGAAATACTGGCTGTTGATGGTAAATGCAATGCAAAGTTCATTTTTTGGGACGTCGATTGTGTTAAGTTGGTAGGCAAATCCGCGGCTGAGATTATAAATGGTCTAAAAAGGGTACATGACCTCCCATCATCATTCTATCTGTCCATAATTCAAATTAATGTATTGTAACATATTTTTTTATTTTTTTTTATGAAACAAGAGTGGGGAGTATGATCCGCTTGAATTTCCTTATGAACTTGATTCAATATTGAAGCGTGAGCTGGCCATCAGAGCTGTGTTCCAACCCAAAAATGGACGCCTTTCTGTGATTGGTTTCAGAGATGATCCGGAAACCCGTAGCAGAGTCAAGGAAAATTTTAGAGCTGAAGAGGTAAATTTGTTTTGCTGTGGCTATTAACTGGACATTTAATTACGTTGTAAGATACTGATGAATTGTTATTTCTCATGCAGCCTACATCTGTGCTGCGCATAATTGAACCAACATCCCAGGACGAATTTCCAAGTGTATCTGTAAGTTTTGCATAATTCACTTGCTGAATGTATCTGATTGTTATCGTCTGCAAATGTTTTGCTTGACAATAACTTTTTTTCCATGCGCATGATTTCAGGAACCTCTGTCTGTCTCAGCCGATTATGATCCTTCTGCCTCAAATACTAACCTTACCCCTTCCAAGAGAATTTTGAGCGAATCTGTTGAGGAATTTGAAGGTGTACAGCTTTCGTCGACGAAGTTAATTAAAGATATCAAGAAGGAAGAGTAGTGGGCGATGAGCAAGGAGTATGTGTTGTACCCAGTTTGTAGGATTTGTTTTTTTTTGTTTCCGATGAACACTTTATGTTGGTGTATTTTATAATATTTGAACCTTATGGGACAAATCAAGTTTTGAATTTTAAGTTATTGTATTTCTTGCAAATTAGAAATTGCAGCAACTATTTTTAACAACGGCTTTTTTAATTAGGAAATTTGATTTCTTGAGTTGTCTAATTATTGTTATTTATATATAATTTGGTTTTAACGTGTAGAATATTTCTGTATTTAACCTTTCTATATGGATCAAAAAATAAAGGATTATGCTTTTTATTTAATAAACTTTAACAAAATTCTTAGATTCTTATCGATACGTTGTTTACTAACGACCTATAAAAATGTTTCGTACAAGACTCATGGCATATCTTAAAATTGAGATGATCAATTTGTCTCAAATGAGATGTTTCTTCTGCACTACAAAAAAAAAAAACATCCCATTACTATATGCTTTATGCCTCTAAGGATGCGTCGTGATTCAATATTTAATGGAAGTACGATTTGAATATTGGATAAAAATATGTTAAACATATTAAGTTTGTATGTTTTATCGCCATACACTATTGTTGTCTTTTGTTGCTGTTTTAATTTTTTTTTCACATGCTATGTAGATTGCATACAACCAGGGCATTATCTAATTATTATAGTATTATCCTATTTCGATTTTTTATTAAAACATATTTTGTCTTAAGGTGATTTTCTTATTAAAACATATTTCAACACTATTTGGTTCAACTCTTTCTATCTCTGGACAGAGCACTTCAGCAAACTGTATCTGAGTGATTGCAAATTATACATCTACCCATTATTGCCAGCATATCATACAATGGGATGATTTACAGTTGAGTTAATTGGCTGGCATATCATACAATGTAGAGATTTTAGATGAATCTGGTTGGTTGCTACGTGGTGATATTTATTAAAAAATATATTGATTCCCGTGTTATTCACATATCAAATACGATGCTTATATATTTGGGTAAGACATCTTATAAGTTAACTTTCATAGAAAGAATAAACTATGATACCATATTTATTGTTCCATATAATACAGCTATGAAATCATGTTGTGTATAAAAGCTAAACGTATACATAATGGTTACTTGAGTATGTCTTAGCATGATGATGCACCTTTCAAGTTTCTCAGAAACGATTGGTTATTGTGCTTAGCACGTTCTTCAACCAAAAGTGTAATGATGAAAACATATGTCATGCACATTTCATTTATGCTGAGCTTGCTGTATGTGCGTGTGAATTCGTGATATTAGTAGCCATGCGTGCACTTTATGAATTATTCATTGTAAATGACTCTTTGAGTTTTATGCATTTTTTTGTTTTTTTTTTCAGTCAAATTTTGTACTTGTGTGGTGAAAATATCTATATATACAAAACGATTCAAACTCTATTCTTATAACATATTTTGATTGATGCTGATGTTTTAAAACGAAACAACATCAAAAAATCGGTGCTCTTATCATGTATTTTTTATATGACTGACAGTGTAAATCATTTTGTAACTCAATAACCATGGATACAACTATCTTTGAGAGGAAGAGGAAATCGGCACTCACAAGAAGGCACAGGAGAACTGTCTTGGATGAGAGAAAAAAAAAGAAATAAAGTTGATGAGAATGGAAGAGATTTCAAGATATGTTATAACAGTTTCAATCATCCATTACGTGACAATGTAAGGATACCACTTTCTAATATAACTTCATCTATCAGTAATATAGGCATTCAGAATCGTCGCTCACCGCTCAGTGTTACTGCAAAATCATCATCCAAACCATTGCAAACTGGTCTAAAAGAATCTCTGTCGTACAATCTTAGTGGAACACATGCATATGAAAATATTGTCTATCAGCCAACACCTCAGCCTAACACGACCGGTAGTCATTTCTCACCTGGCAGTTCCATATCAAATATTACTGCTGTTTCACTCACCCCTGCACAGAGATCTGCAATGGCACGTGAGAGGAGAAAGTCACTTATGAATTTTAAAAAATCTCGCACACGCACAACACCAACCACAAACAGAAGTTGTAACACCGTAGAAACTGATAATCTTCATTCTCCGGTATGTATATCCCAATAGTTACAACATGTGTTAAACTTACTTACAAAAGCTTAAATCTTTCCTAAAACTGTATATAAACACCGTGCTATGAATTTTACTGCAGCATATAGCACCCGTTGTTTCGTCCAGCAGAAAGAAAAAAACTCATGATGTCCAGACCATCGCAGCAACATGTGCTTAAATCTTTTCTAATGTTGCCAATGGTGGTATCTCTTCCTCCACAAGAAACCGCTCTGGTACAACCGACGTAGAGATTGAAGATGATGATAGTTCGGACGAGGAAAGATCGGACAATTCTTTTAGTGATAGTGAATGTGAGTTCGTAAATAAGAATCCCGACTATGATTCAGCATCAAGCCTGGATGACCATGACCAGTAAAATACAAATTATGGATCCTTTAATCACCATGATTCAGGTTACATGTTATTTGAAAATGTTATATTATCATGTCAATGCTGTTGTACATTCTTAACGAGTAGATTATATTATTAAAAAAATAAATTTCAAGTTCCTTTTTCAACTTTTGTTCATTTGTTATGGGCGTATTATGATTTCTGCTATATATGTTTCCAGGATACTCAGATATAGGTGATCCTGCAATAGAATGTACACGTTGTGGGGCACTTATGTGGTACGGAGAGAAAACTGATAAACGAAAACATAGCTCTGTCCCCAAATTCCAACAGTGTTGTGGAAATGGCAAGATTCAACTTCCTCTTTTGAAATTACCTCCTCCTTATCTTAACCAGTTGTTGTTTCAAGATAATGGTGCGGATAATCAGAATTATCAGCAATATTGTAGATTGTACAACATGATGTTTGCCTTTACATCTCCTGGTATGAAGTTTGACAACAGGTTCAATGCCGGTGGAGGTCCTCCTAACATAAGAGTACATGGACAGCCCTGCCATAGGATTGGGAGCATGATGCCGCTTAATGGACAGACACCCCGATTTTCACAGCTATATATTTACGACACTGAAAATGAAGTACAACCTAGGATCAAAGGAATGGGGTAATTCATCACCGTTTGATTATATAAATAGACTACATTAATAGTATATGTTTATCCATTTAAATTATTTGGATATATATTAATTTACGTGTTGTAATTTATTTTTCAGAAACAATCCTAATATAATTCCGCACGTTGTGACCGAATTGAAGAATATGCTCGACGAGTTCAACACACATGCTAAATCTTTTAGGATGGCTGCGGACAGGCTACGACATTCCGATGTACCAGAATTGAAACTAAGATTAGTTGCAGATAGATCTAAAGATGGTAGAATTTACAATCAACCCAACGTTGCAGAAGTTGCCGCATTGATAGTAGGCGACGTTGACACCGGAGATAAAAGGGACATTATTCTTGAGAGACAAAGCGGCAAGCTAAAGAGAATAAGTGAGTTTCACCCAGCATATCTTGCTTTACAATATCCCCTACTCTTTCCTTATGGAGAAGACGGATTTAGGCTTGGTGTTCTACACAGGGAAACAAGTTCTAAAAAAAAAAGATGAATAAGCTAACCATAAGAGAATGGCTTGCGTATCGCATTCAAACAAGAGCAAATGAGGCACATACGCTTTTGAGATCACGGAGACTGTTTCAACAATTTTTGGTTGATGGATTCAGTATGATGGAATCTCAAAGATTGAATTATATTCGCAAGCATCAGAAGAAACTTAGAGTTTCTAAGTACTCCAATCTTACCGGTCCAGGCCAAGAATCCGACACACAAGGTTCAAACAAAGGTAAAAGGGTAGTTTTGCCGTCAACCTATGTTGGTAGCAGGAGATACATGGAGCAGCTTTATTTTGATGGAATGGCTATTTGTAGCCACGTTGGCTTTCCCAAACTGTTTATGACTTTTACTTGCAATCCAAAGTGGCCGGAACTTAAGAGACTTACGGACGAAATAAAGCTTCATCCTCACGATCGGCCTGATCTCATATCACGAATTTTTAAAATCAAGTTTGATGAGATGTTGTCTGATTTAACAAAAAAGCATGTATTGGGTCGAGTTGTTGCATGTAAGTCGTTATACGATGCACTAATATACATGGGCCGTCTGGCTTTAATTCATTGCTATTTTGAGTAATGTTTATTCTTATTGTTTCGCTTTTTACGTTATTGCAGATATATACACAATTGAGTTTCAAAAAAGAGGTTTACCACATGCACATATTCTGTTATTTATGCATCCTGAAAGCAAGTGTCCCTCTCCAAAAGATATAAACAACATCATTTCAGCAGAAATTCCATCCCAAGACGATGATATGGAACTCTATCATCTGGTGAAAACACATATGATCCACGGCCCATGCGGATACGCAAACACTTCATCGCCGTGTATGAAAAACAATCAATGCACAAAATTCTTCCCGAAGAAATTTCAGGATCGCACTGTTGTTGACCACGAAGGATATCCTTTGTACATGAGAAGAGATACTGGAATTACAGTTACCAAAAAGGATGTTCATCTTGATAACAGATTTGTAGTTCCTTATAACCCATATTTGTTGAAGAAATTCCAGGCTCACATCAACATTGAGTGGTGTAATCAGGGAACATTCGTTAAGTATTTATTCAAATATATTAACAAAGGATACGACCGAATTACCGCAAGTATTGTTGATAGTACCAATGATAGATCATCTTTAAATGGAAATCTTGATGAAATAAAACAATATCTTGACTGTAGATATGTCTCTCCAAGCGAAGCATGCTGGAGGATATTCGCATTTCCCATTCATGGAAGGTCGCCCGCGGTCGAGAGATTGTTTTTTCATCTCGATGGAGACAATTGTGTTTACTATACTGATTATGAGTTGATTGATGAGGTACTTGAAAAACCAAGTGTGAAAGAGTCTATGTTTACCGCTTGGATGGAAGCTAACAAGACATATCCAGAGGCAAAAGATTTGACTTACTCCAAGTTTCTCACAAGATTTGTTTACGACAAAAGATACAGGCGGTGGAGACCACGCAAAAGAGGTAATACAATTGGAAGACTTATATGGGTCCCGCCAAGTACAGGTGAGCTTTTTTACCTTCGAATGATGTTAACTGTAGCAAAGGGACCTACTTGCTACGAGGACATAAAAAGGGTGGGAGGAATTGTTCGGGACAGTTTTAGGGATGCATGTTTCGAAATGGGATTTCTTAATGATGATAAAGAATATGTTTCGGCAATATACGAGGCCAAAGATTGGGGTTCAGGTTATTTCTTGCGACAATTGTTTGTCACCATGTTACTATCTGGTACAATGAATAGACCTAACCATGTTTGGGTTAAAACTTGGAAAGTATTGGCAGACGACATTCTTTACCAGTAGAGGCAAGCAACCAATAAATTAGGTACATTCTAACTAACTGGTCTATCATTTGGTATGTTGGTTATTAGTATAGTTAGTCGAAAATTACATTATTTTCATGGAATAATGCAAAGACGTTAATAATAACAAAAAAAAAGTCCAAATATACAGTCTACATGTATGCATATGTTATATTTACTTTTCCCAATTAAGTAAGGCAGACATCCAGGAAAATAATGTAATATAGTATTGAGATATCGTAGCTGCTCATTTAATATATTATTATTTTGTTTAATTTGTTCATTCTTTTTTTTTTTGGATATAGACCTGCATTTAACGGACAATGAATTGAAAAACTTGACGCTCATCGCCATTGAGGACATGTTGCAGTCCAATCGAAGAAGCTTGCATGAGTTTAAGGATATGCCATATCCCGACTCATATGTCACAAGAGACATTGGCAACCGTCTGATTTATGACGAACGCGATTACAACGTTAATGACGAAAGAAAAAATTTCACAGCTCTGTTCAAAGCACTCACAGGTTATCATACAAAATACTCGATATTACTTGCAACTCTATTACGTTATTACGCTGGACATAATTTCGTAGAAATTCTAAGCAAACACATCATGTGCAGGTGAGCAACGTGGTATTTTTGAAACCATCATGCAAGCCGTCGAGAAACAAAGAGGGGGGTGTTTTTTTGCATGGTTATGGAGGTACCAGCAAGACATTCATGTGGAGAACACTGTCAAGTGCACTCCGGTCGGAAAGAAAAATATGTATTATTGTTGCTTCAAGTGGCATAGCTTCATTATTATTACCAGGTGGAAGAACTGCCCATTCAAAGTTCAAAATTCCAGTGCCGACTCTTGACAACTCTACGTGCAATATCGACAAGAATACAGAGCATGCACAGTTACTTCAAGCAACTGATGTGATCATTTGGGATGAAGCACCCATGGCACATAAAAATTGCTTTGAGGCATTAGACAAAACACTTAAAGACCTCATGAATCAGAATGGCCTATCGGGAAGAATATTTGAAGGCAAAGTTGTTGTATTCGGCGGAGATTTCCGGCAGATTCTTCCCGTTGTTCCAAGAGCTTCCCGTTCAGATATTGTGCATGCATCAATATTCTCATCTTATGTGTGGGATCACTGCAAGGTCCTGACTCTAACCAGAAATATGAGGCTTAGGAATGATAAAGGCAATAAGAACAATAATGATATTGCAGAATTCTCGAAATGGATACTGGATGTCGGCGATGGTAGGCTATCTGAACCAAACGATGGATTGGCCGATATAGAGATCCCTCAGGAGTTACTAATTACAGATTTTGAAGATCCCATACAAGCCATCGTTGAAAGCACGTACCCAGATTTGTTGCAAAATTATATCCGTCCTTATTATCTGCAAGGCAAAGCAATTCTTGCATCAACAATTGAAGTTGTTGACAAAATCAACCATTATATATTGAACCTAACTCCAGGTACATATCATTAACATATGACATTAATGTTCAGATTGGTCAAATATTTGTATGTATAAGATGTCTTTCATTATCCGACGTTATAATAATATTTTTCTCTATCTTTAGGTGAAGAAAAGGAATATTTGAGTTTTGACGAGATAGACAAGACCGATGCGACATACACTGAAGCTTACGAAGTTCTAACACCTGAATTTTTGAGTAATCTAAGAACATCCGGTCTACCAAATCACATTCTCAAATTGAAGGTTGGTACACCAATTATGTTGATGAGAAATTTAGACCAATCTCAAGGATTGTGCAATGGCACAAGACTTATTGTTACAAGGTTGGCCAATCATGTCATTGAAGCAAGAATTATTTCTGGCAAAAATATAGGTAACCTCTTTTACATTCCTCGAATGTCTATGTCGCCTTCAGAGTCTCCTTGGCCATTTAAGTTGATTAGACGACAATTTCCAATAATTGTCTCTTATGCTATGACAATTAATAAATCACAAGGTCAATCTCTTGATACCGTCGGACTGTATTTGCCTACTCCGGTCTTTAGTCATGGTCAATTATATGTTGCCATATCTAGAGTTACCAACAAAAACGGTTTAAAGATATTGATTCATGACAACGACAATGTTCCGCAGTCGACGACTACAAATGTCGTGTACAAGGAAGTTTTTCAATCACTTTGTTAACTGGTAATCCACATTTCCACAACCCATTATATCTATATGTTTTAATATATATTGGCAGTTATAAATATAATTAGTATCTCATGCCGTTTATATACTAACGTACATTAATTTGTTTCAGGTTGAAGGCGAAGTCAACAAAATATGTCACCCGCCACCGCCCACCCTGATTAAAATCACATGAATTTTTATTTTATTTATTGAATGGTAGAAAGATTGTGTTAATTTCATTGTTGTGTTTGTTTGTATTTTCGGTACAGTCTGAAATGTTTACCCAATTGTGAGATTGCCTTACTATGTCTTTTAAACTAATTATCAATTGCACTTGCACTTATCTGGATATTGCTCTAATATGAACTGCATCATGTAGTTTTAAGTTATGTTGAAGATAATGCAAACTCTAATATACAACATTGGTTTGAATAACCTATACTTTATTATAGTACACATCCCAAACAGATGGTTGATATCCATTGAAGATAAATAGATGTTTAATATTAAACACATATATTAAACAGAAAATACTTGCACATTTATTCTGATACACCCGAAATCCATAGAAATTTCATTTTTCCTACAAACAACCTGTTTTTTTTTTTTAAACAGCCAAATATTTTGGCAATATTGCACAGCAAGTGCAGATAATCCTATAATACAAAACATATGCAAGAGGGGAACAAAACCATGACATCCAAATAACACTATTCCAGCCCCTTAGCAAGAAGCTATTCAGATTATAAAATAACAGCACCACTGCATTATACTTGCAGAAAAACAATAACCAGACTTAACATCTACTCAGCACCACCTAAATGTGACCAACACCAATATACTCATTGTACAAACAAGTTACTATTATACTTTCAAAACTCACAAGCTATTGATACAAATAATACTGTATTTTTCAGCATCGCATCGACTAAACTAAAGAAAATAGATGCTGCGATTTTGTAAAAACATCACTATGTAACATTATTCAATCATGCAAATATTTTTGATGTAATCAACAATACTATATACATGCTAAATAGCACCAAATTACGAACTATTTATAGAACCGTACATAAAATGAAAATTATAGCATGGAATATTTCTGAAATTACTTTAATTATGATATCTAATGTGAAGGTTAAAAATTTGGATCCACTCCTGTTCTAATCCACCAACCTTCCCTTCAGTTCCTAATTCAATGGTGTATGCACTGATATAAAAGAAAAGACAATAATCGCAGCATACAATTATATAAAGCAAAAAAAGATATACGATTAAAATAGCAGAATCCCATTTCTGCAAAACCACGATGTATCAATGTTTGGAATAAAATAAAATACCGGCAAAGGAGATCCATTATACTATTACAGTCCAGGCATTTGCCAAATTAAAATCAAAATAAAACTTAAAAAACCAGATTAACTTATGAGAAATGCAGAATTCAACATTCCCTACAACCAGATGACTGCCAAGCCGCCATCCTTCAGCAATCTCAAAAGTTGTAATAGCATTCTGCAATAATAACAAATGTATGCGTTAGACAAACACAATACTTAAAAAAATAAAAATATACAGTTTCTTACATATCACCACGTTAAATCCTGAAAAACCAGGTTATACAATTAATAGACAGTCTTACACATAATTTACTTACCAATTCTTCATGTTTGCAACCATATCCGACCATACCTTCCATTCCCTACCATACATACAAATAAGTAAATTACAACACGAATTTAAAACAACACAAAATATTTAAAGATGTAAATATTTACTTATCTAATCAAAGTAATGCCATACCTTTCACCTTCAAATTCCACATACACAATAGACAGCCCCTCACACACGTTGACGACTCTGTGGTTCACATCAAGACCGGCGCCGATCATAACATCTGAAACAGCCTGAACATCTTCAACAACAGCGAAGTTTAAACCAAGCTTCTTTCCCTCGCGTTTGCCACTCCACTTGATGTCAACAATCTTTCGTTCCCACACTGCCGAGATGTTCCTCAACTTCTTCTCCTTTTCCCAAATGCATGTTTCAGTATCCGATACCTTCAAACCCAAATCCACGCACACCCTCGTAACATGATTTCGTTTCCATTTCAATGACCTCCTCAACTCTTGAGATAAACGCCTGAGCTTTCTTTTGACCGAAAATCGTTCCCAGCGATCACGAACCACAAGGTACTTTAAATTCCTACACAGAAAAAAATACGTATCAAGGAGATTAAAACAACTGAAGAAAAATCTTAGAGAGTATTATTGCTGGAAAAAAAACAGCTTTTCCACCTGCATGCTTTTGCTATTTCAGATGAACGAGACATTTTTGGACGGCAAGGAGTGATGGCTACGCAGTTGTCAATCGCAATGCAATGTGGAGTAAATTTTCGTTGGATACAGCACTTATAGCAATGATGAAGATTTTGGAAGAAATAAAGTAATTGCTTCTTGGAAACTGTTGCGCTACGCCGTAATCATTGTATTGGCTACTGAAAAAACTTTTCCAATGTTGAGTGACATATTAAGTAAACCCAAATCTGTTGATATCTCCAAAATATTTTCAACCACGTTTTCATGTCAATTCAAACAGTATTTATGTATCACATTAAACTTATTTTGCATTAATATATTAGAAAATTTACAACGTGTATAACCTTTTTTTTTCACCTTCTTCAATTAATTACTAACTATATAAAATAAGGTCCTGTGTCTATTAATTACATAATGCAAGGTATAGATTTTATTATTTTATTCCAGTAACTGTTCAAATTATATCAAAAAATAGCACATTGCATTGTATCAAGATTTTAAATATACATTATTTTTTCTTTATGATTTCTTAGTAACAAAACATATAATTGTATCAAATTTTTCAGTCTAAATACATATGTTATCTCCAATGAAATTTTTAGTCTCAATTGTTCCATATACCGTTCATTTTTTTTTTTATAAATAAATGCCACCCCTTACATAGCAAATTATTTATTAAAAACATAGTATCATTATAAATATGTTATATTTGTTAATCTTTTTTCACAACAATGCCATATATCAAATATATATACAAAGCTATATATATATATATATATATATATATATATATATATATATATATATATATATATATATATATATATATACGTTTTTGTTACGTACATAATTAGTCGGCAGGTCATTCATCGTTCATATTTTAATGAAGAGTACAACCACATAGTAACCAAGCACTGGCTACCAAGCACCGTGCTATTATTTTTTTTATATATCACGTATTCATTTTTTTGCGTATTGGATTAAATCATTCTTCCCCCGTACTCATTACAACATTGCGTCTATTATATGCATCATACCATTTGATAGAAACGTGTTTTCATCTTAGCCACAGTAATATTTATTTTAATATACTAACAACGGTTATTGTTTAAACCACAACAATGATATTCTTCTGATTAAACAAACGAAATTAACAAATATGAAGTGTATATACTTCAAAGTTGATATAGATTTAACATTCTACACAAAATATAAAACCAAATGGCAGATTGTTCACACAACACAGTGAGTACAATAAAAACACACATCTCATATTATACTACTCACTAATTTAATAAGTTAACATCGTCATCAATTTCGGCGGAACAACTCCACAAACATCACGCCTGCAAAAGGATTCATGGAGAATTCAAGGACATCTCCGCATTGAAGCTTTTTCTCCCTCGCAAATGCGTACCAGCCAAGGCCAATATGTTTCTCATAAGTATTTCTACTTGCTCTGATAATTACACAGTGATATCCTTTTCCATCAATCAGATCTATCATCCTTATTGCATTTTGTGCCTTACCAAAACATGTTCTTGAAATTTCCATTGGAATGTTCTGTAATTTGCCATAAATCTAAACTATTTAAAGAAAATAAAGAGGATCATAAAAATAAATATTTGCTATTTATTTAGATGCTTACAAGGGCATTTTGTCCGTTCATGTTTGATTCGGTCACATTTGACCTCCATCGAACCTCGCCGCTATAATCAGCTATGCGCTCATCCTCTGTAAGAAATCCGTCTTTTATGAGTGTCTCATACATCTTATTTTTCTCATCTTCAAACTCATTATGTATTTTACGCACCCATTCAAGGCTGTCTCTCTCAGGATCACTGAATCAAAGTAAAAAAAATATATGAATTAACCAGATCTGTTAATAAACAGAATAAAAAAATTTGTGTTGTCAATAACCAGATCAATGTAACATTACTGCATCCAAAACGATAAAAAAACCAGCATTTTCCACCTTGACACTTCTCCCTTTCCATCATTTATCCTTCAAAGTCACGTACAAAAACGGAGTATAGCGAGGCATCTCACATCTCAAAGTGTCTCCCCTTTTAAAACATTTGGTCTTCACAAATTCGTACCACCCCTTTGTCATGTACTTTTCATAAGGACTTGGCACACCATTGCGATTAGCAGTGTTGATTGTACACCTGAATTCTTGATGTAAATCAATATCTCTAATTATAAGCTCCTTTTGATTTCTTGGTAAGCAATACTTTGATACCTCTTTAGGAAAATGCTGCAATAATACATAAATAATTCAGTTCAATTATGTATCATACATTCATTGTATTAAAACTACTTGAGAACATCAAATTGATTACAAGACAATATTCGATACCATATTTAAATTACCTGAACATTTCCTTTCTTAGTTTTTCCATTTGTGATTGCAATTTCCCAACAATATGTTTTCTTCGCCCCATTCGTTGCTACCTTAACTTTAAATGAATTGAATCGCTTCCTCCCAGTTTTCAACTTCACTTTCTTAGTTCCATTCCCCACTACTGCAGCAGGGTCTGAACCGCCAGAACCATTCCTTGAAGTACTCATCTTTCCACCATTTTTTTTGTTACAAGCTCTTTTGGCAACGAAACTGGTTGGCTGCTTCTTAATTCCTTCTATTGTGCGAGCTTCCTGCCTACCAGTACAGTCAGAATCAACTTCTTCGACCTTGACTTCCTTGATAAAAACACTTGCTTTCTTCGCTGGTCGAACTAAAGCTGATGTTTCATGAGCTTCTGCAAACCTAACTTTTTTTTTGACATATTTCCTTTTTCCGGATGATTCTCCCACCTCATCCACAAGTTCCTTAACTACTTCCATTGCAGCTTCCTCACTGTACAGAAAGATACGTATACTAAGATACTATAAAACGTATAATATAAACGGACAAAAGACCCATCGATTACAGGTATGAACATATCCAGCAAACAGATACTAAAAAGATACATGCAGCAATAATTTTCAAATTGGGACATAACTTATATCAACAGACATACAAACCAATAGCATTCATATTGTCTTTCATTCAATGTCTCTAAGAAATACTCCAAACTTTAACCTCCAGTTATGAAATATGGGGTATTCGTTGAATCTCAAACGCAAAGCCCTAATCGACCCAAATAAACCCCAGGAAAATAAAAATACCCTAATACATACAAATTGATAACTAACTAAATTTTTTTCTTTGTTAACAGCATAGATACACGGTGTTCGACAAAAACAAGTTTAAGTTCTAATTACCTGTCGCCTGAAACGGAGTCGTCTGAGACCCAACCATGACAACCATTTCTTCGTCGATTCACCATTGGATTCTCGCGCGCTATGATCAATTGAGAGGCGACTCGCTGAGTACTCGATGACGTCTTCAACCTGTTTAAGGAAGAAAAAAAATTACAAGAGATAAGAAGTGAGAAGCTACAGAGAAGGAATACGAAAAAAATAGAATGGAGAGGTGAGAGTACTTTGGGACGTTTCCTATAACAAATGCAACAATTATTTAATTGTTGTAAGTTCCAAAGCTACTAATACTTCTCTGCAGACATTTTATGTTTCTTCTACTACACGGTTTCTCCTATTAAACCCATTATATTTTATTTTCTCTCATATCTTGATTGTTTGAATCATAAAATTTATTTTGTATTGGGCCTTCAACAGATTGGCCTATTAAAAAGGCTGTGATTATGAATATATTATATTTATTAACAAATTAGCCTAACAAATCCATATATTCTATTATATATATATATATATATATATACATTATTATTATTATTATGTGTTCCAATGCTATGCACTGTCAGTGTAAAATTTTTTACACTATCAATACATCACAACCACTCAATTATATTACTTTTTAAAAAATTAAAGGGTTAATGAACTTTTTCGTCCCTTTAAATATTTCAAATTTCGCTTTTAGTCCCTCCAAAATTTTCCTTCAAGAAATCGTCCCTTCAAAATTTTTCTTCTTAACTATTGGTCCCTAACATCAAATTTCGTAGCTAATCGGTGGCTAAAGTCGTAGCTAATCTCTAGCAAATTTGACGTTAGGGACCAATAGTTTAGACGGAAAATTTTGAAGGGACGATTTCTTAAAGGAAAATTTTGGAGGGACTAAAAACGAAATCTGCAATATTTAGAGGGACCAAAAAGTTCATTAACCCAAAATTAAAATAAAAGTCAAACACTTCCAGCATATTAACGACTATGATTCAATGACGGTGTAAAACTCCTTTACACTGTCAGTGTATTCTAATTAGATTCTATTATTATTATTTTTATTATCATTATTATTACTAATAGATTTTTTTTATTATTATATACAGTGTTTTAAATTACCAAATACCATAAACTTTTTTACAAGTATTAAAACGTCTTTTTTATTTATTTGTCAATTTAGGTTATTCTTATATGCATTGTTTATAATGTGGACATTCAAACGCGTCAAATTTATAATGATAATCAATATATACGTGTATATATACATATATATACACGTATATTTTATTGTTGTATCTTATATAGCATACTACATGTTTAAATATATTAAACACGTTGATCCAATTAATATGCCGTTTGTCTAAGTATATACGGAAAAACTTCATAAGATTTATCTTAACCACGTAAAAAAAAAACGAACCGGCCCCGTGCGATAGCACGGGTCTCCCGCTAGTTTAATTTAAAGTTGTCCTAGTTAAAGTTGACTAAACCTTTTTATTTGCTAGGGCCCTTATACTTTGTTTGGTTTAGAAAGGAAAGTCAAAGGAAAGAAAATAAATGGACTGATTGTTAAAGGAAAGAAAATGAGAAGAAAGTTAGTAGAAATTATAAGTTTGTTTGGTAGAAGAGAATGTGAGAGGAAAGATAGAGTTCATTGTTTTAAAATGACATTAATACCCTCGTAAAATTGATTAATGGTTACTTATAAATTATTAATATATTTATTAAAATAAAATATTGATATTAATGTATGAATTCATTTTAACATATATGTTTAAATATTAAAGTGAAGCTGAAAATATTAGAATGTCAAATTGAATACAGAAAAAATATAAAATACTAAAATGTGTGTTGTGAAAAACGATGCCAAGAACAAAGTATAAAACAAGGAAAGAATAAAGGACAAGGAAGAAGAGGAACACAAGAATTGGTTATAACTGCTATTCTTTCACTTTCTCTTAAAACAAGATTACAAGTTTACAAGAATAACAAATAACCTCTCTCACCCTAAATTAGGATTTGCAGCTTAGCAATGATGAGAGACTAGTATGCTATTTATAATAAAACCTAACATACTAACTAATGGGCTTTTTCAGCAAGGCCCATTACACAAGCCAACTTAATAAACAAGCTAACTTAACAAATTAGGGTTTAAATTCTAAAACCTAATTTAACATGCTAACAACCCTAGCATCTTCGACATCTGCATGCTAGACCCATCTTCGACTACAACATGCACACTTCGACACCAGCATGTGAACAATCCTTCGACTTCATGCTTAACTCTGTCGAACTGTCGAACCAAGAAGCTACCCTTCGACAATACTAGAGTTCGATCCAATATCTCACAAATCTCCACCTTGGACCTAACTCTACAACGTCAAGGAACAGACTAGCTTTCTTCATGCAGCTTTATCAACTGCATACAGTGGAAAAACTTGCAACTCGGCAATGTCTTGGTGATCATATCAGCAGCATTGTCTTCAGTCGAAACCTTCAGCACTTGGACTTCTCCACGCTCGATTACTCCTCTGACGAAATGCAGCCTCACATCAATGTGCTTAGTTCGCTCATGATAGGCTGAATTCTTCGACAGGTGTATTGCACTTTGACTATCACATTTAACAGTGATACCTCGACCTTGAAGTTTCAGCTCCTTCGCAAAACCTTCAAGCCACAATGCTTCTTTCACAGCTTCAGTTAGGGCAATATACTCCGCTTCAGTGGTTGATAGAGCAACAACCTTCTGAAGTGTTGCTTTCCAACTGATTGCAGTGCCAAACATAGTGAAAACATATCCAGAAATAGATTTTCTGGAATCCATACAACCTGCATAATCAGAATCGACATATCCTTCTATTACTGCTTTACTATCTTCACCCAAGGCTCCACCAAAAATTAGGACTCTATTCAGAGACCCATTTATGTACCTTAAAATCCACTTCAATGCTTGCCAGTGAGCCTTTCCAGGATTCGCCATGTACCTGCTTACAAGACTTACTGCGTATGCTATGTCGGGTCTAGTACAGACCATAGCATACATCAAAGAACCAACTATATTAGCATATGGGATGCTATTCATATAGGCTCTTTCAACATCAGTACTAGGACACTGATCAATACTCAGCTTGAATTGAGGGTTTGTTGGAGTCACAACTGGCTTCGAATTCGACATACCAAACTTTTCAAGAATCTTCCGTAGATATGCCTCTTGAGATAGGCATAACTTCGACTTCTTTCTATCTCTTCGAATGTCAATTCCAAGAATCCTGGAAGCAGCTCCCAGATCCTTCATATCGAACTCCTTATTGAGTTCAGCCTTCACCCTCATCACATCTTCGACACTGTTGCTTGCTATGAGAATATCATCCACATAAAGCAACAAAATAACAAATGAATTACCAGATCGAAATCTGAAGTAAACGCAGTGGTCGAACTGACTTCTAGTGAAACTTATGCGTGCCATGAACTTGTCGAATCTCCTATTCCACTGTCGAGGAGATTGTTTCAGCCCATACAAAGATCTCTTTAACTTGCACACATAATCTTCCTTCCCCTTTTCGACATACCCTTCAGGTTGCCTCATCAGGATCGTTTCATCTAGATCACCATACAAGAACGCAGTCTTCACATCCATCTGTTCCAGTTCAAGATCGAACTGTGCCACCATGGCAAGCAACATTCGAATGGACCTATGCTTCACAACAGGAGAAAACACATCATTGAAGTCGACACCTTCTTTTTGAGTGAAACCCCTTGCAACTAACCTTGCCTTGTATCTTTTCGACGTCACTCCTTCAATTCCTTCCTTAACTTTGAAAATCCATTTACAGTTGACTAACCTTGCCCCAACAGGTTTCTTGATCAGTTCCCAAGTATGATTATCATGAAGAGATTTCATCTCATCATCCATGGCCTTCAGCCATTCAGTCTTATTTCGACTCCTCATAACTTCCTTATAGTCTCTAGGTTCTTCGTCTAGAACCTCACTTGCAGAGATTAAGGCATAAGCTATAAGATCTGCATATCCAAGTCTCTGAGGTGGCTTGATGACTCTTCTCGACCTATCTCTCGACAATAGGTAGTCATCGTCAGTTTCCTCAACTTCAGCATCTTCTGCTTCTTCTTCGACTTCATCTGGGATATGCAATTCAGCATCAACATGCTCCACCTCAACAGGAATCTCTACCTGTTCCAGCTCTTCGTCAGATGTTTCTGTACTTCGACCAACATCATCAGTTTTCTTAAAAGCCATTTCAGCTTCATTGAAAACTACATCTCGACTGGTGATACACCTCCTGTGACCTACCTCTAGGCACCATAGCCTATAAGCTTTGACTCCTTCAGGGTATCCCATGAACATGCATTTCAGAGCTCTAGGTTCGACTTTGTCTTGCCTAATGTGAGCATAGGTGATCGGTCACCATTTTCATATAATTTGCATCATGCATTCGGTCCACATCGATCAATTTGGTAACACTTTGGTGTGAGTTTCGTAGAAATTTGTTAAGTTTTTGCTTTTTGTTTGCTTGATCTTTTCATTGTGGGTTTTATTTATTTAGTTAAATTCTAGATGTTTTTATGCCTTTTGTTTAGTTGTGTACAAGTTGCAGGTTTGAACAAAGCATCTTGAGTGTCCAAGCATCAAGGAAGAAGGAAGAGCAAGAAAGAGATGAAAAATTACAAGTCTGGGGGCAAACACGGTCGGCCGTGCTTCAGCACACGGCCCGTGTTGGAGCACAGAACCAATGCCATAGAAAAACCAGGGGACCAACACGGCCGCCCGTGTGCCTGAGCACGGCCCGTGTTGGTGTTCAGCAGCTGCCCATAGAAGCAACCAGGGGACCAACATGGCCGCCCGTGTGCCTGCGCACGGCCCGTGTTGGTAGGCGCATTGGTGATCAATTTTTGGGTCTTGGGACATTCCAACTTATTCCAGGGGCACTTTTGACTTTGTACTACTAAAGGCTTGTATGGAGACTATTTAGGTTTATGTTTTAAGTTATTTTGGATACTTTTTGAA
Organism: Vicia villosa; assembly: GCF_029867415.1. Lineage (NCBI taxonomy): Eukaryota > Viridiplantae > Streptophyta > Magnoliopsida > Fabales > Fabaceae > Vicia > Vicia villosa. The sequence continues at coordinate 67,865,247 of NC_081182.1, forward strand.
GGTACGAAAGAATTACAGAAGAGAGCGAGATAGCTTTATCAAGGTTTTGGAAGGCTAGGAGATTGAACGGTGGACACCATTGAAGATCAGAGTTCTCCTAATCTCTTGTAAATGTCTAAACTTTCTGATTGTGTTTTCTTGAATATTATGAGAGGCTAAACCCCCCAATGCCAGGGGGGTGTCCCTGATTTTTATTGTAATGACTATGATCTACGCATTTCTTTAATCAAGAATTCATGTTTTGAAACTTAATTGTTTAATGAGTATTATGCTTGCTTTGTCGGACAAACAAGGTTTGATCTATGGTTAACAATCTGTAGGACTACAATTGTTAAGGTTTTTAAACAATTAGATTTTAGGGTTATCACCTAGGACTAGGGATACCGTAAGGTTATTTGAATATTCTTGATCATTGATATCTTTGGTTCACAAACCTTTTGTTTCTAAGGACTTAGGCAATAGGATTGCAAACCAAAAGGTTTTCACTAAGGACTTAGGAAAACAGCCTTAAGAACAAATAGTGCACTTCATGAACTTGTTGAAGAGATCTGTTGTTACAAAGTCATTGTAAGGAAAATTACACACCTACCCTGGCATTCTTATACCTTTATACTTAGAAAATCTCATCTCAATTTTCAGTTGATTTATTTTAACCGTAATTCTTTAATATAAAAACAATACCCCCATGATATTTTGTTTAATTGACTCCTTATATCAATTTTTATTTCCCACGCAATCCTCGTGATCGATACTTGGGGTAAAACCCATTATTACTACATCGGTGAAAATAGTACACTTGCTATTTTTCCGATCAAGTTTTTGGCGCCGTTGCCGGGGATTGCCAAAATATAAATTGTTAACGAGTCAATTAAAATTTTATTGCTCTGCAATTAAAATTTTATTTTTGCTGAATTTATATTTGTGTAATTTTATTTTTTATTTTTATTTCATTCACACTAATCAACTCTAATCTTGTATGCGAGGTAAGGCCTCAGCTGAACTTCTTTTTGACGCAGAACCAGAAAGGCTATTGCGAGCAAGACTCCGCGAAGTTAAACGGAAAAGACTGGCTTCAAAAGAAGAATCTCCTATAGTCTCAGAATCAGAAGACGAAGAAAGAATATCTATTTCATCCGAGCAGTCAGAATCTGAGCCTGAAACTATGGCAGCTGATCCACCTCCCCCAGAGAGGCTTTTAGGAGACTATGGAAGGAATAATGCCCCGCTTGGAAGAATGACCATCGTAAATCAACCGGTCAATGTGGCACACTTCCAACTCCATCCTTCAACTATCCGACAGTTGGAGAGCAAGCCGTTTGCGGGAAGAATCAATGAAGATGCAAATAAGCATCTACAAAGATTCCTCACCACAACAACATCATTGAAGATTGAAGGCCATTCTGAAGAAGCCAAGAGACTCGTGATGTTCCCATTCACTTTATCCGAAGACGCGGAAGAGTGGTTTTACTCACTTCCAGCTGGAAGCATCACAACATGGCAACAAATGGAAACGGCTTTCCTTAATGAATATTTCCCTGCATCAGTCTTTATTCGAAAAAGATATGACATTGTTAATTTCAAGCAGAAAGAAGGAGAATCACTGGGTGATGCATACAAGAGGTTCAAGAGGTGTTTGGTTGCTTGTCCTACTCATAACATGGACCCAACCGAACAAATGCAGACTTTTGTTAATGGTCTCCGACTTAAGACAAAACAGCTTATCGACACTGCTGCCGGTGGCTCAACTAACTTTGCAACAGCCACTGGTATCAAGAGAATCATAGAAGCGATTGCCGCTAATGAGCACATTGAGTTATATGACCGCGCTATGAGCCAACCAGAAGGGAAAATTGATTTGAAGCTTGCTGATCAGGTGGTTAAAATGGAAGAACAAATTGCAGCTGAAGTAGAAAGAAGATTGAAGAAAATGAATCTCAGTGAACAGAAGGTAGCACAGGTTGAGCCAACAGCCTCAGTTATATGTGAAATATGTAGTGGACCGCATTTTGCCATGCATTGTGTGGCAACGCAGGAACAGGTGGAACAGATTCATATGTTGAGGCAAAATAATCCTTATGCCAACACATATAATCCGGGTTGGAAAAATCATCCAAATTTTGCATGGAAGGACCAACAAGGAAACTTTCAAAAGCAAGGACAAACCCAATATCAATTTCCAGCTCAGTCACAACAATACAGACCTCCTCAACAACAAGGTCCCTATCAGCAGCAATTTCAACACCACCCGCAACAGTTCCAATCTCAAGCACCTCAACAATTGCAGCAACAGGTACCGAAGAAGGCAGAATGGGAAATAGCTATTGAAAAGATGGCAGCTCAAAACTCTCAATTTTAGGAAGAAACTAGGAGCAACTTGAGAAACACAGGGGCATCAATCAAGAACTTAGAGATTCAAATGAGTCAGATTGCCCAACAAATGACCAACACTCAACCCCAAGGCGCTCTCCCGAGTGCCACGGTTACAAATCCCAGAGACAACAATCATGTGAACGCTGTAATTACTAGAAGCAGTAAATCCAATGACAAACCGGAGAGGAATTCCGAGGATGAGGATATGTTGATTGAAGTGGATGTCGAGATTAAAGAAAATGAGGTGGTAAGAAAAGAGGTCATGGGCGAAGAAGGAGTAGTCAAAGAAAAAGTTGCTACACCTAAACCAGCTGTTAAACTCCCTTTCCCAACAAGGAATAAGAAGAAAGAAAAACATGAGAAGAACTTCGAAAAGTTTTTAGAGATGTTCAAGAAACTTGAGCTAAATATCCCATTCTTAGAGGCACTGGAGCAAATGCCCACCTATGCGAAGTTCATGAAGGACATCATCTCGAAGAAGCGAACAATAAACGGTGACCCGATTATTCTAACTGAAACTTGTAGTGCTATTTTGCAGGGAATGAAGATCCCAGTTAAAAAGAGAGATCGGGGTTCGGTAACGATTCCATGCACAATTGGTGATAGGTCTTTCAAGAAAGCCTTGATCGATTTGGGGGCAAGTGTGAGTCTTATGCCTTTATCAATTTACAAAAGATTGGGGATAGGTAAAGTACAAGATACTCGTATGACACTTCAGTTTGCGGACCAATCCGTTAAAAGACCCTACGGAGTGGTAGAAGATGTGTTGGTGAAAATCGACAAGTTCGTGTTTCCGGTAGATTTTGTTATTCTAGAGATGCCCGAAGATGAAGAGATACCAATCATTTTGGGAAGACCTTTTCTGGAAACCGGGAGATGCTTGATCGACATAGAAGAGGGTACAATGACTTTGAAAGTTTATGATGAAGAACTGAAGATTGATGTGCGAAATACTATGAAGTACAAGGATGATGTTGCCACGAGTCAACACATTGAGGTAATTGAACAAATTTGTGATGAGGAAAAGTCGTTGACAACACAGAAGCTACCTTTGGAAAGAGTTCTTAGTTTATCAATCTTCGGAGAGGAAGAAATAATTGACGAAAAGGACAGCGAAGTTTTAGCCATGATGGAAACATCATTTGTCAAAAATTCTCGCCACAACCGATGGGAAGATTTAAGGCAACCATTAGTGGAAGGAAGTAAAGACGAACAAAAGAAGGGGGCTGGACTAAAGCAATTACCAGAGAACCTCAAATATGTCTTTTTAGACACTGAAAGTAAGTGCCCAGCTATCATCAGTTCTCACCTTGAATTTCTTCAAGAGGATAAGCTTGTCAAAGTCCTCAAAAAGCATAAAAGCGCTCTTGGGTGGTCAATTGAAGACTTGAAAGGAATAAGTCCAACGCTTTGCATGCACAAGATCTTAATGGAAGAGGATCACAAACCGGTTGTCCAACCTCAACGACGACTAAATCCGGCAATGAAGGAGGTGGTTAGAAAGGAGGTGGTAAAACTTTTGGACGCAGGGATGATCTATCCAATATCTGACAGTTCATGGGTGAGTCCAGTGCATGTGGTGCCTAAGAAAGGCGGAACTACTGTAATCAAGAATGAGAAGAATGAGTTGATTCCAACAAGAACAGTTACAGGGTGGAGAGTCTGTATAGATTACAGGAGATTAAATCTAGCAACGAGAAAAGATCACTTCCCGTTACCTTTCATTGACCAAATGTTGGAGAGGTTAGCGGGTCATGACTATTATTGCTTCCTCGATGGATATTCGGGGTATAATCAAATAGCTGTTGCACCAGAAGACCAAGAGAAGACCGCATTTACATGCCCTTTTGGTATTTTCGCCTATAGAAGAATGCCTTTTGGGTTATGTAATGCCCCAGCCACATTCCAGAGATGCATGCAATCCATCTTTGCAGATATGCTTGAGAAGCATATGGAAGTCTTCATGGATGATTTCTCGGTTTTTGGTAAGTCTTTTGATAACTGTTTGACTAACCTTGCTCTTGTTCTTGAAAGATGCCAACAGACCAACTTAATCCTCAACTGGGAGAAGTGCCATTTCATGGTACGTGAAGGTATAGTGTTGGGTCACAAAATTTCTCACAAAGGAATAGAAGTTGACCAAGCTAAGATAGAGGTAATAGCAAAACTACCTCCTCCGATGAACGAAAAAGGTATTCGAAGTTTCTTAGGCCATGCGGGTTTTTACCGTAGGTTCATAAGAGATTTCTCAAAAATTGCAAAACCATTAACTACACTGTTGGTTAAAGACAAAGCCTTCGTTTTCGATAAAGAGTGTGCCATAGCATTTGATACTATAAAGCAAAAATTAGTGTCGGCACCAATTGTTGTAGCCCCAGATTGGTCTCTACCTTTTGAGATCATGTGTGATGCCAGTGACATTGCAGTTGGGGCGGTTCTAGGACAACGTAGAGAAAAGCTATTACATGTTATTTACTACGCAAGTCATGTGCTAAACCCTGCACAGATGAACTATGCGACTACTGAGAAAGAGTTGCTAGCGGTTGTTTATGCCTTTGACAAGTTCAGGCAATATCTGTTGGGTTCTAGAGTCATTGTTTATACTGACCATGCTGCTTTGAAGTATCTTTTTGCCAAACAGGATTCTAAACCAAGGTTGCTAAGATGGATCTTGCTCCTTCAGGAGTTTGATGTGGAGATCCGTGACAAGAAAGGGTCTGAAAACACTGTAGCCGACCACTTGTCTCGCATGTCACCTATTGAAGAAACTGAAGAGACGCGCCCAATAAAGGACGAGTTCATTGATGAACATATCCTCGCTGTTGTTGGTGTGCCTTGGTTCGCAGACTATGCGAACTATTTGGTAGGTGGAATAATACCTGACGATTTTGACTATAACCGTAGAAAAAAAATTTTACATGATTGCAGGTTCTACTTGTGGGATGACCCATTTTTATACAAGAAGGGTCTCGATGGATTAATAAGAAGATGTGTACCCGAGGAGGAACAACGAGACGTGCTTAAAGCATGCCACGACTCCGAATATGGCGGACATTTCAGCGGTGATAGAACAGCGGCAAAAGTCTTACAATCTGGTTTATATTGGCCCACGTTATTCAAAGACGCCCAAAGTATTGTGAAAGAATGCGACAGGTGTCAGAGAACGGGGAATATTTCAAAAAGGAATCAGATGCCTCAGAAGGGTATACTGGAGGTGGAATTGTTTGATGTGTGGGGGATTGATTTCATGGGACCTTTCCCACCATCATTTGGGAAGAACTACATTCTTGTAGCGGTGGATTATGTTTCTAAGTGGGTAGAAGCAGTAGCCTTACCCACAAATGACGCCAAAGTGGTAGTGAACTTCCTAAAGAACAATATTTTCTCAAGATTTGGGGTTCCCAGAGCACTCATAAGCGATGAAGGCACCCATTTCTTGAACAAGTTGATGGAGAATTTGCTGAAGAAGTACAATGTTAAGCACAAGATAGCAACTGCTTATCATCCTCAGACCAGTGGGCAAGTAGAGGTTTCGAACAGACAAATCAAGCAGATTCTCGAAAAGACTGTCAGTGCTTCGAGAAAGGATTGGTCTCTTAAGCTTGAAGATGCACTATGGGCATACAGAACAGCATTCAAGACGCCAATAGGTATGTCCCCGTATCAATTAGTTTATGGTAAAGCATGCCATCTACCACTCGAGCTTGAGCACAAGGCGTTTTGGGCCACCAAATTCCTTAATTATGATATTGTGAAAGCTGGAGAGTCCCGAATTCTTCAACTCCATGAATTAGAAGAATTTCGGAATCAATCCTATGAGAATGCCAAAATTTATAAGGACACAACAAAAAAATGGCATGATCAAAAGATTCAGAAGAAAGAATTTTGGGAAGGGCAACTGGTGCTGTTGTTCAACTCGAGATTGAAATTATTTCCTGGGAAGTTAAAGTCAAGATGGTCGGGACCTTTTGTAGTGCACAAAGTGTTCCCCACAGGAGCTATTGAGCTTAGGAACAATAACAATGGAGACACATTCAAAGTGAATGGCCATAGGTTGAAACCATACAATCCTGGACAAGGAGCCAGCACTCTCGAACACGTTCGTCTCGCATGATGAGATGATCGACCGTCGAGCCATGCGACGTTAAACGCAGCGCTTCGTGGGAGGCAACCCACGGGTTTACTAATGTTTTTTTTTATTTTATTTTGTTTTGTTCGTTTATGTATGTTTTATGCAGGGGTAAGGAGTGGTGATCGCTAGAAAGAAGAATGTACAAAGAAAGGAACGAAGAAATTATATAGAGAAGTGCGACAGCACCCTCAAGCACGGCCACCCGTGCTCCAGAACACGGCCCGTGCGTGAGTGGCCAGCCATCCCCATACAAAAAACAGGGGAGCAGCACGGCCGACCGTGCTCCAGCACACGGCCCGTGCGGATCCAATTTCCCTCCCCATGCAAAAACCAGAGGTGACACACGGCCACCCGTGCGTGGGCGCACGGCCCGTGTGTCGTTGCGCAGAATTGAAAAAAAAATAGATTTTAAGGGGAGATTCTGAATTTTTGTGGGTCCCACGCATCTTTAAACCACCTTTTATTGTACATAACTCAGCAACTTCATCTTCTCCCTCTCAAAAACCCTACTCTCCTTCAAACCTCCATACCTCCATCAATATTCAATCTCCCTTTTCTCCATCATCAAGACTCCAAATCCATTTCCTCTTTCACAAAAGTTGGGCCATTTTGCGCCCTCTACACAGTGACGGTAATATTTTCTTGTTTCTCCAATTTCCAATTTTCACTAATTTTTCAGGTTCCCATTATGCCCCCGAAGAAAGCTGACAGGGGAAAGGCAGTTGTTGTCGAATCCTCCAGGCCCAAACAAAGAGTTCGCCGAACACCGAACGCTCACAACATCATTTTTGAAAAAGATGAGCATGTCCAAAGGTACAAGACTCTCTTGACTAGGAAGCTTGTTCCCACTAGGTATGTGTGTGACACCACTATGAATACACTAGGAATCCTAGATGATGTGACACAAATGTTTAATAATCTAGGGATCCTTGAATTCATGCACAATGATGCACCCACATACGAGCGCATTACTTTAGAATTCTTAAGTTCTGTGGAATTTACTTTGGAAAAAAACTGGACTGGGCACTCTTTTGAATATTTTGGCACTCTAACCTTTCGGCTTTATAATGAGGATCATTCTATGTCTGTAATTCAACTCGGGCAATGTCTCCGGCTACCTTTGGTTGGCCATGGGGCAGTGCCAAATGAGTTTTCTGCTTCTGCTTTTTGGTCATCTATTACAGGTTTACCACAATATGAAGCACGAACCGCAAAGGCCTCTTGGATCCAGAACCCATGCTTTCGTTATGCACAAAAGGGGTTAGCTTATTCCTTGTTCGGGCGAGGTGACAGCACCGGTGTCGCAACAAAAAGAGAGCTCTATCTGATGTATGCTATGGTTAATGAAGAACCAGTGAATGTGGCTGCGTTTGCGGCAGATCACTTAGGTACTATGGGGCGTGCCGGTTCCGGTGGTATCTCGGTGGGAGGAATGATTACTCAAATTGCTGAATGGTGTGGATATCGGCCGGTGATGGATGGTGAGACACCGTTACAAGCATTGCATAAAATTGATCTAAATGCTCTGTGCACGCAAGGGATGCTCGAACCATCTCGAAATGGCCACATGTTGGTAAGCCGGTCTCGCAAATTGTTGCGATTACCGAATTCTGAAAAAACTACTGTTGATAATAATGTGAATTGGTTATATACTAACGTTGACCCCGAGGAAGCAAGGGATGATGTTGTGTATGCAGATGAGGCAATGGATGAGGATGAACCAAGGAGGGAGAGGGCTACTCCCCGTACTAGGACCTCACGTCATCAAGGTGAGGGATCCTCTTCTGCTGGCTGGACATCTTTGGATGTTGAGCAATTCCGTGCCGAACAAACTCGCCAAGGTGTAGAGATTGAGAGAATTGTGGCAGAGCAACTCCGTCAAGGGGTTGCAATTGATGATATCCAACGAATGATGCAGCAGATGATGTTGCATTTTCAACCTCAGCACCCGCCTCCACAGTAGTCTGTAAGTCCTTTCCGCACTGAGGCTGAAACATTGGGGACAATGTTCAGTTTAGGTGGGGGAGGGGTCCTTTTCATTCCTTTTCGTTTATTTCTGTTTTAATTATTCAGTTTGTGTTTCCTTTGTTTTGTTTTGTTTTTTTTTATGGCTTTGTGTGGTATGTCTTTGTTTTATTTGTCTTTGTTTGTTACAAGATTGATTGACAACCACCGAATAATCGATGCAACTATAGTAAGTGGATGAGAGATACAACCTAAACTTGTTTCTTCAAGGCACCCTGGAAGTTGATGTCATCGGGAAAAAGTACCTGTTGGACGCATCGTGCCGATACTAGATTGAAAAGAGTGGATGGCATTTGCAACAAAAAGAAATTGTATGACTCTAGGAGTAGTCTGAAACCTGCAAGTTAATTTATCCAACATGGCGAGGTCTATCAGAACCAAATACTGCAAATTCATCATGAGGGCATCCAGGTATGACGTTATCACTCTGGCTTCGCGTTTATTCTGCTAACACACTATGATATGAAGACACACACTGAGGCACTTGTTTGTTTACCCATAAGCCTTCACAACCACCGTTAATAATTCTTATCCGTTGTAAACCACTTTTGAGCCGTATCCCTTTGTTTGTTTTACCACATAAATGAACCCACAACCACATTATCCTTACCCTTGCTCGATATTCATGTTGTGTTGTTTTTCAAAAGTGTGCAAAAATAATAAGTTTGGGGTTGATTATGTATGAGGGGCAAGTGCAAATGAGAAAAAAAAAAGAGATATTTAGATGTCTTAAAAAAAAAAAGAGCAAAAGCACTCGCCTAAACAAATAGACTCGAGAATAAGAAAAGCATCGAAGTCAAAATGAATGTGTTGATGAGTCTAAAGAGATGGATCCCTTGAAAAGTCATGCATAAAAGAAAAAGAGAGAGAAAAACACACGATAAGGAATGTCGAGCCACAAACCATTAGTACACCCCTTTCTTTGTCTATCCCACCGTACCTAAGCCCCGTTACATCCGAAAAAGACCTCAAATAGTGTGTGAATTCTGTCTGTGCAGTGAAAGTAGAATCTATTCGAAACTAAGAGTTGGTATTGCATATCTTGGTTTATGAGTGAAACACTTTAACCACGAGAGACTTGGTGAGAGTGTGGGAAAGCTTGCAGGTGAAGGGATACTCTGATGAGAAAATGCGATAGAGCGTTGGTGTGATGTGCTGGAAGCTTGATCAAGAAGGTAGAGGCACGAGGCGAATAACATCGGTGACATTGAGGAAGTAAGAATCCAGGGTGACCTCTCTAAATGTCTCTCGCATCACTTGAGGACAAGCAATGAGATAAGTTTGGGGTTGTGATCTGTCACCATTTTCATATAATTTGCATCATGCATTCGGTCCACATCGATCAATTTGGTAACACTTTGGTGTGAGTTTCGTAGAAATTTGTTAAGTTTTTGCTTTTTGTTTGCTTGATCTTTTCATTGTGGGTTTTATTTATTTAGTTAAATTCTAGATGTTTTTATGCCTTTTGTTTAGTTGTGTACAAGTTGCAGGTTTGAACAAAGCATCTTGAGTGTCCAAGCATCAAGGAAGAAGGAAGAGCAAGAAAGAGATGAAAAATTACAAGTCTGGGGGCAAACACGGTCGGCCGTGCTTCAGCACACGGCCCGTGTTGGAGCACAGAACCAATGCCATAGAAAAACCAGGGGACCAACACGGCCGCCCGTGTGCCTGAGCACGGCCCGTGTTGGTGTTCAGCAGCTGCCCATAGAAGCAACCAGGGGACCAACACGGCCGCCCGTGTGCCTGCGCACGGCCCGTGTTGGTAGGCGCATTGGTGATCAATTTTTGGGTCTTGGGACATTCCAACTTATTCCAGGGGCACTTTTGACTTTGTACTACTAAAGGCTTGTATGGAGACTATTTAGGTTTATGTTTTAAGTTATTTTGGATACTTTTTGAAGGTACGAAAGAATTACAGAAGAGAGCGAGATAGCTTTATCAAGGTTTTGGAAGGCTAGGAGATTGAACGGTGGACACCATTGAAGATCAGAGTTCTCCTAATCTCTTGTAAATGTCTAAACTTTCTGATTGTGTTTTCTTGAATATTATGAGAGGCTAAACCCCCCAATGCCAGGGGGGTGTCCCTGATTTTTATTGTAATGACTATGATCTACGCATTTCTTTAATCAAGAATTCATGTTTTGAAACTTAATTGTTTAATGAGTATTATGCTTGCTTTGTCGGACAAACAAGGTTTGATCTATGGTTAACAATCTGTAGGACTACAATTGTTAAGGTTTTTAAACAATTAGATTTTAGGGTTATCACCTAGGACTAGGGATACCGTAAGGTTATTTGAATATTCTTGATCATTGATATCTTTGGTTCACAAACCTTTTGTTTCTAAGGACTTAGGCAATAGGATTGCAAACCAAAAGGTTTTCACTAAGGACTTAGGAAAACAGCCTTAAGAACAAATAGTGCACTTCATGAACTTGTTGAAGAGATCTGTTGTTACAAAGTCATTGTAAGGAAAATTACACACCTACCCTGGCATTCTTATACCTTTATACTTAGAAAATCTCATCTCAATTTTCAGTTGATTTATTTTAACCGTAATTCTTTAATATAAAAACAATACCCCCATGATATTTTGTTTAATTGACTCCTTATATCAATTTTTATTTCCCACGCAATCCTCGTGATCGATACTTGGGGTAAAACCCATTATTACTACATCGGTGAAAATAGTACACTTGCTATTTTTCCGATCAATAGGCTATGCAGCCAAATACTCTCAGTTTGTCGAGATCTGGTGGATGTCCCGACCAAACTTCTTCAGGTGTCTTCATATCTAACGCTGTCGAAGGACATCTGTTTATCAGATATGTTGCTGTCGAAACAACCTCAGCCCAGAACACCTTTGTTAACCCCGCACTAGTCAACATGCATCTGACTCTCTCCAAAATAGTTCGATTAAACCTTTCAGCCAAACCGTTTTGTTGTGGAGTACCCGCAGTAGTTCTATGCCTTGCAATACCAGAGGCAGCACAAAAACTGTCGAATGCCTCATTGCAAAATTCAAGGCCATTGTCGGTTCTCAACCTCTTGACCTTTCTGCCAGTCTGATTTTCAACCAGAGTCTTCCAACTTTTGAAATTCTCAAAAGTTTCATCCTTAGTCTTCTGGATGAATACCCATAATTTTCTGGAATAATCATCTACTATGGATAGAAAATACCTTGCTCCTGAATGTGATGGACACCTTGCAGGCCCCCAAAGATCAGCATGGATGTAATCAAGGGATCCATGTGTTCTTTGTTTGCCTTTGTTGAACTTCACTCTGCAAGATTTTCCAAGTACACAGGGTTCACAAAACTTCAGCTTTTCGACTTTGTCTCCACCAAGCAGATTTTGTTCCCCTAATTCGACCAGACCCCTTTCACTGACATGGCCCAATCTCATGCTTTGTTGAAGGCATCTTCTCCACGCTCACCGCACCAATTTGTTGTGAAAAACGATGCCAAGAACAAAGTATAAAACAAGGAAAGAATAAAGGACAAGGAAGAAGAGGAACACAAGAATTGGTTATAACTGCTATTCTTTCACTTTCTCTTAAAACAAGATTACAAGTTTACAAGAATAACAAATAACCTCTCTCACCCTAAATTAGGATTTGCAGCTTAGCAATGATGAGAGACTAGTATGCTATTTATAATAAAACCTAACATACTAACTAATGGGCTTTTTCAGCAAGGCCCATTACACAAGCCAACTTAATAAACAAGCTAACTTAACAAATTAGGGTTTAAATTCTAAAACCTAATTTAACATGCTAACAACCCTAGCATCTTCGACATCTGCATGCTAGACCCATCTTCGACTACAGCATGCACACTTCGACACCAGCATGTGAACAATCCTTCGACTTCATGCTTAACTCTGTCGAACTGTCGAACCAAGAAGCTACCCTTCGACAATACTAGAGTTCGATCCAATATCTCACAATGTGTAATAAATTCATTAATTTATTTATATGTGATTTCTTTTGTCATTTTATAGTTCCATGACTTTCTTCTCACTTTTGAGGGGAAAGAAATTTTTTGTGGGACCCCCAAAAAAGTGCTTTTTCCTTTCTTTTAATTGGGCAACCAAACGACAGAACATATTTTAAAAAATGTGCTTCCTTCCCTTTTCCTATCTTTCCTCTTAGAATCGGTTGTTCCATGTTAATTTCGATACACTATGAATATTATTTAATTATCTTGATGGAATGGACTACCACCTAGAACAGTACCAAAATTCGTATTTCAAGGCCAAAAAGTATCACTATACCTATTTAAGAAATTATATAATTCAATAGAGTCATCTAATATATCGATGCAATTTGATTTAAAATGCCTTAAAAAAACAAAAATCTTTAAAATGGAGGTATATTTTAGGAAGGTTACCAACAAGAGATCAATTGAAGAATATAAGTATATTTATAGAAGATAGGGACTAGATAGGGCTGTTGTTGCGTTTTGTGTTTCAAAGTTATGGAGAATTCCAATCATCTTTTCGTGTTGTGCCTTTTCACAAGTAGAATTTGGAACAAAGTAAGAGATTGGTTGGGGAATTCGGTCACGTTGACGAATGTAGAGTTGAGGAGTTACGTGGATCAGTTCGATAAAAATAAGGCGGTAGACGAAAGATTAACTGTAGGAGTTATTTGGTTAGCGGTTTTGTGGAATTTGTGGGTGATGAGAAACGTCATTTTGTTCAATGGTTATATTTTTAACTTTGACGAATGTTATAGTGTTATTGTACTCGTTTCTTGGAAGTGGTTTAGATCAGTTAATGTTTCTTCTACGACTTGTAATTTTCATTATTGGAACATTTTACCTCTATCTTGTATAAAGAGGTAATTGTTTGGTTCGTGAATCTTTCTTGTGATTAATACCATTACTTATTGAAAAAAATCATGAATTTAAGACGTCCATATTTGATTAAGTAACTTCGTAGCAGAAAAACTATGATAACTGAGTACAAGTATCCATAACTATGTAACGTTGATTTAAAATGGCTTAAAAAAACATTTTTTATCTTTAAAATGATGATAATCATGGATTAAGGACGTCCATATTTGATTAAGTAACTTCATAACAGAAAAACTATGATAACTTTAGTGTAATTCGTACCATTTATGATAGAAACATATGTCTTCTCATCCGAAAGGAGCCGACATGCAATTAGATAACCGACTAACTTTTGACTTAAATCATGGTTGTGTAAACCACATATCACATTAAACCTCTATTTCTTATTTGCCAAAAGATAACCACACAACCTAAATAGACATTCACATTTTCTTGAATCGGTGTCGTCGCGTTTCAATTTTTAGATATGACGGGTATATTTCCCACTTCTTTCGCATGTTAAAGTCACAAATGCATTTCTTCTATCTGTACCATTATCAAATCTTCTAATCACAACACCAAATCATAGTTTTGTAGCATCTATACGAATCTACTGCAACATGTCTTCACGTAATTCAAACTATTCTGCATTTTTAAAATGCTCACAAATATCTACCACCTTAGTTACGATAGGAGATACGAGAGGTGAAACAACTTGAGACACATTAGGTTTGAGAATATTATCGGGATGCACCATACCTAATGTTATAAAAAAACCATAAAACTTATTAACACTTACATAAAACATGGCAGAAGTTGTTGTCAAATAAACACAGACAGAAACCGGAATTGCATTTCTGGTTATGTTTAACTACCAATCGGAAGTATACATCTGATTTTCGCATAACCTTTTTCCACAATGATAAACAGATTAATGTAAAGAATGAGAATTGAAATGAATAAACTTCACCTTAAATTTCACTTCCTTTATCTCCTTTTGAAGATGAACCACAAAAATGAAGATTTAGAGTGGAAAAATAGATTGAGAATGGAAGGGTTTTTAAGAGGTTTTATGGAGAGAAAAAAAAAGGTATGATCATAGTGACTATGCTGGTTACTGTTTTAAGCATTATGAATTTTCCGTAATACCGAAAATATACTTCTGGTTATATATGAAATAACAAGGTGGCAGAAAAATTAATCTTCCCGCTTCAAAAACCGAAAACATAATACCAATACAAAACCAAAAGTATGTCTCCAATTTTATTTTTTATAATTTAAAGGATGAAATTATATTTGACCTGTTTTTGTAAAATATATGGTACAAATCAGAAATACTTCCAATTTTCGATGGGCAATTTTGAAAATGTAAAAAATCTTTCTTTTGGGCATTTGGTAAAATAAGAAATTTCCATAATCATACTCACCCTATAAATCACAAATGAACATTTATCAAAAATAACATTATTAGAATTTTCCATACAGTCAATACCACAGCATCTCAAACTTTCCAAACTTTTTCTTTTAACCCATATCACCGCATGTGAAACTTTTCAAATCTAAAAGCTCCCTCTTACTGTCTTACACCAAAAGCCCTAATTTAAATTAGAGAGAAAACTTACCTACAATTTTAATGTGTTTTATACTTCTACTTTTTTATAATGTTGAAACATTTTCAAACTTTCCGAGCCAAAACATAAAACAAGAATATTTTAGATGATCCTCTTTCACTTGTAATAGAATTATTAGTAGTAACTAACTATATCTCCACTAACATAATTAAAGTGGATTATTACACAGGCTTGTTTTGCGTTTATTCATACAAAGTATTGCCACAAGTTTGGGCAAAAGCAGTAAATATTTTGTGGCTATTCAGAGCTGGGCAGAGTTATTAGCAATCGCTCCAGCATCATTGAGAAGGGGAACCAATTGACCTGCACGGTGTTTCTCCAAAACAGCTGCATCAAATAAAAGCACAAATCAAGAAAAAACAGAACAATAACAACTTTAGTTTTTTTTTGTTTTTGTCTATCATAGAAAAAGAAGCAAAAGGAGTATGGGCTTACAATCACAACCACCAATGTGTTTGCCTCCAATAAAGACGTTGGGTACTGTTCTTTGTCCTGTCCACTCAGCTAAAGCTGCTTGAATCTCACCACCGTCACCTTCAAATAGGTAAAGAAGATAGATCCAATCAGGAAAACTTTTCCTCGTACCATCAATTTCCCTTCAAATTCTTAAAATACATTCTTTTCCCTTCTAATTCTCAACCTTTTCAAACCAAAATACACATTCTACTTTCAAGTAAAAATTTCAAACACAAATAAACCAGACATTTTAAAATCAACTCTACAACTCTAGACTACAAATTTTATCTTCAAGTATGTGTATGTTTAGTTTCACGTTTGGAACACCTAAAATTGATTCTGGATGTGTATAATTAATTTTGACATGTTTAGTTGTTCTCAAGAAGAATTGATTATGTTTTTCAAAATTAATTTTACTTATAAAAGTAGAATTTATAGCTTTTGAGTCTAAGCTTAAAATCACTAAAACTAACTGTTCAAGTCACTTACGCAAGAATTTATCTAAACTTAAATCAATTTACCTTCAAAATCACATTTAGCCATAATCAATTTTACAAAATCATTTTTTTCCACTGCGGAACCAAACACACCATAAATCTTATCTTCAAGTAAAATCGAATTCTATAAACAAAATCAATTCTATTTTAGATAAACCAAATATGTCAAAATCAATTATACAGCTATGAAAATGGTTTCGTCTCTAGAATTGGAAAAGTTAAAAGGGCCAAGAACAAACAAGACCTAAAGAGGGATTCAAGTTTTTGGAAGAAATGAGATGAATGAGATAGTAAACTCACTTTCTGTATCCAACTCAAGGACCTTGTAGCTCGCTCCTAGCTGTTTGAGCAGATCCTTCACCCGTTTGCAGTAACCACAATAAGTCTTACTGCCACAACATAAATTACTGAATGAGATTATCAAACCGTCTTAAATTTTTTAGGCACTGAGTAAGTTACTCCCAGTTCTACTCTTACAAATATTTTAAGTACGGTTTAACTGATAGACCATGTATAATAGTCCGCCTTTCACACCCTCTTAGAGGATTTGAGGGTGGCCCGAGTGAAAGACACCAATTTGTCTCAACAACATGTGATCAAATTGCATATCATAGCCTAAAAACTAAATAAAAAAAACACATAACTAAACTTACCAATTAATCTTAACAACCATGTGATCAAATTGCATATCATAGCCTAACACCTAAATCAAATGACACATACCTAAACTTACCAATTAATCTTAACAACCATGTGATCAAACTATAATTAATAAATACTCTCTCTATTTTGAGACAAATCTATAAGTGCTTTTTTACAACCTAATTTCATTGAATAAAGAACGAACTAACTTAAAAATAATAAGTTTTAGAACGAAAACATGTTACAAAAACCTGAAGAGAAAGACAGGGGAAGAAGCAGCGAGGTCCTTAGCTTTACTCAAAGACGTTTCCATCACTTCTTTGCTCATCTGAGTATTCTGAGAACTCAATATAGAACCCATTCTCTTTGGGTTTTGAGTGTGTGTATATATATTATAATAGGGTATGAATGAAGAGAGAAAACGTGAAGGTTTGGGTATTGATCGAAAGGTGTTAGATGAAATTGGAGTACAGGTGTTGGAATTTGATGATGCTTTGTGGCAGTGTGTGAGAACAAAAGCTGAATTCGAGGGTGTGAATGAATTAGGGTTCGGTTGAATTTGGGATTTATGGGAATCGGTGGTGAAGAAAACGATGTCGTGTTATGGAATTTGTGAGGGGAAGAAGAAAAATCAAGCGGTGTGTATGTTGATTGTAGAATGAATGATAGAATCACTGCGATATGAGTTTTGTCATAAGAACAAGCTTAATATGCCCGCCATCAATTACTCTTTACTTTTTTGTCTGAATAAGACATGCATTAAAAAATCCTCAAGATTTCAAAAAAGAAATAATTCCTCAACATGGATTGAACAGTGAAATTTTGGAACTTTGAAAGTGTGTTGATCTTAAGGTTTTTGATTCAAGGATTTTTTTGGTCTTAACCTTAAGGAGATGTAATCCAAAGTTAATATAATTTAAATATGTTATAAAATATAGTTTAATAATTTATTTTGGTAGAGAAATATTTAAGTGACACAATTTTAATTTCAACAAAATAGTTAAATCTTAATGTATGATCATCGTATGACATGTCTACGGTACGGCAGTATATTGTTTGCCTCTTATAGTACAAAGATGTAAGTAAATCTCAACCAATAATTGTTAATTTTAATTATTATTTCTATTTTATAATTTATAGTTTAAATTGTCTTTAAGAATGAGGATCGAAGAAAGAACTGAAGATTGCAACTCATGGAGTAAGCTGATAGAGTGAGTTTTATAATATCTCCCACTTGTTATAGAGGATGATTGACTGACATTGATTTATCTTCACTGTAGAGAACTAGTTTAAAGAGGATTGATGTTAACTTGATAATTGTTTTTGTTGAGAGATGACATTTAGAGACATTGTCATTTCATATGACATTTGTTAAGATGACAATCACTTTTGACGATGCTTTTTGTCTTCTTCACTTTATTAGTAGGAGTGATATTTAGGATGTCCCGCCGAGTGTCAATGAGGAGGTGATGTTGCTCTTATTGTTGACCTTTTGGGAGTGACCATATAGGAGGCTATCCAAGATGTCCATGGTTGTAAGGGTCAACATTACAGACTAGAGTGACTCTATACATTATTTAAGTTTCATCGAAGTCTATCACAGTTTGACTATGTCGCGGTAAGTTACATGGTGATGTTGGTCAGGTCCATTATTTTTTCATAAAAGAGTTATACTCTTGTTGAGGCAAAATATCTAGCCTTTACAGGAACCTGTCAGCATGTGGGAGATATAGTTGGGACGCAACTATTTTGGTCACGCAGTAGAGATTTTTAGGAGATGCTTATATGTTCCTCTACAATCATCTCTGCGGATACACCACTCGCCTACATGTACCCCCTTTTGACTATTTATTTTTATTTCCTTTTATTTATGTATTTATTCATTTATTATTGATGATATTAATGTTGTGACATGTTGGATACACGTATATTTTCTTACCTTTGGATGAGAGCACATAGCCGAATCCCAACCAGCTGTTATGGACTTCCTTAGGCTATGTGATGAGCATATAAGCAAAGAACACCGCAAGTCGATGAGCTGAGGGGTGTTTTGGATGGTCTGACTCCTGTTGATGTCATATATAGCCTATTTGAGACTCATATATAGGAGGGTCTATTTGACGATATATGTCTATATATGAGGTGTCTTAGATGATGTGAGACAATTGTTCTATACTTGCCTAATATGTATATACGCCAGTTTGGTTTTAGACAATATATACCACATCCACCCCATGATTAAAGTACGCATGATGTTGATATGGAGTGAATTAGTTACCATTCCAACGTGCACAAAGTGGTTGGTAAGAACACTGCGGCTAGCACTCCATATGAAATTGATGTTGGATACTTGGAGTTATATTCTAGAGTTTCACATGCCCTATTGGTACCACCCTATTAGGATACACAAAGAGGAATGTCTCTTCCTTATTATGATACAAGACCCTCAAAACCGAGGATATCATTGACTGTTTTTTCTACATCGGCATATCAATCGCATAGGTGCTGACGAAGACAATCCCAATTACGTAGAATTATTTTTAAGCATTACACTTAGCTTAGGAAAATGATTTGATTTTTGATATTAATTATCTTACCCTTTTTTTCATTAGAAACAATTGCATGTAAGATCTAACAGAAGATTTTCCCTAAGATTCAATCATTCGAAGATCTAAAGTATAAATCTTGAGGGGATCTGATTTTTATCTTAATCCCTATGGAATTTAATTTTTATCTTGAACTCTAGGATATTTAAATTTTATTTGAATTTTAATATTCTGTATAAACAATGTAATATTGGGTAAACTATGTAATATTCTGGGTAAACAATGTAACAACTTAATAATAATAATAATAATAATCACACCCCTCGGTTTTTTGAATAAACCGAGATAAAAGATATGCTAGTTTTGAAAATAATAAAAATGCGGTTACTGAGGTTCGAACCCATATGCATATAACTATACCCCTCGGTTTTTTAATCTCGAAGGTGTTAAGTGGAAATTTTTCATGACGCCCTTCGTTACCTCGCTACTTTAGCCGAGGTAAAACGCATTTCGCGTTTGAGGTTAAAAGCGTTATTTGTTGTAGTGTATGCTTATGATCTCATATGTCTTGTAGATGAGCTTGTGTTGATCTGATTTGGTTGTGTAGCAACCACTTTGTATAATCTTTGATATTTGTTACTTCTGCTTACATTCTATTGCATTGTGCTACTTGTGTGCTCAATTTGCTATTTATGAAGATTTACTTATGCACATCTTGTAAGAATCATATGAGTTGTTTGATCCCGTATTTGCAAAATGGAAAAATTGTTATTCCTTAAAATAACATGAGTAGTACAAGATGTATTTTGGTAAAGATGCATCATGTGGGACAAGATGTTCCAGCATGTGTGTAACTTAATGCTTTTGCAGCTATTGACTGAGTTAAAAATTAATGGGTTGAAAACTTTTTTTTAAGATATCAAATATAAAAAATTGAAATAAACATTGATACAAAAAATATAAATATATATCAAATTATTTGCTTTAATAATAATAATAATAATTAACTATAAAAAATTGTTTAATTTCCTAGGCATCCAACCAATAGTAAAAATAATTGGAAGACAATACTAATAAATACATGAAGGATAAGAAACACATGTTGAAAGGGATTAGCAAAATTTAAACATACAACTTGAGTATGCAAAATCTTTTTATTATTATTAAATTCAACCACTTAAATTTAAATTAAATATCCATATAAAAATATATCAAACTATTTATTTAAAGAATATTATTTTTTTGATTTCCTAAACGACCAACCAACAACAACAAAAATTGAGAGGATTGTTTTAGTTCTTCAAAGAGAAAAAGTAAATATAGGCTTGGATTTTATGCTGCTCTTTAAAAGTATTATAAGCTGTGATTTTCGAAGCCATTTCAACAAGCACCAGTGGTCTAGTGGTAGAATAGTACCCTGCCACGGTACAGACCCGGGTTCGATTCCCGGCTGGTGCAATATGTTGGAGCTGTGATGAAAAATATTGTGATGTTCGGTAACATCACTATTCCTTAACAATAGGATGGAAAAATACCTCTGAGCTCTAACTTTTTGTCATTAGTAATAAACATCTATTGAACCAGCATTAGAAAGTACTAACATTAGAAAGTCATTACCAATAGGAGCACACCATAACCAGAACCTAAACTCTCAGTAACCTCTGTCCAAATAGCATAACCATACTGACATGTAGAACTGATGATGCATAGTACTAGTTAGCACTCAACAACAAAGAACCATCCACACCTGAAACAAAGTGAGTCATACAACAAACAAAATATTCTAGCTGAAACAAAGTGAGACATACAACACACAAAACCATCCACGCATAAATGAAAATTCACAAACACCATCCTTTATCCCTTATCAATTTCATTCTACTAGTCAATAAAATCCAGTTTGTTGTGACAGACAAAACACTATTAATCGGCATCAATATTTTATGCCTACGCAGATAAGTCTATGAATTAGACTTGAAATCCTATTCGCCAATGTTAATATTTTAATAGGAACTTGGGTTTCCTTGAAAGTGTAGATCAACTCTTTACAGAAAAGGAAGAATGTTGTAAGTCCTCTAAGAGCTAAATTAAAAAATGAAAAGAAAGAGATTACACAAACTCTTAGAAGTGTATGCACATGCTTCCTTCCTTTCTTATGCTATACTTCATCCTACATAAACACCAAGAAATTGTCCGTGGCTTACCTAAAACGTAAAATTTAATAGGCACATTGAATGTTCATACACCAAAACACACCTCTAACCAACCAAAAAAACCAAACGATTTCAAGTTTCAAGCAATCGACTAACAATAAAAATATATCATTGTTATAGGTTTTCCAGTATTCATAGAATCAACAAACGAACTACACCATACAATAAAATAAAAAGTAGAACTTTGATTACATGGATTGGTCTCCTTACACTAAGAAACTCCTAAAAATTTCTTTCCTAAAAATTTCTTCAAAAAAAAAAAACCATGACATAACTGTCATCATCAATCAAATAAAAGTTTACATGCATTACATGAAGATAACTTCATAAGCATTTGGTTCTTTTCAACGCATGTACTCTTGATTGTCATAGTCTCTAGTAATTTTGAATGTTGCATAATATATTTTACAAATTTGAACTCACATTCTCTACTTGTGTACCCTTGAATGCTAAATGTTTTAAGATGTGTTGAAAGACATTATGGAGCAATTAATGGAGAAATTGGGTGGAACCTTCAAACATCTAGAACAAATATATATTACACCCGAAATATTCAAAAATATCAACCGAATGTTTAAATGTTGAAGATTGGGAAAATGTGGGAGTATTCCTATAATCTACCTGCACCCCATCTCCAGTGAGCTACGACAAATAGTAACAATTTTGTTGCAACTTAACCTCAATAACCAATTCGTACATATAGCCTAAGAGCTATGATTCTTGTATCGATGAAGTTCATTTTTCAATCAATAACAGAATTATGAATTCCATTTTCTCTACAGTTTTCCATCATCAATCATTATTCAAATCATTAGTCATCTAGTAGTTCTTATTTACATTCTACTAGTAATATATTTGAACTAGATAGTCTAGATTATTACTGAAAAATAATGTTTATAGTATGATTTGGAGCCTTAACAACTTTAATAATGGGTGCAAATACACAAGCAAACAAAAATAAATATAACAATCCTACATTATATAAACACCAGAAACAAGTTTATAAGTATATAAGTATAGCAAATCCACATACAAACTCTAACTACACTTTTAGTATTATCACTTGGATGCAAAAATAGCTTCCAAATCTTCATGCAAAGCTTTTGGTTTTGACTTATAATCAGAAGAAGAGCTACCACTTCTCTTATTTCCCCACAAACCACTCCATCCAGTATTATTACTACTAGAAGAAGGATCAGTCATTTGAACTCCACTTCTTTCCCTACTAAAACTGCGTTGCGCAAGCTCCCTTACT
The DNA here is from genome assembly GCF_029867415.1 of Vicia villosa. NCBI lineage: Eukaryota > Viridiplantae > Streptophyta > Magnoliopsida > Fabales > Fabaceae > Vicia > Vicia villosa. The sequence continues at coordinate 67,887,851 of NC_081182.1, forward strand.
CTTTTCAACCATGGTAGATCAGGTGTACCCGAGCTCCTACTACCCGAATGCATACTTCTTTCGCCCGTTTCGTCGTTCGCATGTCCATTTTGAGGTAACTTGTTTTCCAAGTTTTGTACCCATTTTTTAGGGATGAAGTACAAAACAAACCCAATTGAGGCAATTTTCAAACCTCTCAACAATGACTTCTCCTTAGGGTCTAGTAGCTTTGTTTGTGCATATAAAGCATACCATTCGTTGGCTATCTGAGAGCAATAGCCGACTAAAAACAACACGAGCATGAAAATCCCGAATTTGGTCTCGGTTTTCACAGAAAAGTCTTTCTTCAAGAGGATGAAACAAGTTACGAAAAATGCAACTTCGCATGTAAGTGAAATGATCTCGACTAGTTGAACCTTTTTCTTGATAAAAGGCTTCTTTAGCACAATGAAGAATAGCTGAAAAGAGGTTATGGATAGCATAATAATGACGGGACTTTTAGACGACCGCGATCGTGTCTGAATGAAGACGCCAGCCAAAATCCCGAGGGAAACGCGTCTAATGGATTCGAGAAGGATAAAATATATTCTGAGAATTCCAAAGAGCTTTTGAATGAAAGGTGCTTCTGAATCTTCTGTTTCATCATCCGAGGCAATAATACGGTCGCTTTGACTCGGAAGACTTCCACCCGATATTTGCGAAAGCATGTACTTTGGAGGACCTCTTAAATCTTCAAATAGAGGGCCAAATATAGTTAGATAAACAGATTTAGGCTTCTCTTTCCATGTCCATTGGCCTCTTTTACCTGGTCCAAGAGTTACTCTTATAAGCTCTTGATACCAATGAAATGTCTCACCTTCATGGTGAACTTCTTTGTATTGAAGAAGTTTTCCAAATGTGATTCCAATTGAAAGGAACAAGAACAAAGCTAGAAGCACAATAGAAACCGAAATCAACAGTATAATTCCAACAGCCATTGCTGAAGGTGTTCCCCCTAAAGCCATACAAACAAATGAGAAAAGTTTAGGCCTAATCAAACAAATTGTCATATAATCATCGCAGCACCAACAGTTCATATTAAAGGCATGTATGGTGTCTGACACTGACACACGTGGTTATATTCAATAACTTTTACTTCTCACGTTATTATCAGGGATTACGTGTCTGGTGTCTGTGTTTTGTGTTAGTGTTTCATAGCAAATAATAACATTGAAGTAAATTACCTCTAATAAGGCCAGAAGAGGCCTTGCAAATACCAGGTAGTGCCAGAAACAAAAGGAATATCTCAAATCTTGGGAAAATGAGTGCTCCATACTTTCTTTTATTTTCAGAATTGCTCTTTCTAAATTTGAGAATAATGAGTAGAAAAGCATGCAGAACCATCAAACCGCCGAATATCACAACTAGCCAAAACATGGTTCTATAAAAATCTGTCCATCTACAAAAAAAGCAAAGAATGTGATAATGAAGTATTATCATGTTCATGTACACAATTTCACTAAGATATTATACAACTTACCCACTAGAATGTTGCGAATCCAAAATATATTCAGCTTCCGGTTTCATATTTTCGTTCTGCAGGTAAGCATTGTTTATTAAAGACATTGATTATTCATAACAAATCAACTTTTTCTACTTGATTGATATATAAATTAACTTCTGACCTCGAAAAATTGTCTATACTCGGAAGAAGTAAGTGGCGATCCATACACCGAAACACCATAATTCAAATTCTGACCTAACAACATGTTCGGAATTGTTGCTGTAGTTTTAGCAAAGGAACTAGAGCTTCCAAAAGGACTAGAGCCTATCATGAACAAACTCATAGGTCCAGATTCCCATGGCACGGAAAAATACGGTATGGTCCACTGCAAATGCCTCGAAAATTCGTAAAATTCAACTGGTAATTTAACTGATAACCATCTTGCTAGTGCAAAGACTTGAATATGGCACAGAATTCTCTGCATGATTAGCACACATTGATTTGAATCAAATACACATTAGCCAAGATAATACATTCATATGTATGTTATTTATAGATATCTTACGAAAAGATTCCTTGCTGGATCAACGATCAAGAAAGAAGACGGTCTCGTGAATGTATCGACAGATTGAAGACTTGCAGTTGAGATCGTAAGCAAGCCAGCAGCAATCGATGTCAGCGCGAAAGTAGCAGTTGCAAATGCAGAAATCACAGAAGAAACGAGAGGTACCGAGTCTGCATGATTCATGAAATCATAAATATGTCTAAATGAATAGATTTTTTATAAGAAAAACTTGCATCTAACAAATGAAAGAAAAAAATTTAGATTACTAGTATTGAAATCTTACAGTGCCTCACTTGAAGAACATTGGAAGCTATATTTTTGTTTCCGGAAACATCACGAGTTACGTTCTCTGGAACGCTGACGAATACCAAATCATCATCTGCTTGTAGCTCAAGAATGTATGTGCTCCATTTTAGTTTGTGAAAGCTGGACAGAAATGAAAAGTTGCAAGAGAAAAAATCAATTATCAATTTGCTTTTGACTTTACATTTTTTTCGATGAATCAATGTTACATTACACTTGCCTTTTTGATAAACCTCCTGAAATTGATATGCAGGAGGTATTGAATCCAAAAACAGGCTTCGAAAATTCGAGTAATATTTGGATATTGTGATCTTTTGTCCTCATTCTATGTGTACTTAACATCACCGCAGGCCTCTTAGAATCTGAATTCCATGAAAATATTAGCTTATAAATCCAAACAGTGTTTACTTGGTGTGTAAGTAACATCATTAATATGTACCATAGAGAAAATTAACCGGCGCAGTTGGAGAAACTTGAGTCCCTTGTCTGGTTATTATAGACTTCGAATTGAATTCAACCGAGACTATAGCAGTAGATGAGATATTAGCAATCTGCATTAACAATTAGCCGGAAAAAAGACGTGTTAGGAGAAGAGATACAGTTGAAAATCATAACACAAAAGGACTACAACATATCACATCCAAGAATTAACTAACCATGAATCCGAATCTACGATTTCCGAGATTTTCTGCACTAGTTGGAACGAGTGAACCGCGACTAATGTTGAGAGAATTCATAACTTCCATAGATGAATTTACAATCGGAGATGAGAAGTACAAATACACCTTTAGCTTGTTAAGGTCATTAGTTGCCTGAATCGTCCTAGTTTCGCTGTTAATTTGAAGTAGCTTTTCAGGTACATGAGTCCTGATATTGACATAAACCTTTCTTCTGTCTGCGGATCATACTCATGATAGACGAAAACCGAACTTTCAAAATTCAAATCCAATACTAATACTATTACTATGATACAAGAAAGATAGCACTCACCAATATGTACATGAACACTCGAATTCGCCATTCTTGTAAAGCTGTTACCAGCTATGTCAGTACAGAAACTCCTATCCATTACCAGGATTGCTCGGCCGTATTGAACGGTAGGAGATAAACTAACAAGAAGAGAATACATGAGGTTTGGCTTCAGAATTTTGAAGGAAGATGGTACAACCTGACCAGCACCATAGACAAGAAGCTGCAGAGAAATGTAACAGCAAGAAGTTAAAATCGATCTCATATTACGGGAACACAATACACGCTCCGTCTTGTTTTTGAGAAATCTAAGCAATTGTAGATGGACATATACTTACATTGCAGGAATTCACAGACTGGCATCCAAAACCTTCACCTATACACGGTTCGGTGAAAGATATATTTACGGAAACATTTGAAGAACTTGTGAAAGTTGTTGAGGCTGTAACAAATGCTGTTGGTGGAATTGTGTCTGAAAATATTAAAAAAATGACTTTTTATCATTCCAAAGACACGCGACACGATTTAAAAGGCCAAATTCCATAGGTAATAGCAAAATGATAAATAAAAGCATAAGGATTGAAGTATGGTTTCTTAACCAACAGTCCAGTTGTAGCTAGCGCAGCCCACAAAACTTCGTTTTCCATTGGTGCAGACTTCAAAACTATGATTTCCATCTTGCAAGCTTGAGTATGTAACTCTCTGATTTGTGCAAATTGACGCGGCCCCATCATCAAGCTGCAGACATAATAACAAACTTGTGAGACTATTTAATTGAGTTTATAGAAACAACTTATTGGCCTAAACACCGACGAAGCCATCAGAAAGTTACCAACTGGATATACACATAAGAAGCATACAAACCTTACAACTGAGGCTGCAATTTGAGCAAGTTCGGTTACTAGCAAAATTAAGAACTTCAAAAGCAAATGTTGCTGAGTTCAAGTGAGAAAATGCATGAGGTGCTTTGAAGAATTTCACAGTTAAATTTGAACTTCCACATTTGGTAATGGAACAAAGTGTTGACAAAACCAAACAGAATATAAACAAGTGCAATACTCTAAGGAGAGTCATTTGTCTTCAAACACAGTTTGTGAATTGGTGCCAGTTATTGTGTAGTACTTGGATTTTTGCATGAAAGAGAGGTCATAGAGAGACAGATTTGAGGAATTAATTTTGTTAAGATAGTGTATCTCAAATGATGGGTTTGAGTGTGTTCAATATTTCACATTTTAGTGGTTATTATATAGTCATTACTTATGGATAAGTCACTGAACTTTGAGTGTATAGTATACTTCTAAATTGCGGTTGTCACCGCGTGTTACAGTCACGTCGTTAGTTTATCTATAACACTCACACTTCTCAATTTAACGGATCATAATTTACAAATGACAAAATTGTGAGGGTCCATAGATCGGTCTATAGTGAATAGTATCTCGTAGACGCAATGTTATATCACTGGATAAATAATTGAAGTTGAAGGAAAGAACAAACACCATAAATGTAACTCAAATTTCTTGGTATGAACATGAACATCAATTGATAATTAAAAGAAAGAAAATGTTAGTCCAATTGAGTGATGGTCCTACAAAAAGATAAAAGAGAAGCAAAGACAAAAGATGAATGGAGACTATAGATGTTTTATTCTGTGCCAATCACATAGTGACAAAAAGATTTGAGAGTGAGATATAAAATGTCTATTGAGCTCAACCTTAGAAACATTATCCCTCTTGTACCGTTATTTTCTATAACTACTAACAAACCCGTGCGTTCGCACGGGTTCTGGTACGTGACACGCATTTGTTTCAGATATATATTTTTTAATAGAAAAATATTTGATATCTGTGAAAAAATAACAATTGAATTTATAATTAATAAAAAAAATTATTTTCATGCACGGGTTCTGGTACAAAACGCGCATTTGTTTTAGATGTATATTTTTTAATATAAAAATGTCTGATACTCGTGAAAAAATAATAATTAAATGTATAACTAATAAAAAAATATTTTGATGCACAGGTTCTGGTACGGGACGCGGATTTGTTTCAGATGTATATTTTTTAATAAAAAAATGTCAGGTACTCGTGAAAAATAATAATTGAAGTATAATTAATAAAAAGAATTGATGCACAGAAAAATATCTGGTTACCAGTGAAAAAATAATAATTGATTGTATAATTAATAAAAAAGAATTTTGATGCACGTGTTCTGGTACAGGACACACATTTGTTTGTGATTTATATCTTTTAATAGAAAAATGTCTGGTTACCCGTGAAAAAAATATTCAATATTTTGATCAGTAACTTCATGTTCCTAATAATATTCAATATTTTGATCAGTAACTTTATGTTTCTAATAATATTCAATATTTTGATCAGTAACTTTATGTTCCTGTTAATATTCAATATTTTGATCAGTAATTTCATGTTCCCGTTAGTACTAAATATTTTGATCAATAATTTCATGTTCCCGTTAATATTCATGTTTCCGTTAATATTTAATATTTTTTAATAGATATATTTTTTATTTAAAGATGTTATGTAACATTTTTTTTTAGAATGAAATTATAAACGATACATTCTTCCAAAAAGTATTATATATTATGGTTTAAAATTGTAGTAGTGAATTTAAATCAATAAAAGAGTCTCCTTTTTATGACAGATAATTGACGCAAGATACTATCGTCAAACCGAAGCGCACCATCTGGTCTGACACCAAACCACACTGTGAGATGTTGAAGAATTATATCAGAACGTGAAAACATACTTCCTCCTTCCAACCTACTACCAATACGCGCGATCAACCAAGAAAAACTCCGAACGCAATTGTAGTAAATAACTTCTTGTGCTTCTTTAATGAATTCAAACACAGTTGTAGTAAATAACCTACCATGTTTTATTAAATCCCAAAATCAAATATAATGGAAAGAGTTGGTATATTCTGTGATATATTTTAATAAATTGAACTATATAGACACATTTTATATAAGCCTTATATGATATAGCATGATATGTAGGAAAAGAACGTACTGCATTTGTTTTTTATAATTTTGAATTAGTAGCCTTAACATGACATAGAAAAAATTGAATTGGAAAATATCCTCTAATATAGTAACCATATATGCTACACACGTGATGAACACAATACATCATATAGCTTGCTTCACACAGCGCACCAAACTTACACAGAAAGCACACACAAATGACACAACGACTTCAAATGAAAATTAGATACACATAGTACTAATTATTTAATATTCAAATGAAAATTAGAACCAATAAAGAGCTCTATTTCTTGGAAATAAAAATGCTATATATTCCAACAAAACATGAAATAAAGTTAACATTTGAAACACGTTTGGATAATTTCGGAAATGAGACTAAGTAGCTTAGATCTCGTTTACCAAGATCCTCATTTATTTGAATATATTTATCAAGAAATAAATAGATAAAGAGTGTTCACAACTTACTAACATCACATGTATTATTATCAACAAAACCCAGTTTGAGTTATAAACATGTTAAACATGGGTTATAGCTTATTTATCAACATCTTTCTGAGTTCATCTTCCTTTTAAGAAATGATCAAATTTGTGTTTTAAGCTAGACAAGGAAAACATTTTATTGCTTAGCTAATTGTGTTTTACGGCGTGTGGATGACCAGTCAACGAATATGTTGCGAAAAACTTGTAGTTTGCATTGGAGTTGCTTTCTGTAGTTGTATATAATCTCCCTAAAAGTTAGGTTCAATTGTGATATCTGCGAAACACAATAGAATAGAATGAGGAAAAAGTACTAAAATCATATTACACTCTCAAGTTTAGAAAATTAAAGACAAACCTTCGCAACTCCATAGCAGCAACTCGTATTGATTCGGTCAATATGGCGGTTGAAGAAGAGAGATGTCCATTGGTTTAGGATTTGCTGGAAAAGACAATATACATTCTCCCTTATCTGGTGAGATAATTGTAGTCTTTCAACCATTCCGTTTATTCTGACTTCTCCTAACTTGACAATCTACGAAACATGGGCATCAAACACAAAATTAAATCTTAAATAAACACATAAATCGGACTGGTATAATATAGTACTATCAAGGTTCAATTCTTACCTTGCTGAAAAAGACACCGATACCAGTTTCTGCACATGTTTCTCCGCCACCTCTTGGATTTGGCTTTATCGGACTACAAAGAATAAACATAAACATTCAACACAAAGCAACAAAGGAAGCAAACTTACAGATAATGTTACTGGTATCGGTGTCTATAATTGATCTATAAATTTCATACAATAATATCTCAGCTGCTAGAAAACAAAATTATAAAACCACCTGCTAGGCTGCTATATCTCAGCTGTTATGAATATAACAATCATGTACCAAAAGTATGACAAAATAAATGTCAATCGTGGATTCATAAAAAAAAGCATATAATAGTTTAATAGTATAAAGCAGCATTCCATCTCTTTATATTGAAAAGTATATTACAAATATATGAAAAAATGCTTTCATACCAGCAACAATACAAGAATTTTCTACACCAGTTCCTGCTCTAACACATTGACACACCAATGCATGAACCATTAGATTTGGATCTACACCTACTGGAGACAAGATAACCCTACTGTTTATTTATTTATTTAGTTACATACAATTTTTTCTTATTTGTGCATAAATTAGGTCCAATAATCCAATCCAAATGGTCCATGTCAACCAAAATCACAATTATGTGATTTCTCTAGAGCAGAGAATAATAATTATCTATAGTGGTCCACATAAAGTAGTTAATTATGTGTAATTTCATTAATTAAACTAGGACTTTTCTTACTAAAAAATAAATTAAATTAGGCTATTATCCAAACAGAATCAAAATGGTTTTTTTTGGTACATGAACATATCCTGTAACGACGAAAGCTGGTTGATTTGGTACTGATCATTGGTCCCAAAAGGGTCATCCTCATACTAAAATGAAAGGCTATTATCCAAGTAATTGAATTCAAAATCAAACGCGTCATCCAGTTGTATTCCAAGTTAGTTCCATTTTGGTTCACTATGCACCTCTCTGTCACAGGTGACATCTGGCGAAACCACGTGCCCGGAGCTGCTCGAGTCCGCGTGCAACTTTGGAACCGAATCAGACGTGTCCATGTACAAACTATGAGTCCGTGGCAAACCCATTTCTGCACACATCAGCAAAAACAAATTGTTCATATGCAATTAAAAAGAAGATTAACAAAAGAAATTATTCATTAGTGAAAAAATGATGTAACAGGAAGCTGTCATGGATCAAACTTATACAAATCAACTTCTTTAACAACAGGAACATAAATTGATTGGCCAACACATTTTCTACACAAGTAATGATTCACCAATTCTTCATCGGTTGGATGAAATCTGAAACCAGGTGGTAACTTTAATTCACCTTGCATTCGCGTTTATGAAACCAATGACATTATTAGAAGTGATTAAGTAACTATACCATTGCTTGGTCCTTCTCCTGTTCCATTAGCTCCTTAATGGGGTGACATGTTGCGGTATTGCACAAGTTCTGTTTACATAAATTAATAACTATTAATCTCAATAGTTCATGTCACCGATAATAAATAGAGAATGACCAACAAAAGTGAACCTTAAGACCACTCCCACTATATCCTTCTGTCATAGCTGAAACCTCTTTGAAATCTATATCTTCGTGTTTTTCCTTAGCTAGAAGAGTTCTCAATATCGCTTCTCGTTTTTCACCAGAAGGAAGACCAATCATGATCCTGCAGAAAAACATATTTAGCCCAACTTAAATCGTTAAAATAGGCAGAGCAGTACTCACCGGAAGAAGCATTAGAAATCCAATTGGAATAATCGAAGCCATGTCAGTGAAGGTTCTCTTGAGTACTTTCTTCTCTTTCTCAGTCAATTCATCTCCCATCACGGTTCTTCTAACTAAAACCATGGCGGCGGCGGCGTCAATAGCTAGAAGTTGAGTTCCTTGCCAAATTTCCAAGTTGTAGCAGTGAGTAGGAAATTGTTATGTTTCATAAAACGCAGAACTGTAACAATCTTAGTGTGCTAAAAAATGAAACAAAATAAAAGTCGGGGGAAACACTCCAAACTTGTAGCATATTGAGCGTTAAATATTGCCATATCGCAAGTTGCAACTGCACCTCAGTTCTTGAGCATTAAATATTACCTATGAAGCACTGCATTGGAGGATCAACTTCCAGATTCTCACATCCCACACCTACACAAAAACAATACATAACTTATGATAAAGAGGATTTATGGAAATGGTCATGGGCAAGATTTAAAAAAATAGTTTGTTACCGCAAAAAAGGTTGCGTCAAAAAGATATTGCTTGGTGCCGCAAAACAGTACCTGATGCATACCTAAAGTCGTTGCTTCCAATGTGCAGATCTTAACAGTCCAAAAAATGAAACAACAAATTATAACAGATTTAATTTGGAATGGGGCGAGTACCTCAACAGTTCGTCTCCGAACAACAGCCTCCAAGTAGTGAATCACTATTTGCAGCACTGCTTCAGAATTGGTATATGTGTTGTTAAAACAGAGTCATAAGTCAATTTAAAAGCAGCTGTACTCTACAGTGTATATCAGTACCCTGAAATAAAAGAAAATGCAAATGCAAAAATGTTATGGTAGAATGTGTTTTTCCAGTTTTATAAATATCAAAGTTTATCATGAAGAACAAACATTTCATCAAACATGGTAAATACATCAAAACTAAAGTTGTATGAAAGAAACAAAATTGCAGAAACCCTAACTATACGAAACCTTAACTATGAAACCCTAAGTATACAAAAATTCCTACCTCAAACCAGAACCGTTGCGAAAAACGGCAGCAGATGAAACCCTAATTTTGAAGTTGTGTGCAAAGCATCTTTTATGAAAGAAACAAATTTCAAGAAACCCTAACTATACGAAACTCTAACCATACGAAAATTCATAACTCAAACCATAACCCTTGCGAAAAACGGCAGAAGATGAAACCCTAAATCTGAAGTTAAAACCCAATAACAACAAACATACCTCTTTATCGTGTAGAATCATCTTGAAGTGCTCTTTGGTTTCATTTCTGATGGATTTTGACTGCAATTTTCTAGAGTTCCTTGGTTTCATTGATGTCCTTCAATTTCTCAAAGGATCTTGCCATAAGAAAGTTGAGAGGAGAATAAATTTGGAAGAGAAGTTTGATGTCGGTTGCAACGTTATGGAGAGAGAGAGAGAGGGAGATGTCTAAAACAAATGAGATAAATGAAACGTTTGTGTGGAAATGACAAGAGAGGTGCCATGTTTGAAGCTTCATGTCTGCAGAATAGCAGTCTTTTGTCAAAAGTAATTAGGTTTTCTGAAATTTTGGGGAAGAGAAGAAAAAATGGTGGGAGAAATCAATACCCATTTGTTTGAAAAAAAACGTGAATAGAACAAATCAATACTTTTTGTGTTGGTTCAATAAAGTGCTTTTTAAAACAGAAATTTATTGTTTTGAATGTACCAGTAAAAGACATTTTGTACCCTATAATGTTAATTTAAACTAAGATAACAAAAGGATATTTGTGGGAAATCCAGAACATTAAATTTTCTTATATTATAGATAATGTTATCATAGTAGAACTCTACTCTCCCATGCCATAGATATAAAAGTATAAACACAATCACTCATATTCAGACAAGTACTATTGATAACTCAAAATCAGTTTGTTTAATAGTTTGTTTAATGGAGGGGAAAGGAGGGAAGAGAATTTAACTAAATATGTGTTTGGTTCAAAGAAGGGGAGGGAAGATGAGGGGATGGATTCTTAACAACATGTATGTTTGGTTCAAAGGGGGAATTTTAAAATCAAATTACCTTTTTATCCTTATAAATATTGTTATTTGTACTTAGTAAAAATAATTTTAAATAACAATAGTATTGAGTAAATTTCACCAAATAATAACCTGTTCATTCATAAACCATATTATAATAGTAAACAACAATATACATTAGTTGAACTATAGATCTTCAACACAAATCAAATCATCATTTGATCGTGATGATTCACCTAACCAATAAAATAATTTCTATAATTAAAAATAGATTAAAAAATATTAGAATGTTAAAAAAATTGATCAAATAACATTAGACTTAGAATTTTTTATTTATAATATAAATATATTATATTGTTATTATTATTATTAATAGTATAATAAAAAAAACTTATTACTATTATATATGAACTGATACTTATTTTATATAAAAAAAACATAATATCAAAAAGGTAAATTCAATAAAATAAATAGGAAAAAATTCACCTGAAAGTAACAACGCACAAATAGCAATCAGACAAAAGAAGAAAAATGAAACGTGAAATAACACAGAGAAAAAATTAGTCTTTAATAATTCAATAAGGACAATCTTGGAATTAAAAAAATAAATGAGGATAAAATAGGGAAAATAATAAAACTCTCATTAATGAATCTTCCCTCCCCTCCAAATCCCCTCGATTTGGAAGGGAGCAAAAAGTGAGTCTAGAAGGAATTTTGCTCCCCTCCCCTTATAAAAAATGAACCAAACACGTATATTTATAAATATCTCCTCCACTTCCCTCTATCTACTCTCATACCAAACGGACTATAAATTTCCTATAAAATTGAGAAAAATAATTACCATTTACCACCATAAAATTCATAATACCCTTACATATATTCAATATAATATCAGGTGTCAAATTTAACATATTTACACTTCTGATGATTATTTATACAAATCAAATTAAATCAATTCAAGTGATGAATTATCAAATGTTATCATGATGATTATGCATATAAAATTTTAAATAATTTAAACATTTGTTACATTATAAATCTAGTTAAGCTGGCCCAGATTCGAATTCAGACTCAAGAGAGTTCACCCAGGTTTTAAATCCTCTAGGGGATAAAATTGAATTAGTTGATATCGTGGGCCAGATCGAGTATGTCATCCCAGGACCAACATATCTTACTCCAAACTGATACACTCTAACACACGGAAAAAACATTCAAGGCGTATTAATGGTCATGAGTGGTATATCTCAGACAAAGTGATAGGGGATTTGATTTCATTAACAGGGCTCATGCTGAACAAGGAGACATGGGCACTATCATGAAAAACCTTTTTTATCTCGGTTAGAAATGAGGGTTATGCTGGGGTTGGTTAAAAATATAAATGTTGAAGAAGTATCGCATCGCTTAGTTTTGTGAAGGAAGAGGAAGTCCATGGCTATATATAGGATTAAAGTTCTTCTAAGTCCCACATCGCTTAGTTTTGTGAAGGAAGAGGGAGTTTAAAGCTATATATATGATTCAAGTTCTTCGTTCCAGAATGTAGCAGTCAAAAGTACTTTAAGCTTGTATTTGACTTTTTATATTTTCTCTTATACCCTTGTACAAAAAGGTTGGCTAGAGATTACGTGTAAAAACACTAGTCCCACTCATTTAATAATGAGAATATTACAATCTTTTTTGATTGGATTCCATGGATGTTTATCATTATCCAGATAAAGGAGGAACCGTATAAGATGAAAATCTCACATGCAATTCTGGAACGAAGATTCTTTGAACCGAATGACGATCGTAATGGATGTCGGCTCAATTTGAAGGAAATTACGCGGAAGCTTTACAGAATCATTATGAGGCTATGAGACTGGAAATGGATCCATATGATCGAAGTTATATACTTTATAACATAGGTCTTATCCACACAAGTAACAAAGAACATACAAAAGCTTTGGAATACTATTCTCTGGCACTCGAACGAAACCCTTTCTTACCTCATGCTCTTAACAATACGGTCGTGATCTGTCATTATGTGCAACTATCTCCACTATATGATCAAAATCATCCACACCTCATGCATGATTTATGGATTGTACCATTCCTGTTAGTCCATAAGAATCAGATACCCATATTCCAAGACCAAATAATCCTGTTACATGAAAGGCGCCAAAAACAAAACATGTCACCCTTACAAGAAATAAATGAACTCAAAATATTTTTAGCAAATCCAAAGAAGGTTTTCCAGTATGTTCATCACAAAAGATTTCTAGATCCCAATAGACCCAATTCCAAATAGCCGCAAAAAAGCACAAGCCCGGAAACACAATATGTGCCACGACCACACCTTTGTAACTCTAAATACCCGGATTCGTTATAGTTCCTCCTATGATATTCCAACCACCCCACGTATTGTTTATTCATAAACGAGTCATGAAGGTTATAACGAACATATTCTGCCTACACATTGGGTCAAAAACAAGGTCAGGGGGATCAAAAAGTGCTAATTCATATAGATCCGTCGAACCGGCCCAACCAGCAACCAAGGTTGTAAGCATTATATGGATAAAGAGTAAACAGATCATTTAATAAAACGGTATGAACACAATACCAAGGCAAACCCATGAAAATACCCTTTATATCAATAAAAAATAGACACTATGTAACTTTATTGCACTATAAAAAACTATGTTATGCACATTCCCCTTTTAGTAAATTATTTCGCATTATATTAAAGAATTTATGTTTGTTCTAGTTTGTGGACTTGGAGTGGTTGAGGGTAGTTTATGTGCTGTAACAATTTTCACATAGTGTAATTATCTAGTTGTCATTTGACAACGACCGTCGTTTTTTCACCGGTTTTGGAGTTTCCACATTAACCTCTTGTATTGTTATTGTGTTTATTTTTTTAATGCTTTATTTTTTCCAACAAGTGGTATCAGAGCTTGGTTGGCTCGATGGTGGCGGAAGTGGATCCTAGTGTGGATCAAGGCTAGTCTTGTGGGTGACTCACACTTATGGGGGACATTGTTGGGTTTCAGGTGTGAAAGTTGTGTTAAAACCCCACATTGACTAGGAATGAAGGAACGATTAGGTTTATAAGAGAGGTGAGTCATACCCTATTTATTTAAGGTTTTGGGTGGATATGTGGTTTCAAGGTCTCTTGTAACCATGAACATTTGGTCCATTGACACTTTCGGACCTCGCTCCCCAGGCTTCCCCGCCAAGTGGTATCAAAGCCTTGGTTGGCTCAGTGGGGGCAGAAGGGGATCCTAGTGTGGCTCAAGGCTAGTGATGTGGGTGACTCGCACTTATGGGGGAGATGGTTGGGTTTCAAGTGTAAAAGTGTTAAAGTCTCACATCGACTAATAATAGAGAAAATATTGGGTTTATAAGAGAGGTGATTCATACCCCCGTTGCCTCAAGGTTTTGGGTGGATATGCAGCGTCAAGGTCTCATGTAACCATGAATGTTTGGATCATTGACACTTCTGGACCCCGCTCCCCGGACTCCCTAACAAGTAGTCTCAATAGCCTTAGTTTGGTGGAGTATAAATTTTAGTATAATTTGTGGTTGCAATTTTGTCTGATCTTCCACATCAGAAGATAACTTTTATACTATATGTTGGTTGGTAAAAATTTATTGTGCTGCGGGAAAGGTTTTGGTTTAATGTCAAGTTTTTCAAATGCAGTGAAGATTGACTTAGAGCAATTTGATGGAAGAATCAATTTTGGCTTATGGAAAATTTAAGCCAAAGATATTTTGATACAATTAGGATTACACAAGATGTTGAAAGGAAATATTTCCAACATGGACAATGAGATGTGGGAGGAACTAGATTTGAGAGCTTCGAGTATAATATGTATGTCTTTGGCTAAGAATATTCTTGTGAATGTTCTTGGTATGTGGTCAGCCACAGAGTTCTAAGAGAAACTTGAAGAGTTATATCAAGGAAAGGGTATATCAAATCGGTTGTTTTTGAAGGAGCAATTTCAAAGCTTGCATATAGATGAACATACAAAAGGATATGATCATTTAAGTGTTCACAATTGTATTGATTTTAATTAGAAACTAGTGGAGTCAAGATTGAAGATGAAGATAAAGCTTTGAGACTCATATAGTCTCTTCCATCTTCATATGATCATATTAAACTTGTTTTGATATATAGAAAGGAAACTCTGAGTTTTGAAGAAGATGCTAGTAAAATCATTTCTAAAGAAAGAATATTGAAGGGTGTGGATAATACTTCTTCAAACTTAGTGTTAGTTGCTAGAGGAAGGCCCTGTGTGAAGAAAAATAATTAAACGAGTGTGAAATGTTGGAAATAAGAAAAGATTGGACATGTATAGTATAAGTGTCCTGATGGGGCATCATTAGAGAATGGCTCTGAGTCAAATGCTAGCAATGTCTTTCTCGCTATGGGAGAGGATGATCTTCTCTGAATAATTGAGAAGTGTGTCCTCAGGACATTTTCGCTATCATGGAAAAGGACGATTTATTGCTAGCGGGTTAACACATGGGCATTGATGCTGAATGTGTAGTGAGATTATATCGATGGTTGAAGAGCTTCCTACCAACATGGAAGTTGCGCCATAAAGCTTCAACCTGCTTTTTGACATGTGAAAATTCTTGAAGTTGTTTAGCTTTAAGTGAAGTATACTCTTATTTAGATGAAGTATGATAGATTTAAAACTATGATTGTCAGTGAAGACAATGTGAAAATTCTTGGAGTGGTGTAGCTTCAAGTGATTATACTATTTATGGAGGAGTATGATTGTCAGTGAAAACAATGAAAGTTAGTGTATTATTTTCAATCAAGGTGGAAATTATTAGGGTTGGTTGAAAATATACATATTGAAGAAGTTCCACATCGCTTAGTTTTATGAAGGAAGAGGAAGTCAAAGGCTATATATAAGATTAAAGTTCTTCAAAGTCCCATATCACTTAGTTTTGTGAAGGAAGAAGGAGTTCAAGGCTATATATATGATTCAAGTTCTCTATTCCAAGATTTACCATTCAAAAGCACTTTAAGCTTGTATTTGACTTTTTATATTTTATCTTATACTCTTGTTTTATAGTGTTATAAGGGGTAATTAAATATTTGTTTTGGAGATTGTGGGTGTATTGGGGGCTTAGGGGTGGTTGAGGGTAGTCTATGTTAGTCTAATATGCCTTAAAACCTTAAGTGATAAAAGTGAAATAGAAGAGACATACTTTGGTACTGACAACTTTGGGCTTATTTGTAGATCCGTTTGTTAATGAATCATATATTGGCCCCGTTATAAATATTGGATTTTCTCTCATTTGTAAGGTAGAATTTGCATAAGGTAAAAATCCTATTTAGAATTTAAAGGATAAAATTCTTATAGTAATATTATAGGGATTTGGTAGCCTTTTAGAGTTATCATAGGGATTGAGAAATACTTCTAAAACCTTGGATTTGAGTGATTCATATATTGAGAGTTGGAGAGGTTAGGAAACACTTGGGTATAAAATAGGGGTTTGTTCTTGGTAGCTTTTAGGGTTTGTTTGAAGGAGAAGACTATTTTCTTGTAAATCGTCTGTAATATCTTGTAACAGCTTTCTTAATATAGTGAATTGGAGTGATGCTCTCTTCCTCATACGTAGAACATTTGATTGAACTGGGTAAACAATTTTTTTGTGTTCTCGCCTACTATTATTTTTATTGCTTGAGGCTATTTGTTTGGTTGTCCTTTTTATTTTCCCCCACATATCAAAAGTGTTGATTTGAATTGAACTTTGTCATTATCACAACAAGTGTCACCTACTGTATTTTCAAGCTCCTGCAAAATTACTTAAAGACTTAGTTTTGATGAAGACAACATATTTCATATATTTCAAAAATGATGAGCAAAGATAAATGGATAAGAATCAAAGGTTGCAACTTCGTGAAAATTAAAGTCATAGTATGATTGATCTTCAACATATATGGGTATAAGTTAAAACTCTTTTACATTGATATTCTTTAGTGCTCAAAAGATACACTTTCATTCAAATGCATGATCAAAACCTCAAACAAATGCAAACCATAAACACTTAGCCTTTAAAAATCATGTTTTTAGCTTTTTAGTTTGATGTAACCGGTTACCTAAACCATGTAATTGGTTACATTGTTGGCAGTAACTTTTTCCTTTTGTTATTGATCTTTTTCAACATGATGTAACCGGTTACATCATTTAGGTAACCGGTTACATGCTCGTGATTTTGAATATTTTGGGCATAACGTAACCATGTAACCGGTTACATCCTTCACGTAACCGGTTACATCTGAACCAGTGCCACTTTTTCATGTTAAATCTTTCCCAAACGAAATTATGTTTCAAATCCTTAACCATTGCATTGTTCCATCAAAATGCAACCATTCTAAAGGGTGTAAAGTCATCTATAAATACCATACATATCAGTTTTCAAATCCTTACCTCTTTCATAAAAATTCACAACCTTTATCTCACCAATATTTTTTCAAACAAAGTGTTCCATATCCTTCAATTTTCATTGAGAAATTTTCTACATTGCTAAATACCATTTTAGAAAAACTTTCTCATATATTCATATACCTTGAGCACTAATATATCTTTGTGAATTGTTTTACTTAAAAGAGAATGTATGTGGTTTCACTCAGAAAGAAGGTGTCGACTTCAATGATGTGTTTTCTCCTGTTGTGAAGCATAGGTCCATTTGAATGTTGCTTGCCATGGTGGCACAGTTCGACCTTGAACTGGAACAGATGGATGTGAAAACTGCATTCTTGTATGGTGATCTAGATGAAACGATCCTGATGAGGCAACCTGAAGGGTATGTTGAAAAGGGGAAGGAAAATTATGTGTGCAAGCTAAAAAGATCTTTACATGGGCTGAAACAATCTCCTCGACAGTGGAATAGGAGATTCGACAAGTTCATGGCACGCATGAGTTTCATTAGAAGTCAGTTCGACCACTGCGTCTACTTCAGATTTCGACCTGGTAATTCATTTGTTATTTTGTTGCTTTATGTGGATGATATTCTCATAGCAAGTAACAATGTCAAAGATGTAAAGAGGGTGAAGGCTGAACTCAATAAGGAGTTCGATATGAAGGACCTGGGAGCTGCTTCCAGGATTCTTGGAATTGACATTCGAAGAGATAGAAAGAAGTATGAGTTATGCTTATCTCAAGAGGCATATCTACGAAAGATTCTCGAAAAGTTTGGTATGTCGAATTCGAAGCCAGTTGTGACTCCGACAAACCCTCAATTCAAGCTGAGTGTTGATCAATGTCCCATTACTGATGTCGAAAGAGCCTATATGAACAGCATCCCATATGCTAATATAGTTGGTTCTTTGATGTATGTTATGGTCTGTACTAGACCCGACATAGCATATGCAGTAAGTCTTGTAAGCAGATACATGGCGAATCCTAGAAAGGCTCACTGACAAGCATTGAAGTGGATTTTAAGGTACATAAATGGGTCTCTGAACAGGGTCCTAAGTTATGGTGGAGCCTTGGGTGAAGATAGTAAAGCAGTAATCGAAGGATATGTCGAATCTGATTATGCAGGTTGTATGGATTCTAGAAAGTTTTTTTCTGGATATGTTTTCACTATGTTTGGCACTGCAATTAGTTGGAAAGCAACACTTCAGAAGGTTGTTGCTCTATCAACCACTGAAGCGGAGTATATTGCCCTAACTGAAGCCGTGAAAGAAGCATTGTGGCTTGAAGGTTTTGCTAAGGAGCTGAAACTTCAAGGTAAAGGTATCGCTGTTAAATGTGATAGTCAAAGTGCAATACACCTGTCGAAGAACTTAGCCTATCATGAGCAAACTAAGCACATTGATGTGAGGCTGCATTTCGTCAGAGGAGTAATCGAGCATGGAGAAGTCCAAATGCTGAAGGTTTCGGCTGAGGACAATGCTGCTGATATGATCACAAAGACATTGCCAAGTTGCAAGTTTTTCCACTGTATGCAGTTGATAAAGCTGCATGAAGAAAGCTAATTTTTTCCCTTGACGTTGTAGAGTTAGGTCAAAGGTGGAGATTTGTGAGAAATTTGATCGAACTC
Source organism: Vicia villosa (assembly GCF_029867415.1). Lineage (NCBI taxonomy): Eukaryota > Viridiplantae > Streptophyta > Magnoliopsida > Fabales > Fabaceae > Vicia > Vicia villosa. Next base: position 67,907,008 of record NC_081182.1, read on the forward strand.
TAGTATGGTCGAAGGGTAGCTTCTTGGTTCGACAAGATTAAGCATGAAGTCGAAGGTTGTTCGCATGCTTGTGTCGAAGATTTTAGGGTTGTTAGCATGTTAAGTTAGGTTTAGTGTTTAAACCCTAATTTGTTAAGTTAACTTGTTTATTAAGTTGGCTTGTGTAATGGGCCTTGTGGAAAAAGCCCATTAGTTAGTATGTTAGGTTTTATCATAAATAACATATTAGTCTCTCATCATTGCAACACAACAAATCCTAATTTAGGGTGAGAGAGGTTATTTGTTATTCTTGTAAACTTGTAATCTTGTTTTCTAAGAGAAAGTAAAAGAATAGCAGTTATAACCAAATCTTGTGTTCTTCTTCTTCCTTGTCCTTTATTCTTCCTTTGTTTTATACTTTGTTCTTGGCATTGAATTCACAATAATCATGATTCAAAAATAATTGAAAGTTACACCTCATTTCATCATTTAAACACACAGGTTATTTCATAAGGTTCAATATACTCAAAACGGCACTCAAAACAGGCCAACGGTTCAAAAGTTACGCATCATTAAACTTTTCAAAATCACAAAATGGAAATCCTGCACACAGGCCTGTCATACGCGTATAGTCTAGTCCATACACGTACCATTCTAAGTCATGCGTGTATCATACATGTATCAACAGAAATGGATTTTCACTAAAAAGCTTCCCATACGCGTTTTGTCTTCCTCATACGCGTATGGCTTCCTCCCATACGCGTCTCATACGCGTTTCAGCAGAAGGCTGGTATCGTGATGGGACGGTCTGCGTATCATACGAGTACGTCCCTTGGGAGTGTCCCTCATACGCGTATGGCCTAGCCTCATACGCATATCATACGCAAATGGCCAGCGCTTTCCAAAAACATGCAATTCGTACCAGTCCGTTTTCTGCTCGTTTTCATCACTAACAGCCTACGAACCTAAATCCCAAATTCCTCAACCTTGACCAAATCGATTCAAGTTGATCAAATACCAGAAAACAACCACACAACATATATCATACACACCTATAACATATATTATGCATCATTAACCATCATACAACACCAAAATCACGGGATTCATCAAAATAGATAATTATCAACAAACACCCCAAAACCAAAACTTTATCATACGACTCAATCGACATGAATTAATATACCTATATCAATCCTATTATCCTGTTTACCCAGAAAAATGGTAAACAAGCGCTAGTTTCCTTTTTAAAGGTTACTTTTGCGGAATCAACTAGAATACTCCAGGACTAATTGCTTTATTTTGTTATATTATGTGTATCTGGTTTGTATTGAATGCAACAGTGACTTTAAAGTAAAAGTAAAACACTGAAATTAAAGGCTTTAAAGTAAATCAAAGCAATAAAAAAAGGCAGTAAATGTGCATTGAAAGACGAAATATAACGTAAAATGATTGCATTAATTAAACTGGTACGCATACGTACATTCCAAGGTTGCACTCGTTACTCATTATTGCACAGAGATTTGAGTTTACTTGTGTTTTGTAGAAAATGCGGACCCCTAACTATTCCTATGGAACTTGCTTAAATAGTAAAAATAAAATAACTACTATTAACGGTCGACTGGTTATCAGTCAACACGTGTCTTCGACATGCAAGATCTTCAATTGTGAGACCTCCACGCGTCCTGTAAGAACTGCCAGAAAACTGCTTGAAACTGCCTCTTAACTTCTAATACCTCTCGACTTTTGCTTCAGTTTCTGCAGCAAAATTCTTAAGTCTTCGCATTCTTCTGATCGAACGCTGAAGCCTCTGATCATCTTTCTAGTCGAACAGCTTCGACTACTAAGCATTGCTTAGTCGAACCACTTCGACCTAAATGGCAATGTAATTATTTAATTGAGGCCCAATTACCAATTTAGGGCCTTTCCACCAAATTGAGGCCCAATTACCAATTTTGAGCCCCAGTTGCCCATTTATTGGTAAGTCGAAATCCTAGGGTAACAAATTGCCCCCCAGGCGACTTCTTTCAACTGACTTTAGGAAAGAGAAAAGATGGCGTTTCAGTTCTTTCTTGGGTTTCGACTTTTGTTAATTCCTATTACGCCATGATTACATTTCATTTTCCCAAGCACTAATTATTACCTAAACACTAGGTTAGTGGGCTATAACTGCTCCCAGCTTGCTTGTGTCAGTTTTCAAAGCGTTTCTTTGACATGACCTTTGGTTTTACAACTTCTTTTTGCACGATTTCTAATGACGTCACCAGCAGCTTATATATACGTACAGCTTCTTTCTCCTTTTTTTTGTGTCTCTTCGTTTTACTTCTCTTCTCAAACGTTTCAGAAAGAACCATCTCTTTTCCTCTAACCTTTACCCATTTTCTTCTTCTCCTTTTATACACAACAATGGCAGCTACAACCACTAACCCCACTGTGTACGATACGGGTGCGAACCCTTTAGGGTTTATTATGTCTCGTGAGGAAGAAGAACAAGGCTTAGATTTCATTCCTCAACCCAACCTTATTGAGGCCAAAGCCATCATTTGGCAAAACCAGATGTTAATCCCTTTTCAGATTACTGATAAATTAATGGCTTTCTCGGGGCCATTACCAAACCATCGTTACCACCAAGAGAAAACCACTGGTTTCTTTCCTTGCTTCCAAACCACCATGCCTGTAGCTTTCGACGAACCACGTACCCTCGACTTGAAGTTTATGGACCCTTCGCTTAGGGTGTTTCGTTCGACTCCGGCTCCTGGCAACAAGGAATACTTGGCTTGGCTTAACAAAGTTCAAGCGAAAAAACAACAAAGATGGGAGGAATTGGGCATCTTCGACGCCATACAATTATCCAGAACTGGTCATAGAGTTTGTCCTCCAATGCTACTTGCTTCGATCTTCTTCTGGGAAGGTTAGACTAACACCTTCCACCTTCCTTGTGGAATGATGACTCCCACTCTCTTCGACGTGGCTGCCATCACAGGGCTTTCGCCATTGGGTGAAATCTTCGACCCAACTTTTCCCACAGAAATGAATTTCAATTTCACCAACGCTACCATCACCAAGTATATGCAAGATCATTATGACAAGTCGACAGAAGAAGTCTCTGACGAAGAGCATGTTGCCTTCCTCACCTACTGGCTCTCTTATTATCTGTTTTGTCCAGGATCAGTTCAGATTGTTAAAGCTTACATACCTTTGGCTATTCAGATTCATGAAGGTCGAAAGGTCTCTTTAGGTAAGCTGCTCCTAGCTTATCTCTATCATACCTTAGGTATAGCATCTTTAAGGATAAAACGCCTGCACGAGACTCCAAAACAACTCTCTCTGTCGGGACCTTATTGGCTCTTACAACACTGGTTGAATGCCACCTTCGAGTCACATATAGGTTTTACTGTTTCCAGATCCATTTTAAAGGTCATGTATGACCGGAGGGTCGAAGGCATCAAGCTTGCCTTTCAAACTCCTCAAGATGAGTCTAACAACAGGCCCAACCTCCTCAAACATGTGAGGTTGTTTTCTGAGTGTAAAACATTCATTGCTTCCATGGCCCCTTTCTCCAATCGATGCTTTGGGCCAACTTGGTTCAAAGCTATTTTCCCTGGGAACACTCCAACTCTTCGAGCTCAACTGAATGCTATTTGGGCTGCTTTTCTGACCCCAACACTTCTCTCTCATCGTATTGAGTTGACGGGAAAATGCTATGGGTTTGTAAGTTATCAACCAAATTTGGTCTCTCGACAATTTGGTTTAAGCCAGATGTTGCCCAAAAGCTTATATTCCCATGATGGTGATATTTGTTTCTCTGGTCGACCGTTCACAGCCCGTCAACACCTTGACTGCTTGAAGTTTCATAACAAACAATCTCTGGAACACCCAATTTTCACCTTTCAGAACTCCTATTTTACAACTAAAGAGTTTAGTGAATGGTGTTCTGAATACTATCAACTATTTGATCGAGATTCTTTTACCAAGAAACTGAATACTGCGTTCGACAAGTTGGAGGATCAACTTACCATAAGTAAGTATTTCATATCTGCCTTCGTTTTCTTTTCATTGTCAACAACAATATTCTAATATCAATTTTAGACCTTTCAGGGCCTGATCTTACCAATCAAAACGAAGCTCCTACTCCATGGATCCATTCTCGACCCAACAGTAGTTTAAAATTTGCCTGTGATGCAATCACCATAAAGATGGTTGACCTGACAATCGAACCAACGGCTAGTTTTACTTGAATTACTCCAAGTATTCCACTTGTCTTGCCCTCATAATTAGACAACACCATATTATGGGGCCTTAAATCTTTGTCAGATTTACCCACTTTTTGAAGTGAGGAATAAGGCATTAAGTTTACAGCAGCCCCACCATCGACAAACACTTTGTTTATTGGAACATCATCCACTTTTACCCTTATGAATAAAGGCTTCAAATGATACATCATTCCTCGACCTGGCCTCTCAAACACAGCCTTTTGCTCTTCTACCACTCCTTTTCTCATTACATAGTAACAAACAGGTGTTTCTTCCACATTCTCGTCAGGAAGAAAATCATCTTCGTTCTCAGATACCTCAGATACTCTGTCGAACTCTGCTGGAAGTACAGAGACAATTCCACAGTCAATTAGCAACTCATCTGACTCTATGTCAAAGTTGTCGTCGACCTCTTCGTCCGACAGTGGAGAATACTCAAGTTCTTTTTCTGTATTGAGGGTCGGAGCATCATCGTCAACCAATTCTTTAATCAGTTTCTTTCCTAGGATCATTCCTGCAGCCAGTCTTTCATTTGCTATTTTAGCCTGCTCTTCAGTCAACTTCCTGTGAAAAGGCTTTGGCTGATAGTGAGAAAATCATGCCTGCACCATTTTCGAATTTTCCTGTCCATTCTTATGGCTTCTTTGGTAACGCCTCCACTGCGTTCGAGTCATGGGGTTCTTTCCTTTGTAGTTTGGAGATATGTAATCTTTTCTTTTAGATCCACTATCTGTCCAAGAGCCTTCAGCATTGGTTCCCTCGCCTTGAATTTGCCATTCTGGGCGTTTACCTTTGAAGTTAATAGGTTTCACCCATTTGTCTTCAGGGACATCCGTCTTGGGACGGAAAGTCCTTGGTTTTTCAAACATCTTCCTGTATTCTCCAGCCCTTCGACCACTGTTTTCTCCTGTGTACATGAATTGACGATTCTTGCCTCGACGAGGATCGAACCTCACTTTGTTTACAGCATCGACATTGAAAACAGCATCACACCTTGGGCATAATCCAACTTGAGAGTTGTTATTGTGGCATCTCTCAAGGAATTTCAAAAGACTTTCTTTTGGTTCAGGATAAACCATGTTCAAAACTTTGCCATCAGTAGCGCCGTTTTGCTTTCTAACGAAACCATCAGTAGTCTCGACCATCATCACATCAGCAAGCTCAGTATAGTGAGCCTCTTCGACTTGCAAAGGATCAATATCAACTTGCATTGATGACTTTGGCTTTTCTCCAAACTGTAACCTTCCTTCTTTCAAAGCTTTCTGCACCAAGTCCCTGAAAAGGACACATTGAGAAGTTTTATGACCCAAGAAATTATGAAATTTACAAAATCCTCTTTTTTTCTTTTGTTCGAGAGGAGGATTTTTAAGTCCTGGGGGTACTATGATTTGCCCATCAGAAACCAGCAAATCAAATATTTCATCACATTTTGTTATATCAAATGAATACGTTTTACTATAAAATTTTTCATTTTTACTTTCAATCAGATTCTTATCTTTTGAGGGCTTGAGCAATTTACAGATATATGGTGGCCCTGGCTTTAATTCAGCCACGTTCACCTCTCCCTCTTCGTATTCACTATCGCTAGTAGAGTCGAACTCACTTGTAGTGACATAAGCTATCTTTTCTTTCTTATGATATTTACTAGCTCTGGCTTTTTCAGCTTTTAGCCTTTCGACCTGGCGTACTCTATCTGCCAGTTGTGCCATATCTCTCAAATGTTGGGTGTCTAATTTCTTCCTTATGGAATAATCTAACCCACCTGCAGCCATTTCGACTAACTCATGTTCAGGAATTTGTGTGAAACATCTAGCTTTCAGTAACCTAAAACGGTTTAGATAGTCATCGACTGGTTCTGCACCCTTTCGCCTAACTCCAGCTAATTCTTTCAAACTAATTTTCGACTGTCCCATATAAAATTGTTCATGAAACAATCGTTCTAATTGGTTCTAGGAGAACAAAGATTGTGGAGATAAGGTCGTGAACCAGGTAAATGCATTTTTTGTTAAAGAACTTGGAAAATACTTCATCTTTAGATTTTCATTGTTTGCTATTTCTCCAGCCTCTGTCTGGAACCTAGCAATATGTTCGACCGTCGACTCTCCAGTCTCACCAGCAAATTTGGTGAATTTTGGGACTTTCCACCCCCTAGGCAATTCTGTTTGCCTTACGTATTCTGACAACGGGGAAACGAAATTTGGTCTATGCAAACCTACATTTATTCCATTCTGAACTAAAATTTGTTCGACTACATTAGAGATATTACTGTGTCCAACATTGACATCTTGCTGGATGTTCCTAAGAACCTGGTCAGCATCCTGATGCCTTCGTACTATTCTAGGGATCTCTTGCTCAATTTGATCTCCTTGTCCTATAGGTTCGACCCCTCTCACATTCGACCCTTGAGTAGTCGAAAGGTTTGGTTGTGGGGGCGCTCCAAAGAAATCTGCAATTCTGGCCATTTGTCCAGCCAATATTTCATAACTTTGGTTCGTGTTATTTATCATGGGAGTAAAAACAGTTCCCATTTGTTGAGTAAGGGCATTCACCATTTCATGATTACTTTCGTCTATTTGCTGTCGAATTGACAACATTGACGTAGTACTTAAAGATGGCAAAGCCTGGTGATTATATCATATGCCTATAGGTCGACCCCCTGGATTCGATGTGCTTGTAGCCATCATGTTGTCAGAATATAATGAAGGATTTGTGTGCAAACCTTGCATCATAGACGTGGGCATTCCAAATTGAGGGTTAAAACCTGGTGGAGGCATCATTCCATGAAATGGCGGTCGTAACGGATTAAACGGTGACCGTACACTCGTTGGTGATGATACCAATATTGCTGCCGTCGATCCACCAGTATTTGTTGTTCTAACTGGGGATGAATCTGCGGCACTTTGTGGTGTTGTTCCGGTCAGAACAACCCCTTGATTTCCATAAAGATCAAAATTATTTGTATTAACTTCAGCCATGTTAGTTAATTTCCGACCACTTCTTAATATCATACATAACTATTATACTAACAAATATAAAACAAACAGCAATTGACGAGTCCCACTGGGCGTGCCAATTTGTTTACCCAGAAAAATGGTAAACAAGCGCTAGTTTCCTTTTTAAAGGTTACTTTTGCGGAATCAACTAGAATACTCCAGGACTAATTGCTTTATTTTGTTATATTATGTGTATCTGGTTTGTATTGAATGCAACAGTGACTTTAAAGTAAAAGTAAAACACTGAAATTAAAGGCTTTAAAGTAAATCAAAGCAATAAAAAAAGGCATTAAATGTGCACTGAAAGACGAAATATAACGTAAAATGATTGCATTAATTAAACTGGTACGCATACGTACATTCCAAGGTTACACTCGTTACTCATTATTGCACAGAGATTTGAGTTTACTTGTGTTTTGTAGAAAATGCGGACCCCTAACTATTCCTATGGAACTTGCTTAAATAGTAAAAATAAAATAACTACTACTAACGGTCGACTGGTTATCAGTCAACACGTGTCTTCGACATGCAAGATCTTCAATTGTGAGACCTCCACGCGTCCTGTAAGAACTGCCAGAAAACTGCTTGAAACTGCCTCTTAACTTCTAATACCTCTCGACTTTTGCTTCAGTTTCTGCAGCAAAATTCTTAAGTCTTCGCATTCTTCTGATCGAACGCTGAAGCCTCTGATCATCTTTCTAGTCGAACAGCTTCGACTACTAAGCATTGCTTAGTCGAACCACTTCGACCTAAATGGCAATGTAATTATTTAATTGAGGCCCAATTACCAATTTAGGGCCTTTCCACCAAATTGAGGCCCAATTACCAATTTTGAGCCCCAGTTGCCCATTTATTGGTAAGTCGAAATCCTAGGGTAACATATCCATAATCCGATAATAGATGTTAATCGGAAGAGTCCCTCTTTATCTTAGCCAAGAATCTGGACTTTTCCCCTTCTTCTCCATCAAACTCGTAAGCCCTTTTTCCTCAAATTCAACAAGAATCTTCAATCTTTAAACTCGCTTATCTCCCTCATCAAGAATTTCCCTGACACGAATTAATATATAAAATTGAAAGGAATTTCGTGTAAAATCTGAATCTTCAAGAATTACCTGATTTGGAGCTACAAGCAGAAAGTTATGACTCGTTTTGTGAGGGTTGTACCATGAATATGAAAATGGGTCTTGTCCATGAGTTCTTCTTCTCCCCCTCTTAGGTTTTCCTCTTTTATTTCTCAATTTCCTCTTATTTCCTTATTTTATGAAAACATAACATAATTTAGCAATGAGCTCAACAACTTAACACTCTCTCATTACTAAATACCACACTTGGTCCAAAGACCAATATTCCATAATTCCTCCAAATAGTTCAACGAAAATACTAAATAATTCTTAATAATAATTTAATTTCCAATTAAATTAAAATTATAAAATATGGGGCGTTACAATGATAACCCATAAAATGGTTGGCAATACCCTCCGTCTTACCATGTCTATTGTATTAGACACATAGCCCAAAACTTTGTGCGAGAGATTAGAGACAAAGTGTTATGTAAAAAAGTCGTTAACATGGATAATTTTATATATATTATTTATACATAATAGTGTTGTTTAACGATATTTTGTTTAACTACTATTTTTTTCACGAACAGCTTATGCATTAATTGAATCTACATACAACTACTACATGGGAGAGATCCGTATGTCAAACATGGATGCATTCAACTAGGTAGAAAATATTCCAAGAGAAAATGGTGTAGAGCTTTTGATGGAGGGCAACGATGGGGGGACATGACTACCAACCTGGCAGAGTCAATGAATTCGATATTTAAGGTCACTCGTAATCTACCGGTTACAGCATTGGCCAGATCAACATACTTTAGGTTAGGTGAACCGTTTGGGAGAAGAGGGCATAAATGGACAAAAAAATTGGGTTCCAGACAACGATATACTTCTAGTTGCATCAAAGGGATTGACGAGGAGGTTGCTAAAGCAAGTAGTTATAACGTTAGCCAATTTGATCGTCTAAGGTTTTGCTTCCTAGTGGAGGAAACTATGAATCATAATTAGTGTCGACCTACCCGACATTTCAACGTTCACCTTAGGAACCAAACATGTGAGTGTGGAAAATTTCAAACATTCCATGTTCCTTGCTCGCATGTCTTTGCAGCATGCGCAAGCATACATCAGGACTATTCTGTGCATATAGTTGATGCGTTCAAGGTTGTTAATGTGTTTAAGGTCTACGAAGAAAGTTTCATAGGGGTGCCGACTGAACCTGACTGGCCTCGGTACGAAGGAGACACTCTTTGCCACAATGATGCCATGAGAATACGAAATAAAGGTCGTCCAAGCAGTACCCGCATATGAATAGAGATGGATGAGTATGAGAAGGAAAAAAGAAGATGTGGTATTTGCCGCGAATTCGAACATTATTGCAAAACATGTCCAAACAGGCCTGGAACTTCTACTTAGTTGTGTTTGTGGTTTTATGTTTATTTCATCACTTTCTTGTAATTTCTTTCAACAACAATGACAACTCTAATTAAAACATCCAACTTCCGGTTACATCACAATAATGTTTACAACAACACAACGACTTAAAATTAAATTACTACCTCCGTTCCTTTTTATAAGAGAAAATTCACTTTTTAGATTCATTGAATAATCAATGTATCTAGTCTATAAAGAGACCAAATACATTAGTTATTCAATGATCCTAAAAAATGACTTGTCTCTTATAAAAAGGAACGGAGGTAGTACAACACAATAAACATAACATCAGAGCGCATACTTCAAACACAATTACATCAAATCAACACTCACATAACATACACCATGCTGAACTACTCAACAACAACAGCTAGAACAAGTGAATCTTAAACGTCTCGCTTAACTTCTCCACTGTATATTGAAAACATATAATACACATCTGTATCATTTTCCACACGATCCCAATAATACATCTATGGGCCTTTTGGGTTTGCATCCGTCAAGGTAATGTACGGACACCAATAATCTATTTTTTTAACTTTCCGGATTGGACCACCTAGTTGTTGAAACCCACCGTTGATGGTTGTAACAATTCTTTCGAAATTCTAATAAGGGTCCAGACATACCCTCATGTGATTATATGTCTCAAAAAACACAACCCAAACAGATATGATTAGTAAATGCTGGAAGTAAGAACAAAAGGAGAATTGATAATTCAACCTTCACAGACACATCTATTCATAGGAGACCAGACCCTTTCTACCAAAAATTTTAGAGAAAAAATATTGTACATTTATTTTTAGCAGGAAATATTATACAACTTTTTCTTTGTATAAGTAATAACAAATACATTTTATTTTATGATAAATAATAATATCAATTATTAATTATATTTTTTTATCTATTTATTAATTTTATCGTTGTTTATTATTATTTTTAATATTTTAAAAAACATTTTATAATTTATTAGGCTATTTAATAATTAAAATATAGTTATTAACTATTTATATTAATTAAAAATAATTTAAATTCACTAAAATATCATTTAAATATTAAAAACAAAAAAATAAAAATAAAAATATGGCGTCCTCCATTTGAGATGGAGGCAATCTAGAAAAAGTAAAAAAATGTAGCATTTTAGGACTTTTTCTAGTGGGTGACATTTAGGAAATATATTTTTTGTGTGTGGCATTTGGGTAAAAAATCCACATAAGTGACAAAATTGGTGGTTGTGGAAAGTAGACACATATTCTACTATAGTACTACCTCTGTCTTAAATTACAAGATATTTTGAACATTTCATATGAATTAAAAAATATATTTATATTTATACAAAAATGTCATTTATTAATTACATTGGAAATCGAAATTAAAATAATATAAAAAAGAAAGAATAAGAAAGTTTTTCAACCCACTCCATGATTATCTTACACACCACATAAAATTTCAATTTTGTTCTCAACTTTCGTAGATGCACATCCGGAAGCATCTCATATTTTGATAAAATTTGATTCATTCCGTAGATACATCTACGAAAACGTATCAAACCTTTCCGTAGATGTAACTACTAAAGATTTTTCTCAATTAATTGAGAATTTGAGATTTTCCCAATTAATCAAACTCTATCAAACTTTTGCATAGATGTAACTACGAAAGATTTTTCCCAATTAATTGATAAACCTTTCCGTAAATATAACTACGAAAGATTTTTCCCAATTAATTGAGAATTTGAGATTTTCTAAATTAATTTGTAATTTAATTGGAGATTTTCCCAATTAATTGGAAAAATATCAAATTAATTAAGTTTAATGACATTTAACGTAATCGTTAAAACATAGTGATTTGAGATTTTTTCCAATTAATTGGGAAAATATCAAAATTAAGTTATAAATTAATTGAGAAAATTCCAAATTAATTAAGTTAATTCATTGAGAAAATTCCAAATTAATTTAAATTAATTAAGTTAATGAAATCTTTCATAGATATATCTATAGAAATATTCTGATTTTTCCCATTAATTAAGAAAATTACAGGTTTCACTATATTTTTAGGGGTTCTATAGATGCATCTACGGAAAGTACGAGAGTGATTGCGATTTTGTCAATTCCATGGTGCGTGAGAGATGCATGCGGTATGATTAAAAATTGTCAAAAATAATAAATACTAGAGAATATTATTAAAAAAAATTATATTAATGTTACATTTAAAATAAAAATTAAGCAACCACTGTCCTTCATCATTGTTTCACTCTGTTAGAGTTGATCTCCAGGCCTTGTCTGTGTCTGCATCCGTCACTACCGGACACACTCTCTCTCCTTTCACCTTCACCAACTACCTTTCTTCTTCTTTTCCCGTTCCATCTATTCTCCTTTTCCCTTTTGAACTTTCTGGTAAGTTTCTGAATTTTCCTCTGCATTTTGTACCAAACCCTAACTCTAAACGCACATTCTGGTGTCGTTTCCAATTCGCTTCACGCACTCTTTTTTTTTCTTCTCTTCTTCGGTTCTTTACACTCTTTGATCGCATGTTGCATGGTTTCTTTCCAAGTTTTTGTCACTGTCTTGTTTTTTTTTCCGGAAATCACGTCAAAACCCTTTTCTGTTTTATAAGTCATTTATTGTTCTTGTTTTGTTCTTTCAACTTTATATGTAAAATTACCAATGCAGTTTGATGAACTTAACTTACTTGCATGTTATTGGTTGAATTTGCTTCCTATTTTTGGATACTCTATGGTAATTTATGTTTTACGCTTTACTTTGTGTATAGGGATAATTATGGGGAGTGTAGAGATTGTTGATTTGTCTAGTGACGATGAAAGTGAAAAGGCTGTTCCGGTTGCGGTTAAATTGGAGCCTGGGTATGTTACGGGTGCTGAGAATGTGCGTGTGACTGGTGATCGGCGATTAGTCAAATGTGAGAAATCTCGAACTCAGGTGACTAGACAAGATGCTGATGAAAATATAAGCTCTAGTGCCCCAAGTACAGGTCATAGTAATTCCAGTGTGTTGGAACAGGGGCCGTCGCCAATTGATGATACTGGAATCTCTTATGCATCATCCGTTTGTGCTGCACCACTATCCAGACAGTTTTGGCAAGCTGGGAGCTATGATGACGGGCATGGTTCTCAAACGTCAGTTAAAGGTATATATATGTATATGCTTATTACATTTATATGTGTGTGTGAGTTAGAAATTGATAAGTTCACTATTTGGTTTCATGGCTGTAACTTCCCTGCACAATCTTCTACCAACCATGTTTGTATTAATGTACACTGGGTAGTGTTGACAGATTTTTCTTTCCATTTGACTTTGGCGGATTTTCGTTTTCAGATATCACATCCTAGTTGCTACGCTTTTTGCCTGTAGGTTCATATCGTTGAGCTTTTGTCCATTCCTGAATTCTTATGCATTTCTGATTCTTTTTGGGTTGCAGATGGAAAAAACTACCTACATGTGCACCCCATGTTCCTTCATTCAAATGCAACTTCGCACAAGTGGGCATTTGGCGGTATGTTCTTATTCTAATCATCTATATAGACTTGTCCCTTCTCTAAGCTACACCTATCTTTGTGATTATTTATGTTTATTTTTTCTGTTTTCAGCCATAGCAGAGCTTCTTGATAATGCTGTTGATGAGGTGATTATTTCTGTTGGTTGAACTATTATTATATTACCTGCGGAAATGGGAGAAAGTTCTTGGGATAGATAGAGAGAGAAAACAAGAGAAATTCTATTCTGAATATTCTTTGTATTGAATGAATGAATTGTTAACTGTACAGCACAATGTACTCTGTTATTAATACCAGAAGGATCTAATTGACTCAAACTCAGCTAGTTACACAAGCTGTTAGCCTAGATGCCGACTAAGAATTTTCTGTCTCAACATTTCAGCTACAGTTAGAAGCCTTTTTAGGCTAGTTTAGGCTATACTCTAGTAAGCTAGTCTGCCGTTTTCATTTGTTATCTGTAGCATACTGAGTTAGCTATTGCCAACCAATTGTAGATTGTCAATTGCTTTGTGACACTGGCATTTCCATGTGCCAGAAATAGTGTATCTTCTGTAGAGTCAGCATTTCTGGTTATTCTTCTGCCTTAGAAGCTTTCTGGTTCATGTTTATTCCAATATTTTTTAATTGTCATTGCATAGGTTATTGTAAAGCCTATTATCTATTGTTCACACCTATGTTTTTCATTCTTACAAACCATCATTTCACAACTACGTTTGATTTTTGTTTGTACTTTATATTGCATGGTTGGCATTTATTCTTAGGATAGATCCAAAATGGGGCTACCTTTGTCAGTGTAGATAAAATTTCAAATCCAAGAGATGGAAGTCCAGCATTGTTGATTGAAGGTATGCTAGTTCTGGAACTCTTCAATATAAGTAGTTGGAAGTGACTTTAGTTTTAATCATTCTGATTCTTTTGATTTGGTGCCAACACTTGGCAATCAGATGATGGTGGTGGCATGGATCCGGAAGCAATGCGTCGCTGCATGAGTTTTGGATTTTCAGATAAAAGTTCAAAGCTTGCTATTGGACAGTGTATGGATTGTGATATCTGCAATAATTTTGTTATTCTCTTAAGTTTCTCATGTATTATATATTATTTTTATTTTGATGCCCTAGACGGAAATGGCTTCAAGACCAGTAGTATGAGACTTGGTGCAGATGCTATAGTTTTCAGTCGGCATTTGAATAATGGGTATGGTTAAAAAAGTGAATATATGACTTTATGATATGTTGCCATGTTGGTCTAGGTAATATGCTTCTTACTGTATTGACAAAGACAACCGCTGCTCTATCTCCTAGAAAGAGTGATTATTATTAATTATTTGCATTTTGATTCTGAAGGCCATGCTTACAAAGGTGCATTTAATACATACCTTCCAAAAAGGATCAAAGGTGGACCCTTTCCATTTTTAGTAAAAAAGTAAATTTTTAGTATAATAAAAAAAGTAAGAATCCACCTTTAGATCATTTTTTAGAGGTACATATTAAATGTCTGTCCAATTCATCTATTCTTTAAAAAAATTCACTTACCCCCCTCCCTGATTGGAAAAACTGAAAATTAAGACACCTAATTTTGTTCTCTTTTTTGTCTATAGCCTTAGAGAAATGTGCAGGTCTAATAAGGTGTTTTATAGCTTTGTAACTGTTGAGAAGTCCCACATTAAATGAGATATGACTTGGATACATGTTTATAAGGGTTGGCATGTTTCACCTTATAAGCCAATTTTGTTGGTTGAGTTAAGCCTAACTCATATTTTGAGATGGTATCCAAGTCATTCTGGTCATAGTCCAGGTGTCTAGTTCCCGGCGTGGCGTGGGCGTGAGCGGGTGAATTCAGAAGTCCCACATTGGACGAGATGTGACCTGGATATGTGTTTATAAGTGGCGGGTAGTCCTCACTTTATAAGCCGATTTTGTAGGATTGAATTAGACCCAATCTAAATTTTAAGAGAGATAATTTTAAAAGAAATAAGAGAAAATCTGCTCTCTACTATTATGAATTTAACTTTCTGTTTCATGAAGCTGTAGTCCAATGCCAATTCATTCTATATACTTTTATTATTACAACCTTTCTTTTCACTTGATACTGAGGCCGAAAAGGCTTTACAAATAGACATCAATATGTGAATTTATGTGGGAAAAGTGAAATTGTTATGTTGTTTCTCTTCTCTTACTGTTTATACCTGGATCAGGATTTTGACTCAAAGCATTGGACTTTTGTCATATACATTTCTGATGCAAACACAACTTGACAGAATAGTAGTACCAATGGTAAGTAGTAATTATCATTCTATTACTTCTTAAAGGTTTTGATTCAAATCAGTCTCACCAAACCTGGACAGTCATCAACTCAGTCGGGGTAGTGGGTCACATGGCTACACTTGACGGCCCAAGGCTATCTCTTGAGGCCCAATGTCCGGGTAGGAGGGGAAGGGAGTTAGTTATGGAGAGATTATAAGTTGTTTTGTAGGAAGGGAGAAAGAATGCTGGGGATATTCTGTCTGTTAACTGAATTGCCAGGGGCTAGAGATTATTTTCTTAGCTGGGACCTTTTTCTCTTTATTATTTTCCTTTCTTGAACACTCATTGCAGTACAATTTACTCATTGCAGTACAATTTACTCTTTCTGATGTCAGTAGCTGCCAGACTATGTAATATTATAGAACACAATCATATTTGGTTACTTACATGTTATTGGCATAGAAGTGTTATCCTATATATTATTGGCCCACTTTTCTATAGTTTCCTCTCGTCAATCATTATGACGGTTAAATATGAAGTGTTTGAGACTTGGTATTTTAGAATGTCTATCTTTTGCTTCATGACATGGTATCAAGGCCTTTGTGGCCAAGTAGTCAGTAGTTTGATCCCTGTTACCCTCACTCTTTGAAGTAAAGTTGAACTTTAACAAGCCTGGATACTAAAAGGGTTATTTTAGATGATGATTTAATGCATTTTTTTGTATTTTTCTTCGGCTGATAAATTTGCGCATACTGAAGATTATAATAGTTTCAACTGACATTGCTAACTAATCTTGTCAATTTCAGGTGAATTATGAGTATAATACCTCCACTTCGTCGTTGGATGTGTTAAATGGCAAAGAACATTTTATGGCAAATTTAGAATTGCTGTTGCGTTGGTCACCATATTCATCCGAAGCAGATCTCCTGAAACAAGTCAGTTTTTATGTTTCCCTCCACCCCTGATAATCGGCCTACTCTTTCAAAACATACCAATGATTAGTGTAGTTGTTTTTTCCTTGTTGTAGGCAATAAATGCCTAGCATCACACACATAGTTTGGTTTGATACCTATTGATTTCGTTCTCGTTTCTTCTTAAATTTGGCATGTCTTTATACAGCAATTCAGTGACTCTAGAATGCCCAATTGTAATTTTTTTATTGCTGTGTTTAAACCAATTGGTTGAGATACTAATTTTTTGACTGAAGTGACATGGTGTGCAACACCTAAATCAATGTACCTATTGGTTTTAATCTTATTCTACACACTTTCGTTCCACCACCAAGATTCTTTATCCCTAGGTCCGAAACCTCAAATTCTCCCAATGTCTCTTTTACTACTTTTTTTAATCCCCTCTGCCTTCTTGTCTCACATATCATTTGCACTTCCACATGGCTCCTCAAAACTTCCCTCTAAAACGTTAGGTTGGAAGATTCTTTGTTTTTCACCCTTCAAATGTCACCACTTGATCCGTGAAACCCTACTGTGGCCTTTTCTCTCTGCTCTCCTCTTAACCCTTACATATCCATATTCAATACTCTGTTGGGTAGTCAAGCTCTCTTCAGGTATGTCTTTACGGTCCAACAAAATCTTTCTTTCTGATTGATTTCCTAAAGATAAAGAAATCTATTTTAGAACATGTCACCCCACTCTTGTATGTGATCAAGTGCTGCTCTCTTTTTCTAAAGCATGTATTAGTTGTAGTAATTATCAGTATGAATAATAGTTGACGAAAAGTATAGGATGGATTTACCCACATTTAACTCATCGAGGCCATACCCACATTTAACTCATCGAGGCCATACCCCCATGCAGGCCCTCAAAAACTCTCGATGCACTTTATACAACCCATTTAACGCAAGCCCTCAAAACCTCTCAATGCACTTTATACAACCCATTTAGATCCCCACCTAGAAAAATCTTTTCTCCTAGTGGAATTTCCTGAAAACTTTACTTTTTTAAAGTTGTCTTGCTAATCTAGTACTCTTTTAAAATAAAAGAAACACTCAATCTTGCTAATCTAACCAATGACTGCATTGCCTCCGAGGTCTGGGAGCTCTAAGTTTGTCTACCACCTCTTAGTTTTTTTCCATGCGTTGCCCATCTTTGCACGCGATTCCGTTCTTGTCATTGTCATTCGCTGACAATTCCGTCCTTTCCATGACTTAGAGAATCCCTTTGAGACTCCATGTTTGTGGTCCGTTACCCTTCCAATTTATCCAGCATCTCTCTCTTTGCAAGTTGGGAGTTCCGATGCCATTCATCTTCCCTCTCTTACAACTATGTAATTTGAGCAAAGCTTCTCAACAACATCAATTATTGAGTCCATTTTCTAGCAACGATACATTCTAAGCTAGCTTTATAACACAATTACATTGCATATAAAATATATGATGCTCATTTATACTTATAACTTGTTTTGGCTCACTATATATTCATCACTCATGCAGTTTCAAAACATGGGATCTTACGGTACTAAAGTTATTGTCTACAATTTGTGGTTCAACGATGAGGGGCTTACGGAGTTAGATTTTGACACAGATCCTGAGGTTGTATTTTTATTTTATTGGTTTTCTTTCTAGCCCCGTGTTGAAATTTTCCTTTCTTATGGATACTTATTCTCTTATGTAGGATATTCGCATTGCTTGGGATGTCAAGAAGATCTCTACTAAACCTGCATGGAAGAGAATCCAAGAGGAACATATTGCAAAAACATTTCGTTATTCATTACGTGTATGCTTAAAGTATTAGAGTTGTACCTAAGGTCTGAATCGAAGGTTGAATTTTACGGAGTCTAATTTTCTTATATTGCACAGGTGTACTCGTCCATATTGTACTTGCGGTTACCAAAAACTTTCCAAATTATATTGAGAGGGCAAGCTGTGAAGCCACATAGCATTGCTGATGATCTTAAACTTGTTGAATTTATCAAATATACACCGCAATGTGCTGGACCTGTAGAGGTTATTTCAAACTTTTGAAATGTTTTTCATTATCTATTATTATATATCAATTGAGAGGAATAATTTTCTTTTGCTGTTGAGGAAATATTATCTTATTCTAGCTATACTTCTCCATTTCTTTCTTCAAATAATAAATTATTAATGTTCATATTATTACTTGGATTCACTTTGTAGGAACTTTTTGTAACAATTGGATTTCTCAAGGAAGCCCCTCATGTCAATATCCATGGTTTCAATGTATATCACAAACATCGGCTGATACTGGTAATTATCACCCTTAAATGTCATAACATGCTTAGTTGGAGGCAACTTTTTTATGCAATGATTGATCAATGGATTGGTTAATTGTTGTGCAAAATTGTAGTTAAACATCTACAAGATCAAATTGGAGCTCATGCCATAAATCCAGGAGCCTTAACTTTTCAATTTTTATGACAATAGATTATTTTAGTTAGTAAATAAGACTTAATAGGAAAGGTTGTTTGATTGACTGGCAGTAGTTAGAATATATTGTTTGATAACAAAGCATGCAATGAGAACTAAAAATTGTATTTATTTTTTGAGATGATAAGTCATATTTTATTAGAAGATAAGTGTTTTAAATAAATAGAAGGAAGGATAGAACCTCCGCATGAGAATTTTTTTATCTCTGCACGTTTTATTAAGAAGATGCCTGTAAAGATCTAAAGAAGCCATGTATTGACCCAAGAAACATATCACTGTTAAAATGACCTTTTTAAAGCCAAAGACACCAAAGAAGTGAGTTTATTTCCATTCAATTTTTTCAGTACTCCGGTTAAAGCTTTAAAACTAAGCATTATAAGTTGCTTTGAATTCTGAATGCTCTTACAGCGTATCAAGTACTTGACAAGTAAAATTCAAATTTAACACTATCTATTACTTGTATTTCTTTCTCTCCGTATACATTGTCCTGTTTTGTGTCCTTTTCCCATCCACCTCGCAAATGCTAATGTTATCGTTGCCTTTTCAATATGTCAGCCATTTTGGCAGGTTGTAAGATATTCAGACAGTAGAGGCAGAGGAGTTGTTGGTGAGTAGCTCATTACTGTGCAATGACAAGTTCTGGTTGACGTTTATAGATTGTTGTCAATTTTTGTTGTCCCACTGCAAAATAACAGAACTCTTATAGATATACTGAATCTGTAAGGGGGTCCTAACTATGTTATCCTTGTCATAGGTATCATGCAAGCAGATTTTGTTGAGCCAACTCATGATAAACAAGATTTTGAGAAAACTTCCTTGTTTCAAAAGCTAGAAGCGCGATTAAAGTCAATGACATGGGAGTACTGGTATAGTGTTTTTGCTTGCATTCTCTATTTATGCTTGTCCCACTCCCACATCCTGTCTCATTCTCACATACTCTCCACTTTTGAAACACGCAAATGTTTGTTTTGGATTAATTGGTAAATTGTCGTGTCTTAACCACCACACATGTAATAGTTGAATTTTTCCATTAGTCCTTATAGATTGATTTTTCAATGAGATCCTTGTGGTTTAAAAGTTTTAATAGTGTCCTATTGCTTTTGATGATTTTTAATTAGGCTCCTTTAACCATCATTATTATATTATATATGAACTTGCCTCAAAGTTTGAGTGAATTATGAGGAATAACTCAGCTATGTTACTAAAATATTAATATTAGTAAAATGGTTTTATATATTTAAAAAATAACATTTCTGCTTAAAACGTTCAGAGTTGTTTTGGTGTCCAGGATAAGAATTATAATTAATAATATAAGGAGTAGTGATCCATAGTTCCTTAAGGCAATAATATAGGGTTGGGTCAGAAATGATTAGCATATGATATTCTTTTCTCACTTTTTCAACCTTATTCTAACTTTCCTCTCTTTTCTTTCACTTCTCTCATGGCGGGACGTCATGGCCAGCATCCTCCATCACCAGCTTAATCGCCTCCCGACATCATCCTCATCATTGTTTCCCGATTCCCTCCACTACCTATGCTAGGCAATCTATGTTCTCGGAACCCTTAACCTCTTCCCCCGATACACTCTATTGCCTCCGCTCCCCAACAGCTTTCACATCAAACACCATCACCATCATTCAACACCCTCTACCACCAGTGGTATCATTATTCACTACCACTGCCATTATTGAACTCATACTTTTATCATTGCTGCCACCTATTTGGTGGATTTTTGGGTGCACATTAATCATTAGATGGGATAAAGCTTATCAAATTCATATCAGCTCATACTTTAATTAACGTCCTTGTTATCATATCCTAGACACTAAACGCACTCCTAAAGTATTAGGACCTGATAAAAGATTTAATAAAACTATAAGGACTTACAGTGATTTTACCATAAAATAGTTTTATTATTTTTAAGCGATAATATCTGACATGTACAATTCTCTCTTTAAATTCTGCAGGGATACTCATTGTAGACTAATTGGGTATCGGGCGGAAGATAAGACTCGAATTAGAGTTACCCAACCACTTCCTTCATTGCAGAAATCACTTGGTATGAAATAACCAATTCTTTAAAAAACAAAAGTTTCTTCCCTGTTTTCAATAGATATTGGAATTTGATCAAAACAAAATGAATCCTCAAAGCAGATCTGAACATGTTAATTGCTTTCGTGGCATCACTAGCATATCCAATTTTGTCAAACTAATGTTGCTTCATTGTTATTCAGGATATCATAATAAGAGGAAGACAGATGAACTGATAGACCTTCAGAAGAGGAAAAAACATGCAAGTGAAGAATATGTAACTGGTATTGGTTTCAGTCAGAATAAACAGGTCTGTATTCTTGGTCCATTATGTTAAAATATCTACATTTTATCTATACTTATTATTTTGAGCAAACTTTTTCTATAAATATATTGGCTTCTTGGTCATTATGTTGAAATATCTACATTTTATACATACTTATATTTGAGCAAACTTTTCCTATAAATTTATTGGCTTCTTGGTCATTTTGTTGAAATATCTACATTTTATCCATTTCCATAGTTATTATTTTGATCAAACTTTTCCTATTAATATGTTCTAAATCATTTTATAGTCTGTTTGGTTTCAAATAATGTTTACTTTTCAGTTATAATTACTGAACTGCTATGTTGCTTTCACTTGTTTTGTATTTCAAAGATTTATTCATGAAAAACGTTGACTAAAATTGTTTTCGGTGTTTCACTTGTTTTGGCAAAAAAAAAACAGTATAAAAACCAAACAAAAATTCTAACAGAATATATAAATACTTAAAAAATAGCAAAATACACAATTAAAGGGGTGATCATACTTAATAATTATGATTAACTTTGGTCATTTCTCACCAACATTAAAAGCAAAACCCGATAAAGATTCATATTTAGTATATTCAAAATTATACAGAAAGCGCAGGCAAATGGGCAATAAGCTTTGCATGAAGGAGAAACGGAGGATTGTGGGCAAACGAAGAGTAACAAAACTTCTTGCACATAAGGAGAAATGCAGACAAGATGCATGGAGAAGGCGTTCTCGAAGAAGAAGCATAGAAAACTAGTGATCAAGAAGAATATTAAATAAATAGGTCACTTAAAATACTTTGAAATGATCAATATACCCATAAAAACAGGGGAATTTGGGATATTCCTCCCGTGAACCCTAATCTCAGATGCAGAAATGGGACTGTGCCGTGAATGAAATTGTGATTTGCAGCTGCATCCGCTGCACCTGTTGAATGGGGCTCTCTGACCGAACGCTTCGCACATGACCTCACCTCTGATGTGCGACTCTGCAATCGCCACCTATTGTAGCGGGGTTGACAATATATGTGAGCATTTTGTAATTAAATAGGTGAAATTGTTTTTGCGGTCCTAGTAGTAATTTAAGCGTACAAGATTAGTCCTTAGAATATATTTTCCCAACTAGATTAGCCCTTAATTGTACTATAATGGCCATTGGATGATTAATAGTGTCCCTAGTCCCTACCGTAGATGTAGCTTTATAGTACCGATTTATCCTTTTATTGACACACATATGCTCCATCTTTTCCAGTTTACTGACATTGTTTGGTGTATAGAATATGTTTTCGGCAGTACTCTAGAGAGTAACCGCCCATTTCCACTTTGGTTATTTACTTGATTTCCTTGGACTTCAGAATCTGCAATTTAGTTATTTGTAAAGTAATTAATTCCATTTCACCCTTGCATTTTATGCAGATCACCACAACTCCTTCAGACCAGGTTGTAAACCCAGAGACTGTAAAGTTGATGCAAGAAAATCAGAAACTACATACAGAGTGAGTGTATATCTAATTACTGCTAGTCTGCTAATTCTTTTGATTGTATATTGTTTAGCAAGCTGAATTGGTTTCACTAGTTTGATTTCAGCAACATTTACCCAACTCAGTTCATTTCTCCTATTTTAAATTATAAATGGCATATATATCTTATTTCTACTCTTCTTTCCCTGCAGATGTTTGGAATTGGAAAAGAGAGGTGAAGAACTTAATTCCAAGGTAATGTTTGGCTAATGACTTTGATTTTCCTGTTGCCTAATCCATAGAGAACAGCTTTTGTACATTGTACTAGGATTCTTCCTTAAAGAGTTATTCTTAATTATATTTAAAAAGACACAGAAAAGAAGAAACACAAATCTTCACGTTAAATTATATGGTTGAAGTTTCTATCCCTCGAGTGTTTGTAAAAAGTGAATTTTTTGTTTTACCTAGTGATCCAAGAGTAATGGCTATGATTGTGCAGGTGGTGGAGCTTAAAAGTAAAATAGAGGAAGCCCAAAATGAATATAACCAGCTTTTAGCTGAACTGCAGTCTTTAGACGTGAAAGAGGAGTAGTGTAGCTGTAGTTCTTGCCATTAATTTTTTCATTTACTGAAGTAATGTTGTATGTATAGCTCAATCTTTTGTAGCCGTGGGGCTTACCAGTTTTACGGGCCTGTTCAAAGATCACAGGGTCCAAGACCCGACCTGCTTTGTATGACCCGGTAAGGTTTTTGCTCCAAGTTTTCTAGGCATCTTTTGCAAGTTAGTGTAAGAATCACCTACCTTCTGTACATGTAAAACACTATGGAGCATCAGGCTTATCCGCTTATGTGCAATTATTCATTTGTTTTAGTCTGGCGTCTTTATATAACTGCTTTTTTGGTGTGCTCGTGCATGTCTTGTTACTCAAACTAATTAAAAATTCATTACAAAAAAATTATACCAAAGGATTGCTTTCAGCCATCTAAGGAGTGGTCTGAGTTTGAGTTAATCCCATTCCAATAAGAAATTATTTGGCTCTTAATAGGATGTTTGGTTTGACTTTTGGAAGAGTTAAAAGTAATTTTAGAAGCGTAGAATTGGTTATGAAATAATTTTGAGGTGTTTGACTTTTCTTAAGTAGAATTGAGTAGAATTGATTCCGCTTTTATAGCATTCTATTTGAAATTAGAAATTGTACCTTCTGAGTTTAAAGATAAATTAATTATATTAAAATTAATTCTATCAATTATGTGAAAATCAGTTTTGTTAATTCCATCATACACACTAAGAATGTCATATAGAATCTAATCGCTTTTGTAATCAAATTAGTATTGGAACAATTTTTTTATAGAAAATTTCTCAATAGACCTCATGAATCTCTTAGCCACCTGACAAAATTTTAATTATGCATTTTGTTTTCGTAGATGCACATTCAGAAGTACCTTTTTTTTTTCAAAAAAATTATTTCTTTCCGTAGGTGCATCTATGGAACGTGTTAAAATAGAGTGTTTCGTAGATGAACCTACAGAACAATCTGTTATTTTTTAAAATCACATATATTTCATTCCATAACTCATTTTTTATAACAACGAAAAACCCAATTACAGTAAATTAAAGGAATGCAATTTAAAAGCAATAAGTAAATAGTACAAAAAAAAAAACATATCGGCCAATAATGTCAAATACATGTATCAAATTCTCATACAAAAATGAAATCAAAATACATATAAGAAATAAATCCGTCGGCATCACCACTATGTGTGTCGTACATCATCCCGCGCCTCTCTCTGCTGCCTCTGGCCCCGCCTCTGCCTCTCCGTCCACCGCGCCATCTGTTGGCTACTCTGCCTCTACTGTCGAGTGCCCCACTTTTCCTGGAACAGTTTTCACGAAATAAAAATGCCTCATCTGCCACCCTAATGATACCCTCCACAAGACGCAGGCCAGGGAAGAAACCATCGGCAATGCCAACCCGCGCCATGTTAGCTATCTCACGACACCGAAGAAGAACATCCTGAGTGTGGTCCATCTGAGCCTGATGAGCCCGCAGAATCTCCTCGTGGGCTGGTCTGAACGGTGATCCAGGTGCAATGGGAAGCATGTATGGGTGCGACACTTTGTAGTACCAGGTGATGTATCCATCGACACAACTCCTATCTACCCCTGATCTGGTCGCACGAGCCTTGTCAGGAACCATGTGTTGCTCCTAGTCTAAAAGACCCTATCTAGCTGTCGACGGGTCATGGCGATACGAGTGGAGTCAAAAGACAGGCGAGGTGGTTTCTTCTGAGTGGGGCGAAGGCTCTGACACGCGGAAGGTCCTCAGTGTAACTCGTCACCTCTCCCCAGCCAATAATATCAGGGAAGTGCTTTAATTTCCAATCCTGAAAAAAAAATACGGTGATCAAACATTCTATCACAAATATTTAATAAATTTTTAGAAAATGTAGAAGGATAAAAGTATATTACCACTAAGAGGGTACAACTGCTAGCCACAGTCCTCGCCTTTCACAGGCATCCCTCTCCCAGTCGGTGGTAGGTATATGTCAGTGTAGCTGCTCCCTAGTTGTACTCATGCACACGTGCAATGTCCGATAAGTACGTCAGGTAAACAAAGTCAGTGTAGGTCGAACTCGTGTCCATAAAGATCTTAGTGCCTATCAAATATAGCAAGTAATATCTCAGCACCCGCTGTCTGTGTATATCTGTCTGCTCCGCATCATATATCCGCTGCAAGGTGTGAAACCTTAAGTGCGCTCCAGGGGTCCCCTCCACCTCCTCAAGCGCATCATCAGGATCAACCCTCAGCTCCTTTATCAGCATCTCCATCGCTTCCTCGTTTGTTAGCCTACAATGACTAAGGAGGATACCCCTGATAGATAGATACAGGAGGCATGCAATGTCGTTCAGAATAATGGTGATCTTGCCGTGAGGAAGATGAAAGGACGAGGTCTCTGGATGCCGCATCTCTGCAAATGCCATTAGTATCCCGTTATGAATTGTCTGGAAGCCGATTGTGCATAGGTCCCTCATACCAGCAATATTTCGGGCGTGGTTGTAGAACCTCTAGGGATCCCTCTCATGAAATTTTCCAGAAAAAACATTGTTATCTTAAAGCAAAGTCATAAACTGAATAAAAATAATAATAAGTAATAAACAATTTTTTTACCTCCCTCTCCTAGATATGCATAGCCGAATGATCTGCATTCCCTGTCAGTATGGACGCATCTATAGGCCCCCCGGTACCAGACAGGCTTCGGCACCGGATCATCCTCGGGTAGCTCAGCAGATGGCACCGAAGATCCTGCAACATCTGTCACTGGCACAGACACAAATATAGAAGAACTGGCCCGTCGACGGCAACGGGCGGCGGGCATCTGTGAGAAATCCTCGGCATAATCTTGAGGCCTCCATGACACAGTAGTATATGGAGTAGGCCTCTCAACTAGAACGGGCAAAAAAGGTCTGCAAACTAGAGCGGGTGGAGACGACTCGACTGGAATGGGTGTAGCAGGTACATTAGGTGTAACGGGTACATCAGCTGAAACAACAACTCCATTTGTCACATGTGATATTACACGCATCCGTTTATGTCACACGGATGCATGCTGTGCAATTCTCTCGTGTATAACTCTGTCTGGATGGTCGGCCATAATATTTGCATTGTGATTTAATAAAACCGAGTAAGTTACTAGGTATTTATAATAAGAAAAATAAAGAAAAAAATCACCATAAAACCTTTCGTAAATGCATCTACAGAAGTGTCTTACATTTGAAAAAATGAGTTTCTTCCGTAGGTGCATCTACGGAATGACCCAACGTTCCATTCTTCCGTAGTTGCATCTACGGAAGATTCTGAAACTTCCAAAATGCAACAATGGTGTCTGGTCAGTCTTACAGAGGGTTCAATTTAATGGATTGATTGTCCATTTTAAACTTGAAACAGGACCTACATTATAGCTCAACCTTATTTCTTACACTACTCATTCATTCCTACACCTAAAAATCGAATTCAATCTCCATTTTCAAAAACTCTAAAATAACTCGAAACGTTGAAAACTTACCGATTAAATTTAGTTTGGAACTTGTTGGAATGTGTTGCTAGTTGATCTTGACGTTCCCGACCAAACTCGAGAGGAAGAAATGAATTTGTTTGGAAGTTTGATTTTTAGTTTGAGAGAAAGTGAGGTGTGTAGCAATGTGAAAGTGAAGAATGGGGAGAGAAAGAGTCTAGCGCGAATATAACATCAAATGCTTCCGAAGATGCAGCTATGGAAACTTCCGTATATACATCTACATAATAAAATAACGTTAAACAAAAAAAGGATGCTTACAAAGGTACATCTAAGAAAACAGGGGGCAATTTTGCCAATTCCGTATTTTATACTACCGTAACTTTATTATTATTATTAGCATAATACTCGTTGCATATTTGAATTTCCAAGACTCATAACATGTTTGCTGAAACAAAAGAGTGTGATACCCCACAACTATAACAACAAAGACACCCTGGCGTACATGCTGACAATCAAGATACTACTATATCCTGCATTCCAGGCACATAAGGTATAACTCTCTCAAATTCACCTGGTACTCGAGGAATCTTTAGATATGAACAAACATTTGATGCATGTCTTTTTTATTGGCATCGATAACATCTTCACAATCCCATTATGCACTTTTTTCAAAAGGCATTCTATTATAATTGTTGCATTGTTGGGGTAACACTGATCCCACACTCTGCATTTACTTCCCTTTGGATGACGATCCTCTTATATTCAAATACTGAACAATTCTACTAGAATTTCTTTGGATCTGAATGGCTTGCTCCCTTCCAAGATAAATTTCCTTCAACTGTTCTGTGGGCAACACAACATTTCCGTAACAGTCTTGCATTAGCGTTAAATTTTTGCTGGGCTACCCTAAAGCCGATCTTCCTTATAAGACTGAGCACAATTTGGCTCCCCTTATACCCTTCGTCTAGTGCATAGATAGCTCCCTTGGAGTAAGCAGTCATGCCCTCAAACCTTTCCACATGCTCTGCCACTGCCATAGTCCCTCGATAAAATTGCTGAATTTCAACACCTCCCAAGCCTTCAAACCATTAGGAAGGTATCATTACAAGTATACTCTTTGAAGTGATTCCATTCCTTGGGGATGATTTGGGTGGTCGTACGAGTCGATATGCCGGTCCACCACGTCGCCTTTGAACTTTGTAGCATACTAGCATAAAAAACTACGTCTTCTCTTCATTGTCGGATAGCTTGAACTGTGCACCACACTGCACTAGATGTATCTCCATAATCACAAACTCTTGTTGCTACCTTTGGTGCATCAACTAAATCCATCAGTCTTACTTACTTCCAAAC